>NC_064413.1:22842222-23155000 GCF_023375975.1 Astyanax mexicanus
TGGAGTTCAAGTATATCAGTGGGGCTAAATCTGAGGGTTTTTTGATGACTAAAGTACTAGCAGCATTTTCTCTCAAGCCTTCAGCGAGGGAAGGCAGTCAGACAGTTTGCTCCTTTAAACATACTGCTTTGAACCAGCACATAGTTTCTACACTGTAAAAGTATAAGTTCCTTGAAGAACTGTGAAGGAACCTCCAGGAGCCTTTAGGGAACATTTTCTTTTCTTAAAAAAAGTAGTTTCTCCAAAGTTTTAAATTAAACCCAGTGAAGTTCCGGAAGACTATAATAAAGTATAAAACCAGCATATATGTAAGACTTTCTTTTCTTTTCTTTTTTTTTTTTATAATTGTATTTCTAATTTTTCCCATTTTTCTCCCCGATTTACACGGCCAATTACCCAACCCACTCATTAGGACTCCCCCTATCACTAGTAATGCCCCAACACAGCAGGAGGGCAAAGACTAACAGCTTCCTCCGATACATGTGAAGCCGAGCAGCCAGCATGTTTGGAGGAAAGCGCAGCGGCTCGTTTCTGATACATCAGCTCACAGACACCCTGTGTTGCGGACATCACCCTAGAAGTGATGTGGGGAGAGAGCGCCAACTACCCATCCGGAGGGAGCAGGCCCAATTGTGCTCCCTTTGAGCGCCGGCAGAGCTCCCGATCATAGTGGCAGCGCTTTAGACCGCTGGACCACTCGGTGCCCCCTTTTCTTTTCTTTTCTTTTTCTTTTTCTTTTTTTTCTATTCATTCTGATTTTACAGATCTTAAGCCAGCAACCAGTTTAGTTCCGTGCTAAGTTTTCTTTGTCTTTCCATCAGTAAATTTTATTATTTAAATCTGTCCATTTTAAAAGGCTCAGTATGAGAATCCTCCACATATCTATGCTTTGGCTGACAACATGTACCGCAACATGATGATTGATGCTGAAAACCAGTGTGTCATCATCAGGTCAGGATCATTTAACCTCTGTTATATGTTTCTTTTTGTGTTCTAATAAGACTAATCCATTATGCATGAATATGTGTATGAAATGTGTGTGAATATATTTTACAGTGGAGAGAGTGGAGCAGGAAAGACTGTGGCAGCAAAGTACATCATGAGCTATATTTCGAAAGTCTCGGGAGGTGGACCAAAAGTCCAGGTAAGAAGTGTTTCAGTTCTCCCACAGTGAAAATTGAATTTGAATGGAGTTTGAATGGAAATGACATACACTTCATATAACCCATGTTTATATATGAATGCAAATTATATGAATAATAGTAACCACTGGAGATAATGATATAGAAGTAGATGTAAATATACTATACTGACTATTCTCCCTTTTGGAAGAAATTTGTTCTTTAAAAAAAAAAAAAAAGTGCTTTATTTAAGTTTAGATTTCTTTACTTATAAAGGCACTTAAAATATCTTACAACAGTAAATAATTTACTGATTTCTCTCAAAATGTGCAAATGGCCAAATATTGTTATTTGTTGGAAGGGCTCAAATGTTTAAAATTACTTTGCTTAATATTATAATTTAATGTTAAGCTCTTCAATATCAAACTGGTCACAATGATGATGTGTTGACAGAAACAGAAGTAATACCATAAACCACAATAAATTCAACTCTTAACTTAATATTTGTCTTGTGCAGTCTAATTTGAAGTGTTTTAAGTGTTTGATTAAAACAATATGAACAGCTTGTATACAGTAAATATTGTACATCCAATGTTAAAATGCTTCTTTAATTTGTGCCTGTGAGTTTTTGTTAGTTATTTGACTTTAAGAAGTTCAATAGTGGAAAACTGATACATTACAGTTTCAAAATTTACATATTGCAGTTTTATCAGTAAGTACATTGATACTAATCTAAAACTGTCATCAAATCATATTAGAAAATTACATTGTCTAATATCATTTATCAATATGTTTAGTTAAAGAGTTTCCTTGTTGGTCACTAGACATAATTATGTACAGTTTGGGACATGGCTTGTAGATTCATTTTAGTGTATTAAGGATGTTTATTTCTAAGAAATATAGAAAAATCTGAACTTCCGTCCGAGTTACTGCTCATATATTTAACTTGATTTGTCATGTTACCTGAGGTGTTTTCTTTCTTTCTTCCTTTTTCAGCATGTGAAAGACATCATCCTTCAGTCTAACCCCCTGCTTGAAGCCTTTGGGAATGCTAAAACCGTGCGCAACAACAACTCAAGTCGCTTTGTAAGTCAAGCTGCTAAATCCTTATTATTTAGAAGAAAGATTCATGTAGACAACTTCAAATTTCTTTCACAAATTAAATACAAGCAGTGAACATTAATAACTTTAGGTCTAATAAATGTATGAATTATTGTCATGATTTTATGTTAATTGTTTGGTCAGTGTGGTTAGTTATGTTAGCATATTTTATATTTGCCTTCTGGGCATATTATTCTCGCAGTGGACGTATTTAATGCATTCCAGTCCTGAAACCTTTAGGCTAGGAGTTACAGGAACACTGTCTCTGAGCGTGTGCAGGCTTGTCGGTGTTGCTGGCCTGTTTTTTAGTCTGTGTCTGGTCACAGGGTGTGAACTGTGGGGTTGTGAAAGTTGTGTTATAGCAGTTATACACTGTTGTACATGGTAATCGAGGAAAGTGTACAATGGTGCTACCTCTACTACCGCTGTTCTTAGACCTCAGGCTATTATCTCAACATACACTGTGTGTTTTATACCTCAGGGCAAATACTTCGAGATCCAGTTCAGCAGGGGGGGAGAGCCCGATGGCGGAAAAATCTCCAACTTCCTGTTGGAGAAATCCAGGGTAGTGTCTCAAAACCACGGCGAGAGAAATTTCCATATATACTACCAGGTACAGTTATAATTCTGGCTCATTTCCAAACAGAGATGACTATCAATGTAAATTTCCTTACAGAATTATTTTTGCCCCTGTTAAAGAAGTAAAAATACATCTGGCAGCTTGATCTGCCCTAAAAAAAAGCGAGAAAATTTACATCATCATCATCATTTGACATCATCAAGTGCTTTGAAGAGTTGTGTGGGACAAAAGTAGGCAATTTTTTTTACATTACCAAAATATATTATCAATAAGAGATTATTTAATTTAACAAATAGTGAAAAACCAATGGTTCTATTGCTATTTATTTACTCATGAGCCATTAACCACCAGAGTACAGTGTGTTTTTAAAAAAAATATTCTAAGCTGAACAGAGGGACCTTTAAAACAGGTGAAAATTGCATTTTATGGCCACTGTGAAAAAGAGTAAATTATCTGTCAGCTTGATCTTGATAAAAAGGCGAGAAAACCTTATCTTTCCTGAGAGAAAAAACTCAAAAATGCATCCTAACAAATTCTTAATCTGTTTAACCTTAGAATCTGTGCATCTAAAATGTGTTTTAACATTTAAGAAAAATGTTATTTATAATTTATAACTAGAAATTATGTAAAATAAGATGTAAAGCATGGTGTGTTGTTTCAATTCTAAGTACCTAAGTTAAATAAAACCAGTTAAACACCTTGTTGAAATGAAAAATCATTGTTTACAGTATACAGTAAATATTGTATCCTCTGTGTTAAAGGGCTTTTTTCATGTGTGACCATATGTATGCATATATTTCAGTCATATAAATAGATAAAGTGATGATAAACCGGTTAAACAGGTTGATATTTTAACACAAGGCACTTTTATAGCTTTACAGTTTCACTGTTTACAGTATGCAGAAAATAATATACATCCTGTGTGAAAATGCTTTTACTGTTCACATAATTAAAGTTTTACATTTCACACAATGCAGTTGTGTAAAGTGATGTTGAACTAACACTGCAATCAAATACAGTTAGTTGTTTTCTGCATACTGTAAACAATTATTTTGCCAGTTTCACCTATAGAAAATGCCTTGTGGTAAAATAACAAACTGTTTAACTGGTTTAACATCACATCTATTCATATGACTGCAATATATGAATTGGGAAATTGTAATTATTGAAATTATTATAGTATGAAGTAAGATTGAAGTTATCAAAAAGAAACATGAAAGTTGGACATGTCAGTTTGCAGTGGTATTTAGTTGGAAGATAAAAGTTACCAGGATCAATTCCATGGCCAGCTACGTCGCCAGACCTGTACCTGATTGAATATGTGCGGAATGCTATTTGACATGATTTAATGCATTTTACTACTCCATAGCTCAATAAGTATCTCCCATGTCAGTCTAAAGTTTTTTGTAATTAATTGTTCCTAGTAACCTTTACCTTCCTTCCAAATAGTTTTGCAATCTGACACTTCTTTCTGGGTACAACTGAACCCTGTTTGCTGTTGAGTGAGTTCAGTGTATGTTGCCTGATATTATCGTTTATCAAACATTTTAGCACCTCAAAAATTAGATTCCTTGTTGGCCCAAATATTTCAGTATTATTATATTGGTTGGGTAGATCTGAGGCAGCAAGCATTTCAAAACCCTTGGTCATCCAACAACATAGTGTTCATCCAAGAGTTCAAACTGGGGGAAAAGGTAAATGTTATTGGATAAACAGCTAGAACAGGTAAAGTGGTGTATTTTGCTGTCTGGTGCCGAGAGGAGGGTGGTTTGTAAGGCAAATCTTAGGAGATTACAGGACTGTTGCACAGCTTGGTTTGCAATATGCTATCATCAAACATCCAAAACTGTAATTAGATGCCACCTCTGTGCAAACAAACTGTTTTGAAGGCTAGCCAGGATAAAGCTTCTGTCACTGTCAAACCTCACAATCACACACATGCTCAACTCCACTTTAGGGTTTTTATAGAAACAAGCTCTTTGCTAAAATGCGATTTAAAAATGTCCTTTTTTTCAGCCAATGTAGAAAGAGCTTAATGACCGAATAGAGGATATGTGTTCACCTCTTCCTGGAGATTGTTAAATCTACCAGTAAGACAAGGGGAATACCCCAGATACATTTTACAAAGTAAAGCTTCCCAAACTATGTGGTTACATATTTAAATATCTATAGGATATTTATTATCTCAAGGAAAAAGTGCCACAAGTTTTTTGTATATGTATATGTGTTCTACCTCATCCAACATTATTGACTCTGTGTTGTTATCTTGGCAATAGTAGGATGCAGGATGCATATGATGAGTTTAGTGCAAGGATGTCAGTAAGTTTTTATGTTTTTTCTCAAAAGAACATCAAGACAGCAGTATAAAGGGGGTTTGGGGATAATGGGTATTTTCCAAATAGTCAGATGGACAACGTCTCTAATAGGGGTGTGACGGTACAGAAAATTCACGGTTCAGTTCACACTTTAATATAAACCTTGATATAAGTTGGTGGAAAAAATAAAGAGACTGGGTATTCTGCATAGCCTCATCTTTATTAACTTCATAATAACAATGGATTTTCATTATAACCATGTTTTTTTTGTTGTTTTTTTGTTTTTTGGGGGATGGAATGTTGTAACAGGGCTCAAGCTCTTTTATTAAATGCTTGAAAACAGGGTTCTCTCCTACTTTCCCCATGAGAGGCTCCATCTTTTGGATCTTACTGGAACAAACAAACAATGAGCATGTTTGTGGAACTTTATTAATAACAAAAACAACAGCATTACTTTAACTGCTCAAACTACTAATATTTGTTCCTAAGCATATTACTGGATGCATTTCAACGTTTGAGTTTTTGTTTTAAGAAATATCAGCATTAGATTGTTCTTGTTGATTAGATCATTTTGTACTGTATTATAATATCAGAGAGAGAGAGAGAGAGAGAGAGAGAGACAACGAGAACGACAGAGAGAAAACAAGAGAGAGCGAGCGAGAGAGGAGGAGAGAGAAAGAGAGAGAACGAGCGCCTAACCCTGCGTTTACACTGGAAAGTGACAGGCGACCATTCATTTTCTATGGCAGCGCAGCGATGGTTGTGGACAGTTTGAATGATCTGCATTTCTGTGTGCACTCTCTGCTTGTGTGCTCCAGCTTCCAGTCAGAGCTAAACTTCTAAGCTTAGGATAGCTCAGTAGCGAGTTGCTAATAGCTACACTTTCCAGGTTACGTTAATTGGTACCCCCGTACCGTGATGTCTCTAAACATGATATGAAATCAAAAGACTACTGTTTCCTAGCAAGATAATTATTTTTCATTTGACACGAGGGACTTTCTATAGAACAGCAGCCATATAGGTATTTGCTATTTATGTTTCTGTGAATAGAATTTAATGAATGTGAATTTAATTTGGAAAAATTCAGTTATGGTTAATGTGGTCCTTCCACCCAATGTCTAACTCACTCCTACCCCCTTGCAATCTACATAACAAAGAATTAGACCTGTTATATCAGATGACTTGTTATAATTTGGCTTTCATAGACAATACCTAATATTCTTTAGGTACTAATTTGCCTATATGTGTCCTTTAGCTGTTAACAGGGGCTTCCAAAGAGCAGCGAGAGAACTTGGGGATTACCACTCCAGATTACTATGTCTACATGAACCAGTCAGGCACTTACACTGTGGAGGATGTGGATGACAAGAAGGAATTCTCAGAAACTATGGTGGGTTTTAAATGAGCAAAACCTTTTAATTCGACACTGATTGTGTTTTGTTATTTTGAGACCACTCTAATGGTATTTTTCTCCTGACCTTTTTCTTTATATTTTAAGAATGCTATGTCAGTCATAGGTCTGTCTGTAGAAGAGAAGGACACTGTGCTGCAGATTGTCGCTGGCATCCTTCATCTTGGTAACATCACTTTCAGAGAGGAGGGAAACTACGCTGTGGTGGAGAGCGAAGACTGTAAGTTTTGGGCTTTAGCATCAGTTAACCATCTGACAGTCTCAACTTTTAGGGACCTAATTTAGAACCTCTCAGTGTGGAATATAGAGAGCCAGCTACTTTTTGGTCAAGATATTTATGAGGAGAAGGGAACATAAACTGTTGAGATGAACGTTTTGTTTTACAGTTTTGACAATCTTGTGTTGTGCTCTATTTAGTTTAAAAGGACATAAAAAGAACTAGTTTTACAAAATAATTACAAAATAATCCTTTCTTTATTTAAATACTCAGAGCTAGATGAGAGTGCAATGTGCACTTACAGTTCATATAAAAGTATCATTTGAATGATCAGTTAATCACACAAACTGCACAAAGAATACAAATCAGATAATGCATATGTGGAGGGTTTGAAGACAGTGATAATCACAACACATTTGCCTACAGTTTTTTCTGTTGTTCTGTGAATAGGGAGGGTCTCTGAGCAAGCATTGAGCACTGAGCACTGAGCTTTGTACGTACGCTCTGTTAACTTTAATTTCTTGTGCAGTTCTCGCCTTCCCATCCTATCTGCTGGGTATTGCTCAAGACGGCCTGAAGAAGAAACTGACGAGCCGTGTCATGGACAGTAAATGGGGGGGCAAGACTGAGAGCATATCTGTCACACTGAACACAGAGCAGGCCACTTTCACACGGGATGCCCTTTCCAAAGCTCTTTACGCCCGACTCTTTGACTACCTCGTAGACGTAAGTGTGCTGCTACAAATCAGTGTGTGTCGTACATTTGTCACATGTTAGAGGCACCAGATTAACATTAGGACACTTCCTGTGTCTGATCGTCTACACAAATTATTATTTTTCTGGTAATGTGTTTGACATGAGTTTAAAAGTTGAAATGCTCAGATTATTAAACATGCCTGTTTACATCCCTGTTATTTTGCCTCAGAATAAACAGTAAGAAATAACATTTTCTGCTTTTATTGGTTTATGGCCTGCTGTAACAAGGATTCAAGGATTTCAAGGATTCAAGGAGATTTTATTGTCATTCGCATCTTATGTGGTACATGAGGTGGAACGAAATTGTGATCTCACGATCCAGTTTACACCCAGGAGCTGTTATTAAATAGATATATAGATAAAAGTACAATAAAGGAATACAATAAAAATAGAATATACAAAATAGTTAAAGATAAATACCCCAAATGAAATAAATAGAAAGAGTAGACAGGTTGCAACAAGTCCAGAGTGCAAATGTGCTATAGCAGCATGAAATGAATTAGAGCAGTAGAAAATAAAGTGTCTCAGTGCGGGTAAAGTGACCGTGTTTGTGCAGTAATTGTCCTTGTGTGTCAGTGCAGTGTGTTGTTAAGTGGAGTTTAAGAGTCTTACAGCTTCCGGAATGAAGCTGTTTCTCAGTCTGGTTGTTTTGCACTTGATGCTCCGCAGCCTCCGTCCTGAGGGAAGCGGGACAAAAAGTGCATGTGCTGGGTGGGTGGGATCCTTCCTGATGCAGGTGGCCCTCTTCCTGCATCTGGAGGTGTAGATGTCCATGGTGCTGGGGAAGCTGACTCCAACAATCCTCTGTGCAGCCTTCACCACCCTCTGCAGAGCTTTCCTGTCTGCAGCAGAGCAGCTTCCATGCCACACGTTGATGCTGGAGCACACGACGCTCTCCACCACACATCTGTAGAAGGAGGTGAGGACTGCGCTCCCTAGTCCAGCTCGTCTCAGCCTCCTGAGGAAGTAGAGCCGCTGATGTGCCTTCCTGACCAGAGTGGAGGTGTTGTTGCTCCAGGTGAGGTTGCTGCTCAGGTGCACCCCTAAGTACCTGTAGCTGTCGACCACTTCCACCGCAGATCCTCCAATGTGCAGGGGGAGGTGGGCATGCTGGCCTCTTCTGAAGTCCACAATCATCTCCTTCGTCTTCTTTACGTTGATGCAGAGGTTGTTCTCTCTGCACCAACCCTCCAGGTGTTCCACCTCCTGCCTGTAGCTGGACTCATCTCTGTTTGTGATGCATCCAACCACTGCTGTGTCGTCTGCAAACTTCACAATATGACAGCCTGGATGGAGAGGTGAGCAGTCATATGTGAGCAGTGTGAACAGGAGGGGGCTCAGCACACAGCCCTGAGGGGAGCCAGTGCTGAGGATTATAGTGGGGGAGGAGATGTTGTGAATTCTCACAGACTGCGGCCTGTTGGTCAGGAAGTCTAGGATCCAGTTGCACAGCGAAGAGCTCAGTCCTAGTGAGGAGAGTTTATTTATCAGGGTCTGTGGAATCATGGTGTTGAAAGCGGATGTGAAGTCCACAAAGAGCATACGGACGTAGGAATCCTTCTGCTCCAGGTGGGTGAGGGCAGTGTGGACCACGGAGGAGATGGCATCCTCTGTGGATCGGTTCTTCCTGTATGCATACTGGTGTGGATCCACAGTGACGTTGATGGTGGCTTTGATGTGGGTCTGAACCAGTCTTTCAAAGCACTTTGTGACTATCGGAGTGAGGGCCACTGGCCGGTAGTCATTCAGACCTGTCACTGCGGAGCTCTTGGGGACTGGGATGATGGTGGCGGTCTTCAGGCAAGTGGGGACAGCTGCCTGGATGAGGGACGCGTTGAAAATGTCGGCCAGGACGTCCGAGAGCTGGTCTGCACAGTCTCTTAGCACCCGTCCGGGGATGTTGTCCGGGCCAGCAGCTTTTCGGGGGTTGATCCTTCTCAGCGTTCTCCTTACTTCTGCTGGTGTCACGCTGAGGGGCTCCTCTCCTGGTGAGTGTGGGAGTCTGGTGCTGGGGGGGGTGTCAGGATTCTCAAAGCGGGCGTAGAACTTGTTGAGAGCCTCAGGCAGGGATGGGTCTTTGGAGCTTTGTGCAGCGTTGGATTTGTAGTCCGTGATGCACTTGATGCCCCTCCACATGCTCTGTGGATCCTGGGAGGAAAAGTGTCCCTGGATTTTCTGAGCATATGCAGCTTTTGCCCTCTTAACTCCAACAGTCAGCTCTCTTCTAGCCCTTCTGAGTTCGTCTGGGTCTCCAGACCTGAAGGCAGCATCCCTGGCTTTCAACAGAGAACGCACCTCTGCGTTCAGCCAGGGCTTCTGGTTGGGGTAGCAAGTCACAGTCTTGGTGGTAGTGACATCCTCAGTGCACTTGCTGATGTACCCAAGAACAGCAGATGTGTATTCCTCCAGATCCAGCTCCCCCTCACACTCAGCAGCATCCCTGAAGACCTGCCAGTCTGTGCAGCCGAAGCAGTCCTGCAGCACAGCGTCGCCGTCACTGGGCCACACAGTGATGGTCTTCTGTGTGGGTTTGGAGCGTCGTAGCGGGGGGTGGTATGCGGGGACCAGCATGATGGAGATGTGGTCTGAAAGCCCGAGGTGGGGGCGCGGGAATGCCCTGTAAGCGTCTTTCACGGAGGAATAAACGCAGTCTAACGTATTATTACCTCGCGTTGGGATGTTCACGTGTTGGTAAAACCTCGGCAGCGTGTTCTTCAGTTCTACGTGGTTAAAATCCCCCGCTACCACGTAGAACGCGTCCGGATGCTTGTTTTGAAGCGAGCTGATGTTGTCATGGAGCTCCTTCAGCGCGTTGTTAGCATTAGCATCCGGTGCTATGTAAACAGCAATCACGAACACCGCCGAAAACTCACGAGGCAGATAGTGAGGGCGACACTTCACAGTCAGCTGTTCTGTCGCCTCGGAGCAGTGGCTGTTTACCAACACGCAGTTTGTGCACCAACCTTTGTTTATGTAGACGCACAAACCGCCCCCCCCCACGGGATTTTCCAGATAA
This sequence comes from Astyanax mexicanus, assembly GCF_023375975.1. Lineage (NCBI taxonomy): Eukaryota > Metazoa > Chordata > Actinopteri > Characiformes > Acestrorhamphidae > Astyanax > Astyanax mexicanus. Next base: position 22,852,740 of record NC_064413.1, read on the forward strand.
AAGGCTGCGGTCCGCTCGGAAGAGCTGCCGGCCGGCGAGCTGGAAGGCTGAGTCCGGCATGGTCTGGTTCAGCCAGGTTTCCGTGAGACAAATCACAGCGCAGTTCCTCATCTCCTCAGAAACATTCATCCTCAGCCGCAGCAGGTCCAGTTTGTTATCCAAAGCGCGGACATTAGACAGGAAAAGCGACGGAATCGGGGGCCGGTTAGCATTAGCCTTTGCTAATAAACAAAAGCACAAATGTTGCTGTGCTCCTGATGTGCATGCAGTGATAATATAGCAAGTTAGCTTTTAGCATTTCCCTCCCTTGCTTACGCAGTTTTTTTTTTTCCTATCTGATCTGAGTTTACCTCCAGATTGCTTGTCAGTGTTTAAGATTCACTGTATATCACCTCCATATACTAAACTCTCATAACCCCTTAACAGGCCAGCATTTTTGTGCCTAGTATTACACACCTAAATCTTGAAGATTTTTATTCAGGCATTACATAAAAATGTTCCATGTTGGATAATTCTAAGGAATTCTAATGTAATGTAAGGAAATCTGATATTTTAAAAATATAATGAATATCTGAATATAATTAATTTTTTATAATGAATTTTCCTGAATACAAATCAAACATTTCATTTCCTCCAAACCTTTTTTTGTTACAGTCGTCTAGTTTTTATGGCTATTTCCAAACATTCCAAAGCAGAATTTGGGTTTGATTCCTGTCACTGATCTGAAAGTATTAGGTTGGGTAGAGAGTGGACAGACAGCTTATCAAAGTGTCCTGTATGAGATTTCAAAGCCCTTAAAGTTTCAGAATGTAAATAAGTTTTTTTACTGCAGAGGAAAAGGGTTTTGTATCACCTACACCTGTAGCCTGTATACAATCAAGGCGTTTTTTACCTATGCTAAAATAGAGTTTAAAATGCCAGGTCAACTTATTCTTTTGGCATTCTAATAATTGTTCTGTTACAGTTTAACATGTTTTTTTGTAAGTGTTCTTAAAATCTACTAAAAGTTAATTTGTGTACATTTAAAGGCGATCAACAAAGCCATGCAGAAGGACCATGAGGAATTCAACATTGGTGTGCTGGACATCTACGGCTTTGAAATCTTCCAGGTAAAAATACTCCCTGAACTTTACACTGTTCATGTGCATATATATATATAAATAAAGATCTAATCTTGCCATTGTCTTTTTGTGTTTACCTGTCTCACATGCAGCAAAATGGATTTGAGCAGTTCTGCATAAACTTTGTGAACGAGAAGCTTCAGCAGATTTTTATTGAGCTCACCTTGAAGGCTGAGCAGGTCAGCACAACAGCCCCTCTTTTTCTTTTAGAATGACGCACTGTACTTTGTGTTTTTAAGAACAGTATTGTAATGGTTTCTCTATGTTGCTTTTACAGGAAGAGTACGTACAAGAAGGAATCAAATGGACACCCATTGAGTATTTCAACAACAAAGTAGTGTGTGACTTAATAGAGTCTAAAATGGTGAGTGTCCAAGTTGCCATGTGTTTGAAAAGATTGTACGAATTGTGGAAAAATTGTCACCATACAAATCAGGGGATATACCTCACAATTAAAGTATTTTTTTTTTCTTTTTAACAAGAATCCTGTGGGTATTATGAGCATCTTGGATGATGTGTGCGCAACCATGCATGCCAAAGGTGAAGGTGCAGACCAGACCCTGCTTCAGAAACTTCAGGCTCAGATCAGCACTCATGAGCACTTTAATAGCTGGAACAAGGGCTTTATAGTGCATCATTATGCAGGCAAGGTAAGAGGCACTTAGTGTACTTAATGTACACTTAATGATTAAAAAGATGCAATATGCATAGATTGCTGCAAACTCAAATTCACAAATATAAAGTTTACTTCAATTCCAACAATATTGTCTTGGTAACATGTTTAACTTGACTCAAGAGCAGGGTTGCCAGGTCCAACCCAAATTCAGTCTAAAACCCGCCCTTCAGAAGCTTAAAATATATGTCTCTCTCACTTTTAAAGCAAATGGCAAAACAACTAAGAGTGTACAGCTTAGTATTGTGATTATAAGGGATTACTTATCAATATTGCTGTTTATCTTAGTCATTAATAATATTGTAACATTAGTGTTTTATTAGTTATTTTATAGCAGTTTTAAATCCCAGTCAAGAACATTTAATAGTAACATAATTAGCAAAAAACTAATTTGCCCCTCCTGAACTCTCTTCTCTCCTCTTTAACTTTTTTTCCATCACCTAGTGATTTCTGGTTAAATTGTGATTTTTTTTAAATTATTTTTATATTATTATTATTTTTTTAATTAATTTTAATTATATATTTTTTTCTCATAAATGTTAAAATTTAAATAACATTATGAATTAAAATGTGTATGAATATATAAATATGTTTACAGAAATTGAAAACCTGACATTTAAGCACTTTTAAAGCACATTGTTGTGCCATAAGTATAACTCATGCCATAGAGGATTAATCGTTACATCATTTTTAAAAATAATAGACCAATAGAATTAAACTTGAAGGTAAATTAAAGATGACTCCTCAGCTTAAAACACAAGTGGCAAGTTATGACTAGAGAACAGACCTGAAAAAAGAAATGTCCTACAGTAGGATTGCAACCATAAACTTCATTGCACTGGTTTGGATTTACATCCCTCTGCTGACAGTATGGGGTAAGTGCAGCCCTTCGAGTTCAGGATGCAAGAAATTAAATGAACTGTCACACAAAAATTATAAATGGACTATTAGAAATATCCCAACATTACTCAGAAGATTTTTATTGTTTAATTCTAGTTGCTTCATTTTGTTCGGTTTCTTACAAAAATGAATTTAGTTGCAGCTTTACATAAATTAAACCTTTGTGGACTTTAGGACGTTCATGTGACCTTACAGTATCACATGTGATATCACAAGTTTGTAGTTTAAATTAATGTTTTAATCATTCTTTTAAACTGTGGTACTAATATAGTGGCACAAAATGCTACCAGACAATTACCTTGATAAGTTTGAGGTTTACCAGAATTACTGTGAACAATCCACAAACCGTGCATGTGGCCATTCTTTATAACAGACCCTTGTGCTTTTGTGTCCTAATACCAATTTATTTAGTAATATTAACTATTTTTTGAGTATTAGATATGTAGTATTGATAAAAGTGGGAATGCTAAATACACTCAGAACTGGTTGGTTTCTGTGTGGTTATGATGGTTACTGTTGTGCCACACTGCAATGTGAAACAAGGGAGGGAGCTACTCCCATCTGGAATGATAGTAGATAAAATATTAAGTAGTGATGCAAGTGCCTCAGCAACGGGGAACTTGCTGGCTAAGTAATTTCCACTTTACCACTTCCTGTTAGAACAAAATGGATTGGTACATTTATGATACATGTTTTGTGTACTAGCCAGCCAAACCCAAACTATTAAGAGTAGCATAAAGTAGTCAGTTGGGACATGGCCCCTGCATAAAATACATGTGGAATTAAAATGTTATTAAAGGAAAACGGGACCAAGGGTGAACATATTTTCCTGAAGTATGCCCTTGTACATGATCTGGGCAGAGCCCAATGCAAAATAAAAAATACAGAAAAGCTTAGAGGACTATCTTTAACTTGTTTACTTCCTAGCAATGTTAGCAAAGTAGAAAATTAAACATTGAGCATGATTTAATTTAACCTCTAACGAAAACCTTACTATGTACTTTTATAGCGCTGTCAATTTTACAACTAAGTAAGGTGAGAGTTTATATAAAACATTTTACTAAACCATTCTTTTATTTTGTTAAATGCTTAGCAGCTAGACAGATACTTTTAATTGTAAGTCAATGTTAAATGTATTTTGTTTAAGTTCTTATTTGACTGGGTTTTTTGCTAAATTAACAAAATTCTTGTTTGTGTAATTATAGTACAATAAAGTCACTCGAGAAATGAATTATAACAGACAATAAATACATAAATAAATAAATTAAACATATCCAGTAGTCTCCACATTAATGCTGCTGTCTGAATCTGTATTCCCTGCAATTATTTGTCTTTAGACTCATCAAATAATCCTGACTGAAAATGGTTTGTAATGTGCGGTGCATTAGGTAATCCTACCATTAATGATCCATGCTTTTCTATAGGTCTCATATAATGTGAGTGGCTTTTGTGAGAGGAACAGAGATGTGCTCTTCAATGATATCATAGAGCTGATGCAAAGCAGTGAATTGTAAGTATGACTATATGTTGTTGTTAAATATATACATTGCCCTGCTTTGCCATACACACATCAACCAGTCTGTTTGAATAGAATTTAGTTTTTTTATTTTTTGTGCGTTGTTGTGCAGTACATGGAGATTGTGATTCGAATCCCTTTCATGTAGCTTGCTATCAGCTACCAGAGCCCCAAGATAGCACAATTGGCCTTGCACTCTCTGGGTGGGTAGATGGCGCGCTCTTTCCTCACATCACTCCAAAGGGTCATGTCGATCAATACAAGGCATCTGTGAGCTGATGTATTGGAACGGATTCACTGCGCTTTCCTCCGAGCGCGGTGGCTACTCATCGATGCTACATCTGCAGCAGTGGGAAGAGGCGGTGGCTGACTTCACATGTATCGGAGGAGGCATGTGCTAGTCTTCACCCTCCTGGTGTTGGGGCATCACTAGTAATAGGGGGAGTCCTAATGAGTGGATCAAGTAATTGGCCTTGTAAATTGGGGGAAAAAATAGAAATAAAATTATATATATATATAAAAAAACCTTTACTATTAAAAGTTCTTTATTCTCTATTTAAAATGTGGCAATTTATAGAACCAGAGTTGGTATTCTGCGCCATCTTTCAAATAATCATCATTGGAACAGCCTTCATTTTTAAATTTCATGGTAATGTACCATAGTAAATCTGTTTAAATGCTTTTTTTGTGAAAACAGTGGTTTTATCCAAGACCTTTTCCCAGAGAATCTGGAGGCTGAGAAAAAGGGCCGCCCCACAACAGCAGGTGCCAAGATCAAGGTACAGGAATTACTATAGAAGACATCAATGAAATGGGTGTAAACCTGCAAAATAAAAAAAACACTTAAATTCCTTCTGTTCTGACCCTTACAGAAACAGGCTAATACCCTGGTGCAGACGCTGATGAAGTGCACCCCTCACTACATTCGCTGCATCAAACCCAACGAGACCAAGAAGTCACGTGACTGGGAGGAGAGCCGTGCGAAACACCAGGTGGAATACCTGGGACTCAGGGAGAACATCAGAGTACGCAGAGCTGGATATGCCTTCCGCCGTGTCTTCAAGAAGTTCTTGCATAGGTGAGCCCAAAGACCACATGTAACCATTAGTAACAGAAGTTAATAATCCAGAAAGTCATAATACTCTAAATGCACTCCAAATATCTCCATATATCCAGGACTGAAGTAAAAAAATATATACTGGACAGACATATAATCTGTCTCTAGTAGATATATAATGGGAAATGAGAACAGTGTGAACTTTTCTTTTGCTGAAAACAGCAAAAAAGTATGACCCTAATGTGATAAGTAGAGGGTTATATGGCACAATATTTCAGGGTATAATATTGTTCACAATATTCTAAAATGTTGGTGATATTATTGCGTACAATACGATATGGCACACCCCTACTCCAGGCACATCCCACAGGTCAGTGCATTGTTGTTTAGATTCCACGAAGACATGGCAAAAGTGAGTTAGTTAAATGTTAATTGAGTGTATATAAGGTATCTATAATGGACCATACAATTAATGTGTTATTAAAGTGTTTAATTTTGAAGACACACTCCAGGGAAATGACTTTACAGAAAAGATTATAAATAATTTGCTAATTTTGTGATCTATCATCTAATGTATTAGACAATTCGTCTGTAGTGTCGTTTTGAGCAGGGTAAGGAATGGACATTTATGACTGAATCAATGCACATGTTTTAGAACCTGAAGTTTATGTTTGGAGAAAGAGATAGATAGTTTTGTGAAGAAAAAAATATATAATAATTTAGAAATATAATTTATACCATTGGCATGAATGTTGTCATCACTGCAAAGTAAATAGATACAGTCCCTTTCAGAATATATAGCACCATGTGGGCTGTTTTGTGTGAGTGAAAATTCATAAAATGCATTTATGATGGTAATTTCTGTTTAGGTATTCTGTCAGCTCCATTAACCTCATTGCTCTAGTGCAAACTTTCAGACAACAAAAATGTCCAAACTGATTTTCCAAAACTAGGTTTGATACATTAGTTAACACTTTAAGCACAATGGATAATTAAATTACAACCATGTCATTGGTTGATATTGGCTGATATTAATAAAAGTAATGTAACACACAGGTATGCAATCCTGACCAAAGAGACATGGCCGCAGTGGCGTGGAGATGAAAAGCAGGGCGTCCTTCACCTGTTAAGGTCTGTCAACATGGACTCAGACCAGTACCAGCTGGGCAAAAGCAAGATCTTCATCAAGGCCCCAGAATCTGTGAGAGCACTTTGATTATATGTTTATTTTCTAAATACACTTAAACTTACTCTGCTTACTGTATTATTTTGCAATGAGCTGTCAGTTTTCTGCTCTGCATGTGTCTGAGAGTATTTTTTACCTCAAAAGAATCTTTGTAAATGCTCCTAATTTGAGCCATGTCCTCCTTCAGTGCTCCCATTAAGTGTTTTCCCCAAACGGTTTATTTTAGTCTTGGGCAAATTGAATTACTCTGCAGTTTGGCAAAATGAGTGCATACCCGAGGCCTTGTACAATTACAACATTAGGAGGTAATTCAGTGTTGCAGTGTGGAGCAAAGGAATCTGTGGTTCCTCTCAGTAGCTAATATTGTGAAACCTTGTCCTAATCAAAGAAAGGATCAGTTTGATTTTTTTGTCATAATAAATTCTTGATTTTTAGAAGGCGTAATTATAAAGAGTATTTCGGACAGAACTGGATTTTATTTCAGAGTTATGTTTTGTTTGATTTTGTGAATTTAAATTAATTACATTATTGACATGAATCATACACTATATGAATATAAGCCCAATAATGCTGATATTACCTTGATATTACCCATTGTATTTTCTTTATTCTTAGCAATAAAAGCCCATTAGCGTGAATTACTTTTCTTTGAAAAGTTGTTTTACTTTATTTGTTTGTTTGTTTATTTAGGATACGTAAGCCTTTTTGTATTCCAATACCAGTGTTTTTTTAAGAATTAATAGTTCATTACTTTTTCAAAGTAACATGTAAATGTGTTACATTGTCATTGTGTCAGTGGTATAAAATTAAAAGTAACTATAAGTTGTAGTTTATATCAATCATCAGACTATGATATATTTTAATGGAACCCAAACATCCTGGCAAACTCCTTGCCTAGCATTTGTACTGTATAATAAGCTTTGTGTTTTACTCACCGTCACCTACTGTCTCCTCTGTAGTTGTTCCTTCTGGAAGAGATGAGGGAGAGGAAGTATAACGGGTATGCTCGGGTCATTCAGCAAGCCTGGCGCAAGCATATTGCTGTTCGCAAATATGTCCGCATGCGAGAGGAGGGTAAGTATGTTTCTTCATTAATCACAGAGAACCTGTGTGGAGTCTTTGGAGCTTGGATGTAAAATCAGACTATAAAACTGAGGTCGTGTCTGCTTTAGCCTCTGACATCCTGTTGAACAAGAAGGAACGGCGGAGGAACAGCCTAAACCGCAACTTCATGGGCGACTACATTGGCACTGACAATCGTCCTGAGATCCGTCAGTTTGTGGGCCGAAGAGAAAGGATTGAGTTTGCTGACGTAGTACTCAAATATGATCGTCGGTTTAAGGTACGCACAGAATGGAGAGATAAACCACATTGATTGTTTTTTTTTTTTAGGCTTTAGCATAGTGGCTTCATAATAATCCAAAGATCTAACGCACTAACGTTTTCTGTGTTGTTAGACTGTCAAGCGTGACCTCATCTTGACCTCCAAGTTCCTGTACTTGATTGGCCGGGAAAAGGTGAAGCAGGGTCCTGACAAGGGGCAGATTCGGGAGGTGCTCAAGCGACAGATTCAGGTGGAGAAAATTCAGTCTGTCTCTCTGAGGTATGCTTTAAATAACTTTTTTTAATCAAGAATATGTTTATACAAAAATTAAGCTCATCACATTGTTTAAAATGTATAGTGATTATACTACCCCAAATCAGACACAGTTGGGACAGAATGGAAAAAGCAGTGTTTTCTTACATTGGCTTACATATAATTGCAGACAGTATTGTTTTATTTGTTGTTTAATTGTTTTATTTAAGTTACCATTAGCTGCAATTGCAGTAGCTGCAATTCAGTATAATATTCCTTGTTGATCTAACTTAATTAAATTTATTTTGTTAACATGCTTCCATTAATGCATTTCAGTCCTATAAAATGCTCCAAATTTGTTAGGTATCTTGGGTTCATGTTGTCTGCAATGTGAGGAAATTCAATGTCGATGTAAAAACCCTGCACTTTTGATTTGCATTTTCCATACTATCCCTACTTCTTCTGATTAAGGGCTGTACATGAATGTCAAAAAATAATACATAGAACCATGTCATATATTGATGTTCTTATACAAATGCCATTTGAGTTTGTTCCACAACTTCATTTGTTTTCTCTTCCTTTCCCCTCAGCACTCTGCAGGATGATTTCTTCATTCTGCACGAGGAGCAGTATGACAGTGTACTGGAATCTATCTTTAAAACAGAGTTTCTGAGTCTGCTGTACAAACGCTATGAGGAGAAGACACAAAGGAAGCTTCCACTAAAGTTCAACAACTTGTAATTTGACTTTTATTACTCTTTCTCAGTACCTTTTTGCTAAACTTGTTTTTCTTGTTTTGGTGAAATATATCCCTTTCTTATGGATAGGGAAATATTATAATCCCAACTTATTTGAGAAATAGTTATGTACTCATCAGGCAGTTTAATAGGAAGAATAGGACCTCATTTTACTCTCAAAACAGTTCTTTTTTTGTGTCATGGTGCATTGTTATGCTATGTGTGCCCATTGAGTGATCCATTGAGTGTCGTCAAACCAAGCTTTGCCATTTTTCAAGCTTTCTGCTGGTTAATATTGATATTACTTCAAGCTGTAGACCATATCTGCTTCTCAAAACATTTCATAATAAGTGTATAATTTCATTTAATGGAGATTTAATGGGGATTGTATTTAATTGATATTTCTGTCTTTTTCAGACTTGAATTTAAGGTGAAGAAAGGAGGCTGGGGTCCATTTGCTTCTTCTGGTTCTCGGCAGGTTCAGTTTCAGACTGGTCAGGGAGAAAGCGCAATCCTTAAACCCAGCAGCAAGACACTTATTGTTAGCATTGGTCCAGGCCTTCCCAAGAATTCACGTGAGTATTTTACTCATTTATTGGACATCTAGAAATTAAAATATCTATCAGCTCTAAATCGTATCGGCTGATTTTTAACCAAAGTACTTAATAGATGATTTAGAAATATTTCTATAGTTAGATGATCCTTAGATCAGATATGATTACATTTGTGTGGTTCCTTTATACAGGCTCATTGGTCACATTAAGATGCAGGTCCTGGTTCTATTAGATTAAACAGCATTGATTGTGTTCAACTTTAGAGTAACCAACGGACAAACTCCATGTGCTCCTTTTCACTGCTCTTCGTGCTCCATTCTTTCAGCAGGACTTTGTTTTTTTAACAGGTTTAGTTTTTTTTAACTGTATCTGACTCCAACTCTTTGTAGATTATGTAAAACTAACACTTCTTGTGGAGGAGGCAGGGTAAAGACTTTTAAGACCAGTTACTGGATACCCCTTTCAAGAGCACATCATGCAGTTTTAGAACAGCACAAAGCTAGCAAACACCACTTACCACACAAAACAACGAGCATTAAAGACCACATTTAACCCCAACAAAAAATATAGTAGTCATGGGTAAGTGTATCATATGCAGTTTTACTATAGAAAAAGTATGTTTGTATGACCTTAAAGATCCGGCCCTTGACAGTCTAATAAAATGTCCTATCATACATGAAGCCTTTTTGTGTCCTCAGGACCCACTCGAATCGACAAGCGGAAAAGCAGATATGTGGGAAATTCGTCCCAGAACCCAGGGAGATATTCACGTGGTGAGATCCTGTCAAACCCCACATTAAAGAGGTCATGACATTTAAATTGTCTATAAATTAATTTGGATTTGAATTTTTTTTTTCTTCATTTCAGGCCCCTCCGTGGGCACAGGCAGAGGAGAGGTAAAACAGGGCTCTCAGAACTCTTCCAGAAGATCTGTGCTCCGACAGCAGGCCAGCATGGATCAGCCTACCCTGCCCCGCTTCCATGGGCCTCGCCCCAGCCAGAAGAAAAATGAGCCCTACACTGATATGGGCTTCATGAATGTGCCTGATCAGGGAGTGGCAGGGTAAGATTATAGAATAGTTCAAAAAACATTCTTTTTTTCTTTCAATGTATCCAAGCCAAAAAAAGTATTTTCGTACTTTAAAAATCTTCTTGGGAAGATGTCAGTAATTGAGGGCTGAGAAGGTTCTGATCTATAGTGATCCAGTATACCAGTCAAGCACGGATAGCACCTGTATTTGTATGGAAATAGAATGGATCTGGTGGAAGCCATTATTAAAGTTGGCTATAAAATGTTGCATAAATATAAAAAAAGTATTACTGGTCCAAAGTTGACTGACTAATCAGTCTTTAATCTCAGCTAATACATAAGACCCCTGTTTTGCTAAATCCAGCAACAGCACCAAAAACAGGCATTTCCACTGATAACTAAAACTTTAAGTGTAACTTTGTACAAACTCCAATAAAGTGAAAAAAAAAATAAAATAATTAGGGTGATGTCCACAGCACAAGGCACCTGTGAGCTGAACAGAGAATCTGCGCTTCCCTTACTGTAATGCTACTCAGCAGCAGTTGGAAAAAAGGCGGTGGCTGACTTCACAGGTGTTGCAGGAGGCATGTGCTAGTCTTCTCCCTGCAGGTGTTGAGGCATCATTAGTGATAGGGGGAGTCCTAATGAGTGGGTGGGATAATTGGCCATGTAAATTAGGAAGAAAATGGGGAAAAAAATGTAAATAATATAAAAAAAACACACACAGTTAAAATGTTTAGTGTGTCTGGTTTCTGTAGTCACCCTGTAGCTCTTTATAAGTGATTTAAAGAACTATGTATTTTGTCATTCTGTCCCTATAGACTTCATCGACGACTTTCCAAAGAGGTCAAGCCTCTCCCTGGAGCAGGGCTGCCAAAGCCTGCCCCGAGGCCCAAACCCCGCGTCCCGCAGTGCCGTGCTCTGTATGCGTATGATGCCCAGGACACTGATGAACTCAGCTTTAATGCAGATGACATCATAGATATTGTAAATGAAGGTAAGTAACACATAATATTATATGAGCTGACATCACAGTTAAGATCACACTTAACTGTTATTTGTGAAAGCACATTCGCATTGCTGGGTATATCCTGTGTGTTCTCTGTACAGATCCCTCAGGTTGGTGGGTTGGTCGTCTGCGAGGAAGAGAAGGCATGTTTCCAGGCAACTATGTTGAGAAGATTTAGATCAGGTCACTAATGGAAGATGTGCTCATCATGAATTATCGAACAAGTGTAATAGTACTATGAACTTGGCTGAGCCTGTAATCTATAAAGAACAAGGGACAAAAGGAGGTACTTGACTCCCATCTTTAGAAGGGGATCGTTTTGACTTTCCTGAAAACATTGTATATGACACTGAAGTTCATTTTTTTTAACAATCATAGCAGATTTCTACAGATTTTTACACAGTGTAATTCAAAAGTAAAGAGACGTTATTCAAATTGTTTTTAAAAACCTGAATCAAGAAATTCATTGTATTTTTATTTTTCTTAAATCCATGTTTATATAAATGTTTTATATGTGCAGAAATGTATGATTAGTCAGAGTATTTCCATAATGAGAATTTCTCATTTTTAAAGGCGCTGTAATAAATTCAAGCTTTTATTTGGGTTTACACATAACAACTAAAATCATTATAGCGAAAAGCAAATCAAAAATAAAAATAAAAAATACTTAAGTGTTGTATGAATCGAATGGGGAAAACTGAATGAAACCTCAGCAATAAATTTATATATAAAAATAAATAACAGCTAGTGCAGCCTGTGGCATGTCAAGTCACAAGTCGTCATGTTTGTGTGCCTGAAATCGTGCTGCTACGTAGACAGTCCCATGGGAGTTATTTCTGCTCCTTTGTGTTGGAAAGATCCACCTCTGTCCAATGTATCCAGTTGAAGTACAACGTATCTGAGTAAGTTTGCTTTTGGAAACATTCATACTTTTATTAAACCACTTCCTGTATTGAAGAAACACTGCTAGCTTAGCTTCTGTGCATGGACTGTGGGCAGTTATGCTACCACATGCTGTTGTGAAGAATAGCTTTCTGAATGTGGTAAAATAAAAAAAAAAACCTTGTTATGTCTGCCATGTATTTAAATGGTGGCTTCTGAGGACTACTCACAAACGCATATTTCATGGTTTCATACCAAAATAAATGTTTGAAAGAGAACCATCACATGCAGTGACCTTTTAAAGACACTTTTAGAAGTGTTCACTCTTCAGATTGTGCTCAAACTAAGCTCAGTTCTCTATAAAGGACAAAGACACAAAACTTTAGATGCCAGTGCTTCTTTTACAGTGTTTATGAGGTGAGAGGACAGAGGCCCAGAATGAAGCTGTGTAAAATATCAGGGCATGGGTATAAATATTTTAAAGGTCTTTGTTGTCCTCTGGGATATGGTGAAATCCATCTGTGAGAAGCACAAGGAATCTCTCATATTGCTTAACTGTAGTCATTATTCTTTAAGAGCGCATCTTCAATAAACAAATCTCAATGTTGTAGAGGAGCACCATGTGGACAAATAATAAAAGAGTAAGGTCTTCATAATGCCCCTATAAGATTGTTTAAAGGCATTCCATCACCACTGCAGGACTCTGTTTTACACTAGCTTGTGTAAAAAACGTTAGAAACTGGCGCATAGGCCTGTAAATTTAACCATTTGTGTTTGGATGTTATATTACCTTAGCATTAGTTGTAATAAATGATAATACTGTCATTTTATGACAGTTTTTGCCACTGATATAATAATGTAATAGCATAACAATAATGAAATTGTACAAAAATCTAAATCTAAAAAAAATCTAAAAGCAGTGTGTAAGACTGATGGATGAGAACATGCCAAGATGCATGAAAACTGTGATTAAAAACCAGGGTTATTCCACCAAATATTGCTATCTAAACTCTTAGAACTTTATGAATATGAACTTGATTTCTTTGCATTATTTGAGTTCCGAAAGCTTAGCGGATAAAACAAAACCCATTGTTGACATACCATCATGTTAATGTGTTCTTATTGCAAAAAAAAACCCCATAATAACCAATATCGAGCAAAAATTATGAGTTTATGTCCACATACTGTATTGTATGAAAAGTCTATGGCATAATTAATATCATTAAAGGCCTACTTGTACTTTTTCTGCACTTTACTTTACTTTACGTTTGGTTGAGTTGAGCTACCCGCCGGTATCTCCTCCATTTTTTTAATTCAATGTTTTCATGTGATAATTCTATTTATTCAGTCTGAGCTCACTGTTATTATTTTTTGTGTGTTATAAATATGTAAATTCTGTTTTAAATGAAAAAAAAACACCTCTAGTCTAAATACCTCTAGTACCTTGTATTTACAGTACAGTGATTTATGTATGTTTTCTAAACATTTGCTGGGAGTATTCTCTGATATAATGTATGTATAATTTAAACTTATGTTGGTACTAGCTTGACCTGTAAATAGTCACTTTAGTAGCTAGCTATTTAGGGTGCTAACGCAAAGTGACAGCAAACTGAACTACATTACCCATAAACCCGTGGCCACGTGACGGGGGGCGCACAGCAGTTACGTTGGTGCGCGTTGCAGCTAACTGACACAGCCGTGAATCTGCACTAACCCTGTGAATAAGCAGCAGCAGTAGCGGCTCAGCACGGGGCTCTATAAAGTACTACGAGCTTGTTTGCCGAACAGGAGCGTCTTCGGCCGCCTCAGAGGCTCTTCAGTAGCGCGGGTTTCCTCTGGGAGAATGGAGGCGTATTTACGGAGCTGCCGTGACGCGCTGCAGGTAAGTTCTGGAGAAGGACGCGGAGCGCTCCGCTCACTTCACCCGCTCTCTCTCTTTAATTCAGGCTGTAATTCGTGCGGTTTATTGGGGCGCTGGGTTGTTTTAACAGCATGTTTAAATAAATGTCGTTAAAGCAGCGCAGCGCGAGCTGAGCTCAGTGTGTGAAGTGCTGAACACCACTGGAGGAAAAGTTACTGAACATTGATCGCCGCACGCTCGCTCGCTCAGTGCGCATGTGCCGACTGCGTGTGTTGAGTGGCTACACAACCTAATGCACGAGTTGTGTTTTGTATTTCTGTGCTGATCGAGATAGTGTCTGTTTAGATAGTCTCCTGTGCTGCATGTTAGCTAGCTAAGCTCGGAGGTTTGGTGCTTGTGTTTTGGGTAACAGCGCGTGTGTATTAGTAGCGATCAGATAGCGAGCTAATAATAACACGACAGCAGCACTGTTGTGATCATTCGTACAAATCTGATGACACTTTGATCATCGTTGACTAATCCAGATATGTGTTTTTTAGGCCTGCAAGTAAGAATACTTGGTCTGAGAACTCATTTAAATTTAGAAAGTAGAATAATCTATTTCACTAAACAGGCAAAGAAAGCTTAACCCTTTCAGACACTGCATCCATTACAATGGACATCATGTATTTTCTTTTTAAATGTTTTGTTGCACTCAAACACTATTTGAGAGCTGTTAATCATCAGATTAGACCATGAACCTGTCAATAAACAAGTTTAAAATCCAATAAAAAAGTAGTCTGGCCCCTCCCACTACATTGAGATAAAAACAGTAGCACTTGAGCCATTGAAGCAAAGTTACAGCTGATTGTTACTGAGTTAATATGCTTTTTATTGATTTTGTACTGTTTATGGATGGTTTGAAATAAAAAGGCCAATATGAAATATAAAATATTATACACAGGCTTCAAATGCAATAGAAAAAAAAACGATTACATATTTTAGTTATTTGGATTTATTTGCTGTACAGGTTTTATAGTATAATATTAGAGTCTTCTTTTTTGTGCATTACCGACGAAAAAAAAAAAGCATTCTTACTTTTTTTCCATCACTGGAGATAAATCAGGTCTGAAAGGGTTAAGTGTATATTTCCAGCTAGAGCATATTTAACCCTTTCAGACCCAGCACCCATTACTATGGATATTATAATATTTTCTTTTTTTTTTTAAAGGTTTTGTTGCACAAACCAAAAATTAAGGCCTGTTGTCCATCAGAATAAACCGTGACCCACCCATTGAAAAAGTTTACCAGTCAGTGAAACAGTATCTTAGCCCCGTCTACTGCCTTAAGAAACACAATACTAGAGCCAACAAGGCAAAATAAGAGCTAATTTGTACAATTTTTAGAATACTTTTTATAATGTTTATTTTACTGTTTACTGCTGTTACTGTTTGTAAAATAAAAATGTCTATATCAAATATAAAATAAATAAAAAGCAGATAACATTTTAGTTATTTGGATTTAATTTTATATAGAGTTTATATTACACTATTATAGTCCTATTTTGTGTCCATCCCAGGGAAAAAACAGCATTCTTATATTTCCCCATTACTGGAACATAATCCAGGTCTAAAAGGGTTAAAAGGTTTATTACTGAATTTTAAAACCTTAAAAATACAGCGTTATGTCTGCTGTATTGAAACATTTGATATTGTTTTGTGATGAGGACATAAGTACATATATTAGTATAAAAAGAGGTCACACATTTGTAAACTCTGAATTTATATTCATTGGGTATACTGCTGTCTAGAAATTCTCTGACATGGCATTACTAGTTCTCCAGTGCATTTAGTTCTGGCATGTTCTTGTGACAAAGCATGTTTTTGGCAGACAGGTGAGTCCCACCTTTATAGAATTGTGTAACTTGTCTCCCTGTTGCCACAACAACTAAAGGACTCACAGTTACAGCACAATCAGACATGTAGTGTAAGCAGCACAACACTCTGATGACTCAAAGTTGTATAGTGTGAACCAAACATTAATAGTAGTAGTTTTATTTTATACTCACTTTACATACAAACATAATGCATTGATTTTCTGGACAGTGATCATAGATCATATTTTTCCTTTCAATGGGGAATCTGGAAAACTGCCCCAATATGCATTATGTGCTAATATAAGTTGCCACTTAACAGGTCTGTCACTGGTCTATCAGAAAGACCATGGTCATGTTAATAAACCAGCTAAAGTATCTCTCAAATAAAATCTTATGCTGCACACAAACCACATTTGAAGTTAATGCAATACCAAAAGATGCCACTACATTTAAATTAGCAAAACCATAGAAATAATTTTAAAAAAGGCTGCTATTGCAAAACTGTAGTCTGTAAAAATTGTCTGCCAATTTACAGAACAATATAAAGAGCTGAAACGAGATGAATGTCAATATCGATTCAGAATACACTGCCCACACAGCATCTATATTATACTATTATATTGTTTTGAAGTGACTGAGGGGGATCAGTCTGTCTGTATGAGAAGATGTCAAATATTCTATAAAATGGTGTTTTAAATTAGCCAGCTAGCAAACAAAATAAGTCAGTCTACTAAACACAATAAGACTTTAATTTAATTTAATGAAATAGCAGAACATATTTACTAATTGTCTGACTGTGTGTGTATTCATTTAGAACAGAAAGATAGGATTGGTAATGGCCAGTACTCAGATCAGATCAGAGGGCAGTTGAATTGAGACATGATTTTAAGAGAGTCCTGATATAAACAATCTGCTTTTTTGTTTACAAACCATTACAGCATTGGACTGTCTGATTCTGGGTATTTCATTTATTTTTTTATCAGATTTCTGTTCAACTGGTGTACTAGTGTTTATAGTGTTAGCATTCAAGAATAGTAGTACTGTACAGTTTTGTAGTTAAGGGGGTCTGCTGGCTGATGTTTATTGTAAATAGTGGTAGGAACCAGGCTACTGACCGCATGTCCTGATCTGTACTTCATCTGCCAGGCAGCGCGGTGACTAGGAGAAAGGACAGAGCCAGGGGAGCATGACCACATTATCCTCAGAGGCAGAAGAACTGGCTCAGCAGAAATGTGTTTTTACCCACTAGACCAGTCCTTAGCAGTTGTGTAATCTGAGACACTCTTAGATATCGACTTGGATTTTGTGTATTTATTCAAAACCATTTTTTTTAAAACTGATCCCAGACCTACAATGTTGTGTTTTTTTTTTCTCAAAGCTTTTGTATGACCTCATTCTCAGCTAAAAATCAAATAATTGTGCAGGGTTTATTAAGTGTGGTGACTAATGTCTAACCTTTTTCTAAAATATTTTATTTAAAAGGCTGATGTGTATTTAAATCTGCAGTTTGTATATTTGACTTAAATTTGCCTGACTTTTGATAAACTTGAGACTTGAGAAAATGCATTTGATAAAACAATCAGATGTAAAACATTTAGAATTATGCATTTTATGCTTAAAAATAATTAATAAAATTAAATTATTTTGATGTAAATGGTTTAGTGATGAAACATGAAGTAGAAAGATTATTTTGAAATGTTTAGCAGCAGATTTTGCCACATCATGTTCAAAACGCACAAAAACATGGTTAAAATACTGACTTTGATTTTATACTAGGGGTGTGCAGTATTGTATTGTACACAATAATATCAGCATATTGTAAACAATATTATAATATTATACCATGAAATATTGTGCTATATCACCCACCTCTAATTATTACATCAGGGTACTACTTTTTTGCTGTTCTCAACAAAAAAAAAATCAAACTGTTCCCATTTCCTATAATATATATATATATATATATATATATATATATATATATATATATATATGTATATATATATATATATATATGTATATATATATATATATATATATATATATATATATATATATATATATATATATATATATATATATATATATATATATATATAAATATATGTATATGTATATAGTGCAGTATCCCAGTTAGGGCTGTGCCATATCATATTCAGTAATAGAATTCAATTTTTATTTTGTTCAGTAGTGTATTCTTAAAATGTTTTCATTGTTTTGTCATATTGCCAGTAGTATCTTTATCGCAAAAATAGCATGCAATATTATGATCTTATTTTTATATCACCCGCCCCTAATTTAAACCATTTAAATATTTTAACTGTATAAAATGTATAAAAAAAAACAGATTCGCATACTCCGGTAATGCTGCCTTTAATCTGCACATTTTCAATTGTTTTACAATGTTAGGGGCACATGAAAAACAGCTCTGGATCGCTGCATCTGGTGCTGGGGAATGAGGCGTGTGATATGGACTCCATGGTATCAGCCCTCACCTTTGCCTATTTTCTGTCAAAGGTGAGTTACTCATTATCCTGTAGTTGACTTGGATTTAGTATGTGTAATTTAATGGCCTGGGTGTGCAATACTTTTCCATATATGGCATTGCCGTGCAGATGGCTATGCTGCACTGAAGGCAGGACATTGTTCAAGCCCTCTTTGTTTTATTTCTAGACGCTGGACTCTGGGAAAGCAGCAGTGCCTGTGCTGAACATCCCACGAGCGGAGTTCTCCCTGCGCTCTGACAACATATTCCTGCTGAGAGAGACTGGCTTATCCCAGGACTACCTGCTGTTCAGGGACGAGGTGGATTTCAATGGTCTGCAACAGCTGGCCATTACATTAGTGGACCACAATGTTTTACCTCAGTATGTTTCCATAAAATCTTTGCTAACAGGTTTGATGGCATAATAGTGACAATTTTAAGTGCATAATTCAGTTTAGATTTTTTGGTTTCAACATAGGTTTGGCTCAGCTAAGAAATAATTTCTAAATGAACTGTTTGAATCTATGTAATGCCAGCTTTCTCACAAATTAAGCCCCAAAAATTACGTACAATTTACAAAGTCCGAATATTTTGCTGCCAGATGGGTGTGCTCTGTTTTGTTAACTATAATAACTGGCTGTCCTTTCTACAGAGCTGATGGTGCGTTAGAGAAATACGTTGTGGAGGTCATTGACCATCATCGTCTAGAGAGAGCGCCTTCTCCCAGTTGTCCTGTGACTGTGGAGACCGTGGGATCCTGTGCCACTCTGGTGACAGAACGTATTGTCCAGAAGGCACCTGAGCTGTTGGACCAACAGGTGGCACAGCTCTTATACGGTAAAAAAACTTGCAATCATCCTATTATGAAGGAGTAAGAATGCAGGACTGGTTTCAGTCATTTCTGAATATGTGATTTAATCAGAACAATGTTCACCATGTTATATAGGACACAGCAGGTAAAATAGCTGTATCATGTATTAATACTAAATGTACTGATACTTTGTGCTTTCATGACAACCGACATGGGTTCATGAAAATTTGCCAGTTAGCATTAGCAACGCTGAAACAATGTTAGGTTAAAACGGCTTCATCCGTCTAGACGCTCCACTGGCTTTAGTGTGAATCCCCAGACAGTTTGGTCTTTGAAGCTGCCATAATAATTAAACAGGATTATTACCAGGCTCCATGGCAATTTTCAACATGAATGCTTGTGCTCACAGCTCAGTCTGTTGTTTACTCGGCCTGGAGCCATCTGGTAGAGCCTGGAGTGCTTATTTTAGACGCATAACTACACGAAACAGGCAAGACTCCAACATAAATTTACCACACAGGTTTAAATGTAATAATCTAAACTTTTGAAACTTTGGAAAAACTCATTTATAGTGAAGCACAATTCACAGGTTCGTGCTGATTTGTATGTAATGCTGCATTTAAATGTAAACTTTTTTTATTGTAAGACTATACAGAAATCATACTTTCCCATCTTGATAATCCCTACATTAACCCTAGAACACTAACATTAAGATTAGTAACACCATCACTAACATTGAGTATACACTGTATGACAAGTTTTTGAAATCACATCACATTAAATACAAAAAGGTATCATGGATGACACTATAAAAAAAAGCCAAAAAAAAAGGAAAATCAGGTAATCCTTAACAGTCCTTACAAAAAAATAATGCTGCTGGGAACTTGGTCTTTGGTCCACCCATTCCTGGGACATGTGCGTGCCTGATTTAAACACACAAACAAATTAAATTACACCCAAAAAATATGTTTTATATGTTTAAAATGTCTATTACTAACGTTGGATGAAAAATCACCCGAACAAATCAATGAACTCCCTAAAGCTTCCCAAAGTGCCATGCAACTCAGCAGACAGCAGCAACACAATGAAAATCACGTGAAAAAATTGTGTCACCCGGCGTTAGCGTTCTAGGGTTAAAGAAATGTTTTTTTTTGTTTTGTTTTTTAAGGAAGACTTTAAAATTAAAGTCATTCCTCTATATTTGTAACAATCTGTTCATTCAGAGTAAATCTTGAGAAATACATAAATGCAATACAAAAGGCACGCTATGTTGATTGTTATTGTTTCTACAATATTAAATAACCCATTAAATGTGCTTATGTGCTTGGCAGGCACTATTATCACAGACTGTGTGAATATGGCACCTGAGGCCGGAAAAGTCACCCCTAAGGACAGCCAATATGCCATTCTGCTTGAGACGCGCTTCCCTAAGCTCCCTCCTAGGAACATCCTCTTCCAGTCTCTGCAGAATGCGAAGTTTGATGTGTCAGGTACGCTGTAAATAGAGAATTTTGCTGCTATGCAAAAACATTATATTTTGAAAATGGCTGTTTTGCAGAAGAAAAAATAACTTCAGTCAGTGTAAAAATATTTTATTCCAAGTCAAGAACAACTACCAGAAGAGCAATAAAAATAGAGATACAGGATTTGCGTGACAGTGAGATTTTGCTGAAATAGTAATGGGTGTATCTTGTGGATCAGGCCTCAACACAGAGCAGATGTTGTTAAAGGACATGAAAGCTGTCTCCGGGGGAGATCTGAAACTGGCTGTCAGTGTTATCTACATGACACTTGAGGTAAATGTTGTGATTATATTGTGTTGCTGAAATGGGGATGTATTGAATGTATTTCTGTCTGCTCTATTCTGTATCTAATGGCTATCCTGATTTCCACCATGAGAGTGGACTGCCCACACTCTGAATTCCTCAGCAGAAGTGAAGCGTTAATAATATTATTCCAATGCATTTATGCCTATGTGAAATTTAGGACACCACTTTAAATATGACCTGTTAATATTTAATATTATTTTAAACAGCACCTACAGATAATGTAAGTGATGCAGTTGTAATTTATGAACATTATTAACATTATTAACATTTAATGTAATTTATTAACATTAAATTCTCCCATAATATCTGCTGTAGCTTTAGTTTTAGAATATATCATCTCACATTCTTCCTGTTTTACTGATCTCACTGATTTTCTGTTACTAGAAAGAATTCATAGAAAATGATATGCAGAGACCAAAACCATGAAATGAGCTTTAAACAATAAATGTCCATCTCCATGCTTTTACCTGTCTTTATGGGACTTTTTGGCAATTGGAGGAACCTTGCACACCTCCCATGAAAATTTAGTTTGTTCGGGCTCTTTCTGAGAGCAAATGGTGTGTTTAATGTCATAGGTGAAAAAGGTACCTGTGGATCCTGTAATGACATTTTAGGAGTGTTGGAAACTACAAGTATTGTGGTCTGCTGTTTGGATAAACTGGCTAGGACAGCTTTGTTTTAAATGTTCTGCTCTTATGTTGCAGAAAGTGACTAAAGTCCCACGTTAGACTCAAATGCATCAACAACCTCCTTTCTGAAGGCTTCTTAAAGCTTTTTGGATCTGGCCATGGAGATGCCACTCAGGAGCAAACTAAATTAGATTTTTACGTGTTCATGGGGTGGACTTATTCACAATAATGTAAGCTGCCATTTTGGGGAATATGGTAAAACAACTGTGAACTGTATGTCTCTTTCAGTCTTTCCTACAGAGACAGCGTCTACAGCAGGAGCTTTGTGAGTTCTGTCACAAGTACAGTTACAACCTGGTGGTGGCCATGACCATCTCGTTCATCGACAATAAGGAGCCCTTCCGGCAGCTTGCGGTTTACAGTTCCAGCACACTCTACAGAGATGAGGTACTTCAGGGACACTTTAGTGTTGACCAAAACAAAATTCTGTATCCTGGTAACCATCATGGGAGATTTAGGAAGTATAAAGAACACTCTTAACGGTGAAGTAGACATGTTCTAATTTTAATTTAATGTTATGAGAGTGACCAGATCTTTGGAGATGGTTTATAAGATCACAAAACTGTAAATTTTTTTATAGTTTTTATAGTTTGATTATAATAGATTGGTGGTTTATAAAATGACATTTTGTATACTGGTGCATTTTCTTAAAGTCATAATAGACAAACATGCCTATATTTTCCTAAATTTGCTGTTTACCTATTGATCTGCATAGTTTCAGCTTTTGCCTGCCTTAACACAACATAATATGTTAGAATAAAAAAATAATGTTTAATTTATTCAGTGGTAACAAAAGTGCCATTGTCTAAACATATTTTTTGTCTTGCTTTCTTAGAAAAATCAATTATCAAACTACAATTTAAATATATATATTTATTGGTGAGGGTGGGACAAAATATCAATATTGCGATAAATTGTGTCATTTTTGTTTTCAAAATGGATTTATTGTTCTTTATTAAATCCGTAATTCCTAGTATTTGATTGTTTAGGAGTGTTTTATCCCCTTCAGTAACACAAAAAGTGCTGTATTTCGGAATGCTGGGGGCGAACGAAGGAGATCTATTGCATAAAAATTCATACTCATTATCATGTTTCACTACTCCCACAATCTATTTCCACATTTCACACCTGTTTTCTATTCTAACTTGGCATAAATATTTATTTCTTCATTTATCGTTTTAGTCTGTTCTAGTCCATGTTACCATGTGTTGTCTCTGTACACTGCAGCACCTGATAACTGCTCTTCCTGCTTGTGTGACTGTGCTCGTTGCACATGGCTGGTGTGAAAGGCCACACTGATAACACAGAAGTGCTTGTGGAAGGGGCAGTGGTGCAGTAATGCAACGGAAAGCTGTGCCACTTTGGAAATAAAAAAAGCACTTAAACAGAAAACCAGAAGCCAATTTGTTCCCACACTACAGCCCACATTTAAAAAACTCCTCTTCAGAAAACACACAGATCTAGATGTGGGCTAGTGTGGAAGGGTACTGTTGCTCACTGGGAACTTAGAGGTGGTTTTGGGCAGTTATATTATTGGCTGCCTGCAGGAGCTGGCAGCAAGAAAATAGGCTACTGGTGGGCTGCAGAGAAAATGTAACCTAACTTACAAATAATGACTTATGCAAGAACCCAGTCTGCATTTTTAAATGCATTGCAAGTAAAACGACGAACCTTAAATGTTTGCGTGAAGATATCAATCCGGTGTTGAAGACACTTGAAGAAGCTGCACGTTTTCTCTACTTTCTACTTCACTTAATAATTCCAGATCAGGCCATGAACTGTTTTATTTCTATTCAGGATATACTGATTTTAAAAGGAAGTTCAGGAAAGAGCCAATTTTATGATTTTATTCATTATATTTTGACAGTTGCAGATTCACTTGCTTATTTTTCTATATTTTCTGTTACAATTACAATTATGATTTTCAGTAATGTTCCTTATCTAACATGAAAGCTTTTTATGTAATGCTTGAATAGAAATCCTCAAGATTTAGGGGTGAAATGTCAGGCAGAAAATCAACAGAAATCCTGGCATGTAATAGTTTTTCTGTGGGTCTGTATAAGAACTAGTCTGTGCCACAGTGGGCAGTTTGGAGTGGGTGGGTGCAGGCAGTGGTGAGTGGTCTGGACCAGCGCTATATTTTACTGGAACAGGCAAGTGTTAAACAAGGTTGAAGTAGGTGAGTGTGGATATAAAAAATGTAGTTGTGCACACATTTTATAATAACACTAAAACAGCTTTGAAAAATAAAGCACACGATTGCAGCATGACAGTTTAGTGGAAACTAGAATTGCATGTATCTAAATTGTATCTAAATCAGTTTCCACATCTAAAGTTTGTTTGCTCTGGTCCAAGTTAGTTTTAAAAAATTGCAAACTTTTGGTATGTTTTGTTTTCACAAACAAAATCATTTATTCCACCAAAATGTGTTTTAACAAACCTTGTGAGAAAATTCTCTCTTCGTATTGGTCAGACCTGTCTGGAGCAGAAAATTAAGTATAGGACGATGGTCACAACCGCTTCAGAGTTCTTTTGGAACTTGATCAAGAGTCGCCCCCCTATTAAACGATTGTCTGCCTTTAGAAGTCCGTGTTTAGTTTAAGAGAGTGTGTTAAGTATGATAACTGATATACATGCTGATAATTAGTGATTTAACTGTAGTGTGTTTTATGTTGCTTCACCCCATAGGTAAGCAAAGCACTGGAAAAAGCCAAGAACCCCAATCTGGAGCTCAGTCCAACGAGCAGTCCCTATTCAGACGTGAAAGCCTTTGTTCAGGGTAACACGCTGGCTTCTCGCAAGAAGGTATTACCCATTATTTCAGACTTTCTTAAAGACAGGGAGAGGAAAATGGCCCAACGTGGCAACCTGGACGACCTGGAGCTGGAAGACGAGTGCGCACAGGATCAGAGTGACTCTCAGCAGTGCTGTGAGTACGCTGCCATAGAGGAAGACTCTGGGGTCCCTCCAACCCCCATGAACAGCCTGGTCGAGGGCTGTCCTTTAGACAACGGCCTTCCAAAGATCAGTGCAGAGGCGTTAGTGGAAAAGGTCAGCAAGATCGCCTGTGAAGAAGACAGACCCTTTGAAGGACAATGATACAGGACCGAGTCTGTTGCTGATCCCCACAGCTTCTGAAGATGTTAGCCTTTGGAGAAAACCTTCTCGTACAAGGTGCACTGCTTATACACGGAATCACAGGGCACAAAACAAAACAAGGGCAAGAAAGGTCTGGAAACCTGACAGAGGTTCTTCTGCTGGTACATGAGAATGAAACATTTGGACCGATTTACTGCTTACGTACCTTACTGAATGCTTTCAGGCTTATTTATATTACAGTGTTTCTGTAATAAGACGTAGAACTTTTATTTGTATTATTTTTTAGCCTGCTTGATTATGCCATGGACTCTCTACCATCTGCAAGTTGATAAAGCAGCCTTTGCTCAGGTCTTCTGACTCATTATTAAGAAATTATTAATAGAAATTGTTGATTGCAGCAAAATATGAGGAAGTTAGAGGTGGAAATATGATGACAAGACAGGTGATTGTCTGGTTCATTGCACCTATTTTTTGTTAAATTTTTCCTTTGAAAAAATATTAGTAAACACAAATAAAAAAAATGCAGGGACATCTGACATGAGCATTGAGGGCTGCTATTGAGGCATGCAGCCACAGTGCACCAAGCAGAGAAATGACCCTGCTGAATTACAGTTTATGTTGCGGGCCATTTACAAACGACCTCATTTACAGATTTTTTTTTCTTTTAGGACTGATTTACAATTTTTTCACAAACTATGTAGCAGTATTAATGCCAGAGTTGCCATTACTCATTTTGCAGCTGTTTTTAAATATTGATATTTTTCCAGCAGGCTCAGAGGGAAATGCAGAACAGCCTGTGGTAAATTTAAGTTAAACAGCGGACCGAAGGTTGACTGCTGGATTTATCGGTCTTAATAATTTAAGGCTATAGATAGTGTAGCTTTTCATTAAAATCTGCATTCAATAACTGTTAAGCATTCATGTTTCTTGCCACATATTATGTATCAGTGCCATTCACTAGTTTGGATCATTACTAAAGGTAGTAATATATTGATTCCATCCCTAAAACCTTAAATGTTAGTCTCTAATGTAAAGGTGCTACAAAAGATTTGTTAAGTGATGCTACAGAAGAACCATTTTTATCTCAGCTGAATCACATTTGTAAAAGAGATGTGGGTTTAAAGAACCTATTTTCATGTATCTAGCCAATTTTTAAAGTTATTTTTTCCTTCCATTTTTGAAAAATCTAACATTTTTGCTCCATACAGATCTAGCATCATACCTTTACAGAGAAAGACATCAACACAAAGAAAAAAAGAAATGCAGGAGATTAATCTTAAATTACACGCTAATCCCTAGGCAGTGCCATGCAAGCAATGACATTGCGAATTATAAACCTAAACAGAGCATTGTGTACATAAATTAATGAATGACATTATACATTTATATCATGCTTTTCTACAACCCAAGCAAACTTTACAATCAACACTCATACAATCCTTTAAAAA
Source organism: Astyanax mexicanus (assembly GCF_023375975.1). Classification (NCBI taxonomy): domain Eukaryota; kingdom Metazoa; phylum Chordata; class Actinopteri; order Characiformes; family Acestrorhamphidae; genus Astyanax; species Astyanax mexicanus. The sequence goes on from NC_064413.1 coordinate 22,879,058, forward strand.
AAACACACCCAAAAGCAGCAGCCAATCAAACACAGCATACTCTCAACCGAAAACAATCACACAGACCCAGCACAGAGTGGCTGTTTGTTTGCATGTGTAAATAATTGTGTAAATGTCTGTATCCCCAGATACAATCACTCATTCACACACCAGGACAATTTAGATGAATTAATTATTCCTAGACTGTAAACCGGGATCTCTGATAGGAACCCATGCAGACTTGCAACTCGAACCCTGACTTAAAGCCTGTGTTAGAACATTACTTACATGTATTTGTGTGTTAAAACCTGAAATGCGATGTGTGTATACACTGCAGTTTTATGACTTGTAGTTCACTATATATCATAGGTAAGGAAATATTTAATATTCATTCAGAAAAGATCCTTTTGCCCCATCTGTACAGTAATTCTAAAGACAAAGTTTTCAAAAAAATCTCCCAGAAAGCTCTATTATTAGAACGCTTCACTCACAGATCTTTATAAAACCAACAGTGGCTTTTCTGTGGCATTTATTTAAGAATGTTTTGTAGCACTTATTTTTAGACTTTGAATTACAGAACTTTTATTTCAGTCTTCCCTAATGAAAAAACTATTACCAAGTTATTGCATTTATTATGCATTTAAAAAGCATTGATTTGTAGCCACGCGCTTGTGTGGAAGACACAAACATCAATTATGAGAATCACATGCATTCTCAAGGTTGGAAAGAGATTTTACCTTCAAATACCAAAGAGTACTAATGCAAGCTTCAGAGCTTCAGCCTCTGTGTGACAGGGCTTTTTGCAGAAGGGCATGTGCTAAAGCTGACTTCTTCATAGCTTTATTATTGTTTTATTTTTTTTGTGTGTTAAACATATTTGCTACACCAAGGATGATTCTTGTTTGCTACCACTTGAATGAAATCAAATCAAAGTATTTTTTTGTTGTTGTTTTTGTTTTGAACCAACATAAATTGATTAAGAAGTATTATTTCTAGCATGCCAAGGTATCTGTTCTGTTCTAATTTAAATGCAGTCCTGTTGTTGATTGTATAGAGTAGTTCTAGGTGAATACAGTGGTGTTGGTGAAGTCTCTTATTGTGGTACTGGCAACTCTTGGACAAAACCCATTGCTTGAATTTCTAATTTAATGGAAGAGGTATCGATCATGTTCACCATTTAATGAATGGTGTGAAGTGTTTTAGTAATGTACATCTTGCAGTTTTACAGAAATGTGTTAATATGTCAGAACAATAGACTGTTCCCCTGCCAGCACTTTGCCATTAAAACGATTTAGAAAAAACTCCACAGGTGTAGTTAAAATTACATTCCATTTTGGTCAAGTGTCAAAGACGACTTTATGTAGTGGTTAAAAATATTTTATTGGGAGGACATATTTTCTAAAGAACAGCTCTGATAGTTTTTCCACATCTTTTTTAACAACATAGTGCTGGGAGGGGGTATATATTGTAGTATCACACGGTGGGGTAGAGTAACAAGGCTAAGTCGTATTCCCATTTAGCAAATTTACAACAGGAAGAAAGCATGAGACATTCACCAACAAGCAGTGGTTCTTTCTTTAAATAGTAGCCTACTGGCAGAGCTCTTATTCACCTTCCACCCCAACATCATGAGGGTATGCAATGTGCCACCAGTGGGAGCGCCACAACTAAACTGTTTCAAGATAAAAGGGCAGCTGCTTTCCTATTGAACTCCTAAGACCCACCACCTGACCCTTATACACTGTGCCGCAATAATATATATATACAGTCTATGTTTGAAACTTGTTATTTTTCCCGCAGATGTGGAGGTAAATCTAGTTGTTAACAGTAATTTGTTCACATGATGTGTATCATAAATCACTGAGAGTTATCTATTTGACATTTTTATAAAGGTCCTAAGGATGTTGTGGAGCTACAATATGCCTGTATGTGTTTAATTAGTGAAGGTGTTTGCCTGTAATGTATCTGTTAGTAATATGTAGGAATATAGTTTTAGAGTTCAGACATCAGATGTCTGACAAGACACTGTAGTGTAAAGTATAAAATGCTTTTAGACAATATCTGACCAGATTTAAAATGCATTAAATGATTCGTATACAGTGTTGTTTAACTGAAGCTGGACAATCAGGAGCACAATCTTGTTATTGTTTGTGCTCCATGTTGATTTTTAAATTGAAATCTCCCTTAAAACTTTGTAATGTGGCTTATTTGTTACAAATAAAAAAAAAATGACTTTGATGTTTCCAAAAGTAATCATTTGCCTTTTGAGAGATGGGAAGAGATTAAAACTGAAATGTATTTATGTTTTCTGGTGAATTATTATATGCATCAGTATGGATATGTACAATATCTTGTATTTTTATTAGGTTGTGAAATTAACACTGATTCATTAAGTGAGGGATGATTGGGCCCCACTGCGTGCCAGTGCTCTGTCCTTCAGAACTTAAGTCTAGAGTAACGTAGAGACATATTGTATCATATCAAACAGCAGGATTTATAACATTGAGTTAAATTGGGGTCTTTAATTGTGAAGAGAAAATATAACCATCACGAAAAAAGTCTGTATGAGTTGCACAAATAATCAGATACTGCAAACAAAGAGAACATGATCTTTTTTTCACTTCGATTTTTTAGGAGCTTTTCTTTGCGTTCCTTTATTTATTTTGGGATATTTTTACTCTTGTTCCTCTGTTCTGTTTGCGTGTCTGTTTTGACCTGCAACAAGGCTAAAGTTCGATATTCGCAGCTCCACATTCGTTTGGCTCCATATTCACAGCTACCGCTTCACTAAAGGGAGTGTTCACGCAAACTCAACTGCTGCTCAGATTATATTAAACACCTCACATTTCAATACCGAAGGAGGTATCAATATCATAAAATATAAACAATATAATAAAATTTAATATTATATACACAATGATCCATCATTTATTTTCTCCAGTTTTATTTACAACATGAATTTTATTTTCTTGTGCACAAAAAAAATGCATATAAAGCCGATGTTCCAGTGTGATTTTGAAGGACTTTTTCATCTTTGGCCAGAACAATTACATATCAGATGAGTTCTAATCTACTACTTTTAAGAAAAAGTAAGGCTGATAAGAATTTGAGGTAAAGATGCAGCTACTTTAGCTAGGGATTTGTGCTAGTAAACAGAACAAAGGAATAAACATAATAAATAAATAAATAATAAGCAGAATTAAGGCAGGGGTATTGTTGCCACAGCTCAACAAACATTTCTTCTATTTTGCTGGTTCAGTGAACTGCAGGAGCACCGTCTCACTTCCACCATCTTTTCACCATGTTTACATCTGTACGCCACAGAGCGCTCTTTCTTTCTATTGGTCAGCGTCAGGGAGCACGTCGCGCGCGGACCAGGTCAAACTAGGCGATAAAATACCAAAAATTCTAACGTTAGTCTTTTCGTCTGATAAAATTGGGTCAAAATCGTGCTAAAATCGTGTAGTCTGATCCGGGCATAAGAGAGAAAAGCGAGAGAAAGATGTCAGTTTATATTTCGGCAGAGGTTTGAAAAAAAAAAAAAAATGAAATATTTGTTTCATTAGGTAGCCATACAATTACCCTTAAGCAACAATCAACTCTACTAACAAACTACACAACATACACAAGAAGGCCTCAGTAAAATAACTTAATAATACTCTCATAATATTTCTTATAATTGACTGTGAGCCAAATGTCACATATTTGAAGTGGAGTACACATCCTACTTCTTCCTATAGCACAATACACACATGTAATGTAAAAGCAGGTACAGGGCTGTAAAAATGTGGCAAATTCTGTTGGACTGTGAATAAAAGGCACACAGAAGGATTTTATGTGGCATGAAAATGTCAACAGACCAACAGCAACAGGTATTTGACAGCAGGATGCCTTCATTATTACACTATGTTTTCTGTGACAGGTGGCTCTTGTCCGAAGTGTGGAGAAACTGTGCCAGCAGAAGCTCACCTGCCAGCAAGACCACCACTGTCAGTCCCAGGCTTCCAATTTAAAGATCAGAAGAGAGGACACTGAGTAGCAAAATGTAACAGATAGTAAATAATGAAATATTTTAGTAAGTAGTGCATTAAAACTGAGCTTTTTAACTTTTATGGGCTGTTTGAATGAGCAAAATCTATTCAAAATTATGTTAATTAACATTGCAACACTGATGAAGCATACACCTTTTATTTAAGAAAAACGTTTATCTCCCTATTTACTCTAATATAATTATTTTTTATAAAATACCTTCTGAACAATTTTTTTAATGCATATAGTTTAATTGCAAAACAGAAAACAATACGGCTATATGCACTGCATAATAATTAAACCAAAATAGACCAAGAACAATAACACAACAATTACTTTTGTCTACTCTAACAAAATTAACAATGTTTTAAAATATAAACTAACTTCTGAACAAAACACTTTTTTTTTTTTCATTTCAAGCATATAGTAGTATGCTTTATAGTATGATTATAACACCATAGCTTTGGGCAGAGAATCTAAGCTCTACCTGAGGGTAGGCTTTTTTCAATATTTTGTTTTTCAACTTGATGAATCCGGTTTAATGTTTTGATTGAGTTTATGTGCACAGTCAGCACTGCTGTAGCTGAGGTTGTGTTTGAATGTGAGGTAGATGCTACACCTGTGTTATCTCAGCTGAGGAAGAGCAGGAGCGCTCCCACTAATGTTTCAACCAGGGGCTGTCTTTCCTATTAATAACGTCTCTAAAGTCACACAAGGTTCTTTAATATAAGCCATGCTTGAGTTCATGTTACTTGTGACTGAAATATAAATACTATAGGACCTACATTTTACTAATCCATGTTCAACTATATGCTTTAAAATCAATCTGTTTACTTAATACATCAATTTATTGTGTTGTTGTCCTGCTTGTTAATTACATCTATGTACAATCCTGTGTCATATAGCTGCATTCCATGTAGTCCTGTGTAATGTGTAAAGACGACCACCAACACATTCCAATTTATATATAAGTTATATTAAAGAAAAAATTGTATGCTTTATAGTTTGTGTGAACAGTAAGCAGCAGCAGTGCTGGTGAAAATGTCAGATTTATTTATGCTTAGCATTATAAAGAATTATAAGGCATTTCATAAAAATCTGTCAATATAATGCAGATAAAAAAACATAATACCAGATCGCTGTCAGAGAACTTTTTATATCTCCATTTGATCTAATGTGTATCTTTGACACAACTGTCAACTACCAACAATGTTGAACATAACTGGACCAATAGAAATGATCCAGAATTGCTTGGAATAAAATTAGGGATGCACCAAATTTAAGGCAACTCAAAATATTCCACCGAAAATGCTCTATTAACATAAATTAAATCAAATTTTGCTTAGTATCAGTTTTTTTTATTTTGCACACATGTGACTTGAGTAGCACTGCTGAAGTAAATTCATGAGTAGAATAGCACTGCTGAAGAAAATGTATTGTGCTTTGTTGTTGTACAGTTGGTGTCTGTTGAGATATTAAAAAACATGTTTAATTAATATTTATAAACTGGGGTTTTGTAATTGCTGTGTCCTTAAAAAAGCAAGACAAAAGGATTTGTGCAGGCTATTTAATTTATTCAATAGTAGAAAAGTGGCAAAATGAATGAAAACATGTTCTGTGTTTTGTATTCAGCCTTTGGACAAATTTATTTCGGTACATCTCTAAATCTTTCTATGCTGAAATTCATTGAAGTCTAATAAGAATTGTATTTGTCCACATTACATACTGTAAATGTACATTTAAATTAGCACTGTATTTAGACAGTAGTGTAGAAAATATTGTAATCAGTAAAATTTTCAATGCACATTTCTGTACAGAACCTTCTGTGCGCTGTGTTGCTTCTCTGCAGCGTGTAATCTAAAGTGTAAAGTAAGCGAGGGTCTCGACGAAAAGCTTTGGCCACAAATGTTACAAACAAATGTACTTTTAGGGCTGTAGGTGTCCTGCAGTAACTTCTTCCTGTGCACCATCTTGTGTCTTCCAAAAGCACTGGGGTCAGCGAATGACCGTGGGCAGAGAGGACAGGCGTAGGGTCTCGCTCCAGAGTGGACGTTATAGTGGACGTCGAGGTTAAATTTCTTGGCAAAACTCTTTCCACACTGAATACATTTGAAAGGCCTCTCTCCAGTATGCAACCTCAAGTGACAAATAAATGATCTTTTTGCTGTAAGAGTTTTTCCACAGATATTGCAGATAAAAGATTCCCTGATCTGTTTTTCACACGTCAGAGAAACCGAGGTCCTTTTTGCAAAACGTCTGGCCACTGGAACCGTTGCAGATAAATTAAAATTGTTCTCAAAATTTAAAGACATGCAGTTTGAGTCTGGGTTTGTTGATTGTGAGTGACTGTCCCTGTGCAGCTGTGTGGAACTGGGCTGTAGATCAGGCATCAGTAAGCAGGAGACATCAAACTCGTCCTCCTCCTCCGTTTTAGGCTGTGGGAAATGCTCAGTGCTCTCTGTCTCGTTGTTTTGATCCAACAGGGCAGGATCCTCATGCTCATTTTCGAAGTCTGCAGTGACATCTGGACTGCATTCTGGATTCTGGAGACCAGGTCCAGTCCTCTCTAATTCAGTCTTAAGTTCATAAAGTGGGGGGTTCCCTTTACTATCCTCACACACAGGTGTAGGAACTACATCATTGGATGTTGCTGAGGAAAGAGAAAGAGAATCATTCAGAAAGGCACTTATTCAATAATTAAAAAAATACATTTTGACAGTTCAAAAAAACTGTCAAAGGTGTCTTAGCATGCACTCCAAATTCTTTTTTTTAAGCAGTTAGATTTGAATATTTAAAAGGTCATGTGAACAGCATATTCAGGTGTCATCTAGGCCTTGAAATCAGACATGGAATCTGACATGTATATGCTTAGTCTGTTGCTTTTTTGTCTGCACATACATGCAAATTTAACCAGAAATATCGACCATCATTAAATAAATCTAAATATAATATTACATGAAATTATAAAAAAAAATAAAAATATTAACATCAATATTTGGTGTTAAAATGACTGCATGTTAATTATCAGAATGCTGCGACAGCAGGTTTGAAGTTTACCTCACTTGATTCTGTGAGAATACTGGCTGGTTGTAAAGTGAGAAAAACCTTGATCGCGTTCTTCAGACGCAAAAATGTAAAAATCTGATTTTCCATTTTTAAATGCAACTTTACAGAAATTAAAGTTTAAAAATAAATTTTAAAAAATCCCAAAGTATCAGATTCATTAAAAATGAATGATTAGATGCTGTTCATTCATTATGGATTGTTAAAGCAATGTAAAAGGCAGATGCAGTTTATAAAAGAAACGTGTTGATATAATAGCACCACACAGACTAGTCTTGTTTGTACCTAAAATTTAAAGCATCCATATTCTAAAATGGTTTTAAGGTTCAATTTAGACCTGATCACGATTTAAAGCTCTATTTATCTCCCTACATTTAACATGCTTTTGTAAATGCACCTTTAACACCTTTAGGTTATAACATTAATGAGTTTAGTTCTGTTCTGTTGTGTAGTGTCTTAATGTAAAAAAGCACAATATGAATGTGTGAGACTAAACTTTGGTAGGCAGATATAAGCAGATATGTAAACAAATTGGTTCTTGTGACATTGTGGCCACTGTGAATTGAAAACATTCATTCAGTACTCTGATAGCTGCAGAAAATCAGAATTTGATCTACACATTTACATTCACTTTAGTAATCAAGCACATAATCTTAGAGAAGCATGTGACCTGAACTTTAAACATTCTGCTGCTGCTTTCTGTAAACATGAACCCGCTAGTAATTTCTAATGGTACATAAGTCTACCCTGCTAAACCCGTCCTTCTACCCCACTAACCTACACCTGACATTAAGCATGATACCAATAGGTTACCAACACCAATATATATATATATATATATATATATATATATATATATATATATATATATATATATATATATATGCTCCAGAAAGTCCTTGTATTCTACTAGCAAAGCTTCTCTACAAGAACTAGAAAAGCTGTGTGGGTGTATTTCTACATCTGTGCTAGCAATGGGTACAACGTTTGATAAAATAAGGCATATGAGACCTCTGATTAAAAAAATAATAATTAAAAAATCAATACTCTTGTTCCCGTGTTCATCTCTAATAAATTATTAAACAGTAGCATGAGTTTCTCAAACTCACTGTTACAATCCACCTCTTCTTCTTCAATTTGGCTAATGGATCTGTCCATCACCTCAGCTTTTGCTCCACCTAGTGCAGGGTTCCATTTCTGCAGCATGACACACTGGAGACAAACAATCAATGAATTGTTGGCACTTCAGTCTAATGACATTTAATGGCCACAGACATCACTGCATTCTAGTGCATTAGAGGCTAGCAACCTTTTAATGGTCTTCTCATTAGCTGTTCTCATTTCACAAATGAAAATTGAGCAACTGGCCCTACATCTTTACATTTTAATAAGATCAGTCAGATGCCATCGCATAACGAAGGTAAAAATGGCAAATCAAACACTATATCCCATATACTCAAAAATGAGCTTGTAGAGACCAGCTGCCTGAGAGAGCAATAGCAGCTAGCTCAAACATGACTAAAAACCATGATGAAGACGGTCATGATGAAGACTGTAGAGACCTGCTACCTCAAGGAATGCTGACAGTTAGTTCGAACGTGGTGACCAATAAAATTAAAATCAAAATAATCTCTTGATTTTTTAACAATAAAATAGTATTGTAAAAAAAGGAGTGGTAGGGGGAGCCCAAAAGCAAAAATATATTTCATATAACACTGCTTTAATTTCTAAATGTTTGTTTATGTACCAACATTGGCATATATGTGCATATGTGAAACATATTGGAATTCACATAATTTCCCACAAACCCACTTAATGTTCTTAAGGTATATTTTCAACTGGTGCTCCTACTTCATTTTTATCAAGGTGGTCAGTCATAACACCAATCGGCTGCCATTGAGTGTAGAGACCCACTGCCTGAAGAAACACTGGCAGCAAGCTCAAACATGATGATTACAAAAAAAAAAGCAGAACCATCAATTTTCTTTCCCTTTTTCTTAAATATTAAAATAATTCTTCTCCTCCCCGTTTCACCTAAAATTAGGCCACAATCTGCTTCTGCACCAACGAGCACTTGTAGTTTAAATTCTATTTATTTTTAGATGGAGTTGTACTCTACCAATATATCTGAAACACTTACCCACTGCCCTCTTTTAAATGCTGCAAATTCACTCCCAGAGTCTGCAGAATGAAAACAATCAGACATTAAATGTAAGTGATCAAAAATAAACATTAAAACCAAAATAGACATGTTTGAAATCATTATATAAAGGTATATTAATCAAATGTGTTAAGGGATCTGTGATAACAATTTACAAAGAGAGGAACCATGATTTTGGACCACAATATGTATAGATTTTGATAAATGTTCAGTACTGGACAGATGTTTGGATCTGACCAATATTTCAATACATTTAGAATTAGTAGCTTATAATAACAGCTTAAAATCAATGTGATGCTTCGTTGACCTTATATATAGAGAACATCATCTCTATCATTGCCACTCTAAGCTTGGCAGGCTGCTAACGCTGCCATGTACGGGAAAAAAAAAACTCTCAATCATCTCAAGTTTGAAGTATATTTTCTTAAAAGTATATTTTCTCTATGTATTTTCTCTTGCACACAATTACCACAAGTAGTTAAACAACTGCACCAGGGCCTTTTGTCCTTTGAACCAGGACTGATCAACATCACTATGTAACTTTACTGAAGCTCTAATGCCAGAATGTACTTAAATCCCAACAGCAACGATACAACACCTAGTGTAAAGTCAAAACCAAGATTAAGGAATATGGGCTCCAACAGCAGAAGAACACATCAGGTTTCACTTTTGTCAGACAAGGAGAAAGCTGATGCCGCAGTGAGCACATATTTATTTACATATTTAACAAAACTGGACAGGAACCTAGCCTGGTCTGATAAATTTCAACATTGGTACGATTATTTAAAAAAATGTCACTAACCATGTGCATCCCTTCATGGCCACAATTCACCCATCGTGAATTGTGATGCTTCATGTTACAAAACTAAGATCATCTTAAACTAAGCTCCTAAAAATGCATGATGCTATCATGTCATCATTGGCCAGAATCTCAGAGGAATGTTTATACTATGTAAAATGTATGCCACAAAGAATTTAGGCTGTTTTAATGAAAAAGGGAGGCCTTATAAAGTAAGTATACATATAAAGTATAAAGTGTGTTGTGTGTATAGAACCATTAAATTTGATTTTTGGTGCAATAAAAGATTTTATATGAGGACAACAATATTTTACACAAATAAAAAAAAACAATGTTTTTGCTACTCTCAAAACTAAAGGTGTCCATTTTCAGTGATGTATTGACCGCAGTGGGCAGAAGTACGAACTAAATAAATAAACACTCAATCAGCTTTTTTTAATCAGTGAGGTCAGGCAGTTAGAAATGGTACATTCTTTCTTTATCATTCAACTTTGCCCCACCACTCTGAACTCTCCAATTAAGATATCACATTCTTTTTAGCAAAATCTTGTAGGTCTGCAAAGTGATTAAAAATCTCCTAATTTTAGTGATGTCTTATGAAGTATCCCTCTGAATTACAGGAGAGAACTGAATAGGAAATCCTGGAGATATAACCATCATTGACTGAATCAGGTGTAGGAAAAAGGTTAAACTTTGTAGTATGATAGACCACCAGACATGGCCATTGAGAAACTCTACAGCAGGGCTCAAGACTGCATCCCTCCAGGACCAGGACAAAAGACCACATGCTTTAAGTCATACGTTTTCGAACAGAATCTTGAATACTTTATATATAGGTCTAAAAAGTCCAAAAGGTTGTAGTTTGTTTCACTCTGAAGCCAATCCCTTTTTTTCTGCTACCAGACTAAAACCATCTGTGTTTGACATTAAAAGATGAATATGACACAAAAAAATCAACATTTCAGTTTTTATTTCCAGGTATTTACATCTGGATCTGATACCCAGTTTAGAAGATAACACCTCTTATCAGAACCCACTCATTTTTCTGTAAGCAGTAGTATTGGAACATGTGACTGGCAGGTGTTTTTAGTTGCTCAGGTGTGTTCTGATACAGTAATTATTCAATAATATATTGTATTGTATTGTATATCGGCCTGTAGCCTGCTGCTTATCCTGGCTAGCACTGCTGGAGCAGTATTGGCATTAACCACTAATCATGCTAAGCGCTAACTCTTTCACTGTTCAAAGGTGAGTATATCGGACTGTTGTCTGTGTGTTTACCGTGATAAAACAAGCTATGTGGGATGAACCACTAGCTAATATCTCCCTGGCTTACCGGAACACTCAGGGTTCCTCAGTGTAGTGCTAGTATATGCCGCCTGACAGCGCTACACAGAGCTGACAGGCGCTTAACAACAGCGCAACACAGCGCTAACACAGTGGCTAGCTGCACCCAGCCTTATTGGAAATATAGGCTATCTGTAAATAAACTAGATTTTAGGAGAAAAATCTGTGACTATTAACACCCAGTGCTCATTTGACTTTAAAAGAAAGTGGGTTTTTTAGGAATTAGAGTTTTGTTTACTTAGCTTAGCTTTACTTAACTTAGTTCCACCCACCCAGCGTCCAGACCTGCTGAATTAGAAGTAAAACATGGCGACACCTTTGTTCCTTACTAGTGTTGCTTGATGCGCCCTATAATCTGGTGCGCCTTGTGTATGAAAATAGGCGTTCATTCATATTTTAAGAAAAATGGGTGGGTTCAGACAGAAGGTGCTACCTTCTGAAATGTGCATCAGATCCAGGTGTAAACACCTGTTGATAAAAACTGAAATGTTGATATTTGAACCCAAAATGTTTTCAGTCTACAGTAGAAATAAAGGGATCGGCCTCACTATTCCGATGCCTTTGGAGGGAACTGTATATGAGAATCAGGTGGGCTGTTATGATGGTGTGCATTACACTAAGGAAGCTCCACTGAGTCCAAGTAACAACACGTGGAAACCCACTCAGAGCCCATGCCCACCTGGAACCCACCCAGCCCACGCTCCACCCATGTGAGCCTAAGAGCAGGTACATTGGCTTGCCCAACCACAGACTGTATATACAGGTCATGGTCTCTCTGCTGCTCTGTGGATGCTTTACTACAGCAGATGTTGTCTCGCTGCTGTGAAGAAGTCAGGTTTTCTAAGCTACTCTACTAACCGGAGGTCAGGTCAGTGTTAACAGGCGCCTCCTCGACCTCGCTCTTCTCCTCCGGAGGTGTTTGAGCAGGAGGCGGCTGCTCCATGCTGTAGAGTTTCTGCTTTAAATCCCGGTTCTCCCTCTGGCTCCTCCTGATCTCCATCTGTAGAGACTGGACCCAGCTGTCGGTCAGGGCGCAGATATCCGACACTGCTGTTTTCATCAGACCGTCCAGGATGGCCGTGAGCTGGATCTGAAAGTGAGACTCCACCATGATGAACCTGGAGACACTGCTGCTCTCTCTAAATGATCAAAACACTCATTTAACAGCCCTTTCCCTGATAACTGTGCGCTTTCTGAACCAGCTTCAGTCAACACCACTCAACCTCACAGAGAGAAGGCTGTGCTCCAATAAGCGCCTGTGCACTACAGCGTCTAGCTAGCTAGTTTAGTTAGTAAAATCATGTATATTACTATTTTTATTGTTTGATTGATTGAACTGTGTAATAAATAAATGATACATTGAGTAAAATATTATAATTTACAAAATAATTTATTATATAATGTAAACCATACATATAATTAATTCTAATGAAAGAGTGACATAAAAATAGAGTAAAAATACAAAAAGAGAAAAATAAAACCAAATAAAATAAAGATGACACAGAAGTGTTCGACTTTTTACCTCTGTTTGGCAAATACATTTATCATAACCTCTTAGAAATTTAGTATTATGTTTAGCACACACACACAAACACACAAATACTAATAATGTCTATATTCAGCTCTGGAAAACATTAAAAGATCACTTCAGTTTCTGAATCAGTTTCTCTGAATTTGCTATGTATGCCTTTTATAGGTATATATTTGAATAAAATGAACATGTTTTATTCTACAACATGTCTCCCAAATGAATGAAATAGCAAAAAAATATGCAGAGCTTTCAGAGCTTTTCATATATATAAATATATATATATATATATATATATATATATATATATATATATATATATATATATATATATATATATATATATATATATATATATGGAGGGCACCTGTTTGAGTGCACTAAATAGAAGCGCCACAAATTAGAACACAGCCTTCTTTCGCGGACTGTTCTTTGTCTATTTTACTCGGTCTTGACTGGGAGGTTGGCGCATCCTGCTGGCTGAGCAGGGAAACATAATAAATAATATTATGCAAGCATAATAAAAGTCCTTGTTGTTTCCGGTGTTTCTACGCCATTCAAAGTGGCCAGGTTCTCGGTTTTCCCACCAAATTTGGTTTATTTAAAAATCCAGTCGCGGGTGAAAATTCAGGGATGGGTAATTTTGGGCTACTTTTAAAAATTACCGCTGCCGCCAAAAAACAAAAAAAGTCACAGTGTAAACAGAAATTACCACCAAATTATTTTTTGCTAATTATGTTACTATTAAGTCTTCTTGACTGGAAAATAAAACTGTAATAAAACAATAAAAATAATGCATTATTATTATTATTATTATTATTATTATTATTATTATTATTATTATTATTATTATTATTATTGTTATTATTATTATTATTATTATTATTATTATTATTATTATACTTGTAATGCAAGTAAAATTCAGCGTAATTTAATGTTTTTTGCCTTCAGGGTTCACCACAACATATAATTGCAATATAATTAAGATAATGTACTAATAATGATGTTATAAATATTAGTCTTTTACAGTCAGACGCAAATCATTTAAAAAATTAAAAGTCAGCACCGTTTAAAAAATCATTTTATTCTTGCACATAGATTTTAATTATTATATCAAACAATAATAATAATAGTAATAATAATAATAATAGTTTTCCACACTGATATTATTATTATTATTATAATTAAACCATGATTATTATTATTATTATTATTATTATTATTAATAATAATAATAATAATAATAATAATAATAATAATAATAATAATAATAATAATATAAAAGTTGTAATTCAAATAAATACAGCGTTAATTTAATGTTCTTTGCCACCAGGGTTCACCACAACATATAATTGCGCTATAATTGATAAAACTGTATTCATTAAATATTTTACAGTCAGACACTCAAAGCATTTAAAAATAAATATATAATATATGCGTTTCTATGGCTACAGAAGTGACGCGGCGCGCGGAAGCGTTCAGCGCGAAGATTGGCCGCTTGTTTTTTTTACAGAGTTCGTAAACTCTAGACCAGCAGCAGCAGCAGCAGCTTTTCCTGGAGGAGATTCAGCGTTTTTTCGAGAGCAAACCCTTGTATTATTTCATATTTACTGTTTTATTAAGTGTATTGTGTTTTACTTATTATATTATTGTTATATTGTCTGTATTGTCTGTTATTAATCATATATTTTGTTTTTCAGGTGTCGGAGGCCGGTGAGGGTATAACTTACTGACACCCCGCGGTCCGACATGGAGTTTTGGCGTAGCGAAGAGCATCGCCTGGAGGTTAGTAAACAACTATCTAATTTTACACAAAATTCATAGTGAAGAGTTAAAACTAGAGGTGGACCAGCATGAATTACAGCAGCTGTTAGTTCTGCAGGCGGAGTGTGAGGAAGTGATGAGTAGCTAGCCTAACCTAGTTAGCATAACATTAGCATTTTATTTAATAACTGTACCAGTCTGGAAAGGGTTCCTTGCTTGGGTGCTATAAAGGGTGGTATACGGGCTCACAAATATCATCAAATAAGCTCTAAAATGTTCAATGAGCTGCTCACAATATCAGCATTAACAGGGACAGTAAATTCTTGTAGATATTTTTATGTCCTATTTTTTTTTTAATGATTGTAAAGCATATTGCATGTATTTCTATTGCAGGGGGCTTCTGGTGGTTCAGGAGACCCCTTCATTCTGCTGCCTTTTTGTGTAAGTCGCTTTCAAACTTATTTTTAATCTGCCTTAAAATGCAGCCTGTTTAGTTTATACTGCAGTGGATATAACCATCAGTTGTGTTTTTTCATGTTTCTGAAGGGCACTGAGGAGCTGAGGGCTGCCTGTCTGCAGTGGCAGGGTGAGGGTAAGACCCCTGGATGGAGCTCAGGAGTGTCCAGCATGAGTTCCTCGAGGGGAAGCTGAGGGCCCTCATTCAGAAGGTCAGTAAAGCACAATGAACAATTAATTAAGATGCAGATAAACATCACAGTCACGTTTTACACACTGCAAATGCTTGCATATTTCAACATATGTTGATAACTGTTTTTAAAAATGGTTGGAATTTATTTTTATTGTAGGTGGAGTCTCACTGCGCACGCGACCCCCCCACTCTCCTGCCTTTATGCGTGAGTCTCCAACAAACTGTTATTGTTGATTTGTCTAAAAATGCAGTGTGTTTAGTTTATATTGCAGTGTATATAATACTGAGTTGTGTTCAGGAGGAGCCAGACCCCTGGACGGAGCTCAGGAGGGTTCAGCATGAGTTCCTCGAGGGGAAGCTGAGGGCCCTCATTCAGAAGGTCAGTAAAGCACAATGAATAATTAATTAAGATGCAAAAAAACATCACAGTCACGTTTTACACACTGTAAATGCTTGCATATGTCAAGATATGTTGAATGTTGTTTTTAAAAATGATTGTAATTTATTTTTATTGTAGGTGGAGTCTCACTGCGCACACGACCCCCCCACTCTCCTTCCTTTTTGCGTGAGTCTCTAGCAAACTGTTATTGTTGATTTGTGCGAAGAAGCTTCAGCTCCAGACCTGACCACCACCTCTCATCCGGAGCCATCCAGCCAGGGAGACACTGCACTGTCACCCACCACTAATACACAGTGCAGATCCCTGAAACGCCCTGTCACCAACTTTCGGACCTCCTTTGTGTGTCGTTTCAGGTCTCCTCGCCGAGTCCTGGTGCATGTAGAAGAGGCAGATCCCTCTCACCGGCTGGACCTTCAGGACACAAAGCCTGAATTGGAGCCAGTGCCAGCTGCACAGGTAAGAGTTTGGACTAAATCCTGCTGTCAGCTATAGAAGATTCACTGTATATCACATTTACTGTTTATCTCATTTAATAATAATTATGTTAATTCATGGTATAATTTAGTCCAAAACACTTTAGACATAATTCTTGTAGTCACGGCAATAGTGATAAGCATTTTACAATATATTACGTATAAAATTATATAAATATTTGACAAGCATTATGCAGTGAAATTATTAGTAAATTCTCTACAACAGTAAAGGTGAACAACAGTTCCCCTTCATTTCTGTGTCTCTGTCTCTGTCTCTTGTAGGACGAGGACGACCTGGAGAACGACGTGGAGGTCCTGGAGTTGGAGCATCACAGGCCAGGAGAGACAGCTCCAAACAGAAAGGTTAGATTTCAGTGTTAATTAAAGCAAAAGGATCAGCATAGAATCATAAAAATCTGCTGTTTTGTTCTGTTGTATTGTTAGTGCATGTATATGCAATGTCTGTGTCAATGTTTTTTATGCCATGTCTTACTTAATTCTTTGTTCTTTTATTTCTTTCCATGCAGAGAGGATGGCTACAGCACCTGCTCAGCTGCTTCAGGTGGAAAGCAAGAAAGAGCTGAAAAGGTGATCTGTAGAGGATCTGGCTGTAGAGCTGTACATACATACACAAACACATACATAAATACATACATACACACACACACACACATTGAATGGTTAGAATTTTGGTAAATGGACTGAGGCACACAGTAGGATGTAAGCAGTAATCTAGATGATGGGATAGTGGTCTGGAGGTTGTGGGTAATATCCTGTGATCTCCTATGTCGTGAGATTGGAGGGGGGTGAGTCTGGGATGCCAGAATTCACTGCTCAGTCTTCCTGAGGTGTTCAGCGTAACGCTTATGAAGGGAGGTCCTCAGCGGATGACCCCTGTGAAGAGCTTGTGGCGTAGTGAAGGATCAGTGTATCAGTGGGAGAAGGGAAGGATGGGTGTTTCATGTTTGGGATAAATGTTGCTGATTGGATGGCAAATGGCCACAGCAGCGTAGTTGTTAGCTGTAGGAGTTTATGGTTCTCGTGTAGTTTAATGTAAATGAGTGGGAGAGTAGAGTATAGAAGGGAATGGGTGTAGCTCTAGATTTAACCACAAAATGCGTTACTTACATAGATATAGAGATAGACGAATAGGATACACATAGAAATACACACACAGTAATACACTCACATACACACACACATACACATACATACACACAGTTTTAAACATATACATACACAAACACACGTACACATCATTTCAAACACACATACACACAACTGTTTTTGTCTTTATGTGCATAGTTGTATGTATGTAAGTATGTGTTTTTGTTTCTGTGTGTATGTAGGTATGTATGGATATGTGTGTTTGAAATTGTCTGTATGTATGTGTATATATGTCTGCATGTATGTGCATGTGTTTGTATGTGTAAGTTCATGTAAGTATGTGTGTTTGTATGGGTATGCATGTGTCCGTATGAATGTGTGTGTGTATGAATGTGTCTGTATGAATGTGTGTGTGTGGAGAATCTTGTGTGTTCCAATGGACCTGAATGGTATAAAAACATTTTGGGCACCCTAAAAAGTTTCATGATTTTTCTTTATAAATCATTGTTGGTTCAGATCTGCAATTTCAGTTAAATATATCATACAGAAGATGAACATAGTGATATTTGAGAAGTAAAATGAAGTTTGTAGGATTTATAGAAAGTGTGCAGTAATTCTTGAAATAAAATTTAAATTAAACAATTTTTAAAAATTTGGGCACGGTTGATTGCTGGTCCAAACAACCAGTGATTTATAAAGGACTGTTGTAAATGTTTCAAAGAATCCAATTTGCCCGATTACCAATCAGGATGCTCCTTCTGATCAGGATCATGATGGAGATGACCATGATGAGGATACTATCTCTGGGTGCTCTGAGAGGCCTTCAGAGGTAAAATGGTCAACTACAAATTCAGTGTTATTTGTACTGAAATAGCTAATGCATTTATGTCCTACTGAATACACAGAACATACAGTACACAGAACAAACAGAGCATTCCTTCCAACCTGGACCCTCCACATGCAGGCGTAGTAGGGTGACCTCTGAGGTGAATCAGCATTTCACAGTCAGTTATAATTTATGTGTTTTTGTATGTTCATGAATACGTCTCCCACAAATGAATAATGAAAATCTCTTTTTAAAGGTTGGAACAGACACTGTACGAGCATTGTACAAAAGAACACTGGAGCTGGATATACAGTACAAGCTCCTATAGAAAAAAGGATTAAGCCAAAAATACAACAACTGGAGTATGAAAAAATGCTATAGTCAGACTTATATTAAATGTTAATTTAATGTACATATCTCTCCCCTTTTAGCAGAAACACCCCTGAAAGATTATTTTTTAAATAAAACTCAATTAGTGATATAAGTCTTTCATTTGTCTCTTAGAATGTGTATATTCAATGAGTACTTTAGGACAGAGGTCCCTAATAGGCGGACCGCGGTCCGGGTGCGGACCCAGGCTTTGTCCAGTCCGGACCCAAACCGATAAACTACTAAGAAAGATTTAATTCTGACAGACAGTGTTCATTTAAAGTGGTGGAACGTTTATTGTCAGCAAAAAAAAAAAAAAACTCCCTCGCTCGCAGGCATGCTCTCTTTACTCCCAAAACAACCCCACCTCAAAACTAAGGCAGCCCCCAGGGGACAAAAAACATTCACAACTTTCCCTATCAGTTTTATTCACAACATAAAGTCTGATACAGTAATAATATAAAATAAAAATGCTGTTTAAAAAAAAAACCTGATATTTTGGTCAAGTTCAGCAAACATTTCTCCATATATTGTACGATTTATCATTCATGTAATTATTATCATGACAGACAGGCCTAAATCTAATATGAATAAAATTAAATCGAATAAATATAGCAAACAAAGATAACATACAGATTTACATTAATAGACTCGATAAGTTCAGGGTGTTTCCATTTATTCTATGATAGGTTGATAATGTAATTATTGTGACAGGCCTATTTAAAACAATAAATATTGTTGAAATATACTAGTATGTGTAATTTGTTTTGTCTTTCAGTTGTTGATGACATAAAACACTGACAGAACTACTAGGCTTCTTCAGTTTACAGTAAATAATACTGAATCATAACGCAAGTTAAAAATGGCGACAGTCCGGACCTTGGCTTGGCGAATATTTCTCTAACTGGACCGTACTGAATTCTAATTAAATACCCCTGCTTTAGGATATAGCAGACATATATTGAATATTATCCAAAAATATACTCTTATGGTAACAAACACTGAAAAAGAAAATTATTGGGGGAGGACATTCAGTGACTATAAGTGATTAGAAGGATGAGGTGAGATGCAGAAAACTAGTAATTTATCTATGGTCTTGACTAATCGTAAATCGCCTCAGATATTCACTCTCTGCATACTGTACAGGTGCTGGTCAACGAATTAGAATAATTTGAAATAGTGCAATCATGAAATTCTTTGACTGCATTTTTTATGCAGAAAGCAAATCAGGTGTTCACCGCACCTGTCCTACTCGTTAGACTAATCACAGAACTCGTTACCTGGAAAAAAATCTGCTCAGCTGAGCTTTCCAAAAGGCCCATTTAGGCCATTTAATTGTGACACTGTTGTTTTATTGAATTAGAATAATGGAGAAACCGTTTCGTTGAATTAGAATAAATGCTCAAATTTTTGTTTTCTGTGAAGAGTGTTCACTGTGCAGTATAAAGTCAGGGTTGAGTAGAATTTCTAAGTTGTAAAATCAATCATGGGTAAGCAGCGCGACCTCTCAACCGGAATAGTGGCTCAAATTCAAGCCCTTCGCCAACAAGGCTTGACCCAAACTAAAATTGCTGAGCAGCTCGGCATCAGCCAGTCTTCCGTCTGCAAAGCTCTCAAGAAAAACTGCAGCAAGCGCACCAACTGTTCCGGCGTCCGAAAAACTTCTGCTCGCGACAACAAGCAGCTGAGAAAGATCGCAGTCAGCAACCGGTTCAAGTCCACTTCCGAGCTCACCGACTTGTGGAACAAGCAGACCGGCGCTGACGTCTCCAGATCAACCACTTACCGCCGTCTGCGCGAACTCGGCTTCAAATCTCGCGTTCCAGCAGTAAAACCGATGCTGAACAAGAAACAAATGGAGAAACGGCTGAAGTGGGCCAAAGAACACGGCGAGTGGACTGCTGAAGACTGGCAGAAAGTGGTCTTCAGTGACGAATCACGCTTCTGCATCTCATTCGGTGACCAAGGTCCCCGTGTCTGGCGTCGTGGTGGCGAAACCTACAACCACGAGTGCGTGAAAAGATCCGTCAAGTTTCCCCAGAGCGTTATGGTCTGGGGATGCATGTCCGCTCGAGGTGTAGGGAAACTCTGCTTCCTCAAGAAGACTGTCAATGCTGCCGTATATCAAGATGTTCTGGAAACGTTCCTGATTCCGACTGTTGAGGAACAGTTCGGCGAAGAAGACTTCATATTTCAACAGGATCTTGCACCGGCTCATGCGGCAAAGTCGACCAAAGATTGGTTCACTAAAAAACAGCTTGAAGTTTTGGCATGGCCGGCCAACTCGCCTGACCTCAATGTCATTGAAAACCTTTGGGCCATCGCCAAGCGGAAAATTCGCGACAGAAAGCCTACTACGCTGGACCAACTGAAGCAGAACATCGCCACTGCCTGGGAAGCTGTGAGTGCGGAAACTTGCGACAAGCTGGTCAAATCGATGCCGCGGAGACTTCAGGCAGTCATACAAGCCAAGGGGGCAGCCACAAAATACTGAGAATGTGATGATTGTAATTATAATAAAAATTATTCTAATTCAATGAAACAACAGTGTCACAGTTAAATGGGCCTTTTGGAAAGCTCAGCTGAGCAATTTTTTTTCCAGGTAACGAGTTCTGTGATTAGTCTAACGAGTAGGACAGGTGCGGTGAACACCTGATTTGCTTTCTGCACAAAAAATGCATTCAAAGAATTTCATGACTGCACTATTTCAAATTATTCTAATTCGTTGACCAGCACCTGTATTCTTGCCTGTTCTGCATCACCTACAGTGTATATATATATATCAGTCTAAAAGAACAGAAGATGACAGCTGAGTACTCAGCTAACTAACTAGTAGCTGGTATAATCCTACTGTAGTGGGAATGAACACGATTACGGCATCATAACTACTGCTAAACAAGACGAACAAGTGCGTTAAAAAGGCCTTAAACTGGATTATGTTACACGGGTAAAGTGCTAAAGCAGCCTTAGCAGGGTTAACTTGTTATACTACTTAAAAGAAAGCGAGGCTGGGTTACTGTAAACAAGAGACAAACTGAGCTAGATAAAGTTTACTGCTTATCTGAATGATCCGTTCCACCTTAAATAGTGCAGCAGTTACATGCTAGTTTCTCGGGCGCCGTAATCTGATTACTGTACCATTTAAGGTGGACTGATTAATTTAAATGAGAGGCCAAATTCAGGCTCGTACACACACATGGATACTGCAGTGGAAAAGTTGGGAATATTTGTTCCTGTAGTAGAGAAGGCATCACTATAGTGTATTTTGAGGTTGGAGCAACTCAATCGCTATCCAACACACGTACTCTGCATGATTTGTAGCTAAGAAGGTGGGAGAAGTAGTGAGGAAAACGAAAGCAGGCGTGTCTACTATGGAGGACCAAAAATAACATAAGTATAAATAAATAAATGCAATAAATGTAGAAATAAATAAATATATAAATAAATGAATAAATATATAAACGTTGAAATAAATAAATATATTAATAAATGCACATAAAAATGAATGAATAAATAAATAAATACACAAATAATTGTATAGGTGAATAAATAAATGAATAAATATGTGGAAATGTGGAAATAAATCAATAAATAAATGTAGAAATGTTAAAATAAATGAATGAATAAATAAATAAATGTTGAAATAAATAAATGAAAAAATAAATAAATGTTGAAATAAATAAATGCACGTATAAATGAATGAATAAATAAATATATAAATAAGAAATGTATTTATTAATGTATTTATTAACCTATACAATTATTTATGCATGTTTTAATTTATTTATATATTTATTTATTGATTTATATGTGCATTTATTTATATATTTATTTCAACATTTATTTATTTCTAAATTTATTTATTTATTAATTTATTTATTTATTTATTCATTTATTTATGTATTTATTTCTACATTTATATGTGCATTTATTTATTTATACTTATGTCATTTTTGGTCCTCCATAGTTTACTTGTTAAAGAAATTTGAGAATCTGCTGGTAATGACCTGATTTTCAGTGTTTGTGACTCTCAGATTAGGTGAAGTTTGCAGTCAGGTTGCAGCAGTTTTTGTGGCTGTGGAACATTCATTATATTATATTTCTTATTTTGAAAAATGCCAAATTTGACGTTGATATAGTAATAATTTACCAAATAATGATAATAACACTAAACACCATAATTACTTTAATTTAATTTAATACTGTTAGCTGCTAAAAAAAGTAAAAGAAAAATAAAACTAAATTGAAAAATGTAAAACGAATAAAACAAAAGGCTTAAACTTTTCTTTACCGTGGCAAATACATTAATCATAATGTCTTAGAAATTTATTATTATGTTTAGTACTATACTGTTTACTAATAATATTAGATATTTATATGTATGCATTTGAAAAAAATATATATTATTTAGCTGCATTCAAAACTGTGTACCTTTAAGTGGTGTCATATATATTTATGAGTTTGTTTAAATGTTGACCCTGTTTAAATGTTTCTGACTTTAACATTTACTGAACCTAATATGAATCTTTTCTTCATTCAGTCTAATTAAAACAGTTACTGCAGTCTTCAAGTCCTCTGATGTCTGCCATCTGTATTTGTAATGGGATAAGGCTGCATTCCAAACCGAAAACTACCACACTAAACAACCATTTTAAGTCCATTTATTAGTACTAAAATAGTAGCTAAGAAGAAGGGTGTTTTTTGGGACACAGGCTGAAATATTTGGCAACAAGAACACCTCCCAACACCAATACGAGTCCCAACACAACTACTCTACATGGCTACATCTGTGTAACACAATTGAAATGCAGTTGCACTACATCAGAATGTCTGTCAGATAATCAGCATAAATGTTCATATAAATAAATGGTCTCATTCAATAAACCATATTTAATCACGCGTGTTAAAGCAAGAAAACACATAATTTTATTCCAGTAAGACATTCTATTGCAGTTCATTTTAACTTGTTTTATTTTCTTCTGTAAGTGGCAGTAAATGTTAAACATTTTTCAATTCCTCTAAAATATCAGAGCTGTAACCAACACCAAAACATCCTTAGAGCAACATTCAGCTCCTCTAAACAAAGATAAGCATCTTTGTTCATCACTGGTCATCACTGGTCACAGACCACTTTCAGGACGCTGTTGGCTGAAAATTTCTGTTTGGAGAACAAGTCTCTGTCCAGCAGTGGCACTGTGATCCCCCTACGCAAATAACAGTTGCTCTGTGGTGGTCCTGTGGGATCCTGACCACTAAAACACTACAGGTTGTAATTACAGAACAACAAAGTGCTCCTGTAAGCTAAGAAAAATAAAGTGTTTTTAATGATTTGGCCAGTTAAAGTATTGTGAATCATCTGCTTTAGGAGTAAACCAATAGGTTTGATGATTTTACCTTAGTTTAGTAATACAAAACTAAATTGTGGTTCAACTGCTCATGTGGTTGCAATGGTCTACTGCATTTGACAGGTGCAGTTATTCCTAAACAATCAATGTTCTTCATTTCAGGCCAGGGGTTTATTGTTGTAGCTCATCATCAGACATACGCTAACATGCCAAATGTTATGGGACATGGGACTAGTATTGTGTCGCTTGACTTTTTCCATATTCCACTAAAGCTGTAGAATGCACCGCACTGACCTATAGGAAATGTGTGTGAAGCATTCTAAAGCAAATGTTCATGTAATTTCTGACAGTCACTTGTATGTGTGCATAAACATTTTTTGGCTGACACTGCCGGTCACAATCATTACCACCCACTGCTCTGTTCACTGTAGGTTGTAATGCCTTCTTCAGCCCTATCCGGATGGGATTAGGTTCTCAAGGGGGAGGTCTGTTAAAAATATTTCACAATTCTACTCAGTGATAATCCTCTGGCATCCGTGTGATAAAATAATAAAATTATAATAAAATTACCTATGTGTTCAGCGAAAAACAGTAGGTAATTCTGCCTGTAATTTTCTCAGAGGATGTCTGAGAAAAACACACACATGGTCGTTCCAGACAGGAATAGAATCACAGAGGACCCCCCTCCCCATAACAGAGAAATTACCTCAGGACCCCCTGACAAACTAATCCCGTCAGGATAGGGCTAAAGATTTACTCCTGTACACACGACACTGTGGATCAAGGAATGTCACATTGCCCTATGCATACTGGCTAGTGTTCAGGCTTACCCACAAGATAACACCTCACAACTTATGCATGAGCAAATGTACCCAATCCATCTCCTCTAGTGATAGACTTGCATACTGATATTCCATGGCTTTTGACATGTTAGTGTACAGATAGTCTTTCTCTATGTGCATATCAAAGGGTCTTTGTCATGGAAAGTTTTTTTGTGCATCTGTCGTACACTATATACGGCATAAGTATTAGTATTTGCTCACTCATCCAAATTAGTCCGGTTGAAATCACTTCCATGTCCATAGGTGTATAAGAACCTAGGAGTGCAGACTGCTCCTACAAACATTAGTGAAAGAATGGGTCGCTCTCAGGAGCTCAGTGAATTTTAGTGTGGGACTGTGATTGGAAGCCACCCAAAGTGACTGTGACCAACAGCAACTCGATCTGTCAACATAAAATGAAAGAGCAGGGTCAGTGGATGCTCGGTTTCAGTCGCGACAGACTTCCAGACTTCATGTGACCTTCAGATTAGCTCAAGAACAGTAGAGCTTCATAGAATGGGTTTCCATGGTTGAGCGGCTCAATCCAAACCTTACAACCCCAGACACAAGGCAGGCGAGCAGATATTTTTGGCAATTTTAGTGTACGTCTAAAACCTATTTAAACCTTCATTACTAATTAAGACTCATGCATTCGCTGATGTTTCTTCAGACTGCTGGGGTCCGCAAATGATTTTGGGCAGAGTGTGCAGGCATAAGGCTTTGCGCCAGTGTGGATGTTCTGGTGGATTTTTAAATTGTGCTTCAGAACGAAACTTTTCCCACACCATGTACACGAGTAGGGCCTTTCACCCGTGTGCATGGTGAGGTGGTATGAAAGCCCTTGTTTGGTTGAAAGGCTCTTCCCACAGATATTACAAATAAACTGACATTTGGGACTGCGGCTGCTCTGCTGCAGTTCTCGGCTGTGCATCCTTTTGTGTCTTCCAAAAGGGCTTGGATCAGCAAAAGATTTTGGGCACAGTGTGCAAACATAGGGCTTTGCTCCTGTGTGGATGTTCTGGTGGATTTGTAGGTTACTTCGATTGACAAACCTCTTCCCACACTGTGCGCATGCATACGGCCTCTCCCCAGTATGCATTGTAAAATGAACTGTAAGAGAATACTTAGAGGAAAGACTTTTCCCACATATATTACAAATATATCTTGGTCCTCTCGGTTTCCTGCTGTTGGTGGGATCGGAGTCTAAATCTGAACATTCAGCGTTCAGCAGATGTGTAGACTTTTCAGCGTTTCCCTCCAGTGATGCAAACATGCTGCAGTCTGAGAGGGTAGATTCTGAGTTTATAGGCAAAAGTGTGGAGCTCAATCTTAGATCAGGAGGCATGAAGTGTGAAGTATAAAACTGTTCCTGCTCTTCATCTTCTCTCTCCAGATCATCCTCATTTTCTTCTGTTTTATGTGAGAAATAGTGATGGCCATGTTGTGTACTGTGATTTTCTGGTTCACATGCTTCTTCTACAGCCAAACCGTCTAGTGTATCATCTTCATCGTCTCTGCTGTTGTCTTGACTGTGATTAGCTTCTGGGCTTTGGATCTCAGACTCAGCTTTCCTCTCACATTCAGTTTTAAGTCCTGGAAATTGACAGTCTGTTTCAGCGCTGGTGTAATCAGTAGCGTGAAGTACATCACCATTTGCTGCAAAAAAAAATTTAATAAGTTCATTACATGATAATAATAAAATTAATATGCTGTAATAAACATACAGTTATACATTCTACTCCACTTTTAGTTAAATACTGCAATTATACATAAGTTGTACATAATAAATGTACATTAATCTCTAAATAGAAGAAAGGAGTAATTCATGAAATTAATTAATAATTTTACATTAACCCTTTAACTTCTGCTCAACCATCTGGTAGAGCACATTTATATCACTACTGTATATCATATTGAATAAAAGATTGAACTGAACTTATGGGCAGAGGAATTTTAGGCCAAAAAATGTACTATATGTTATTGTCTTTAAATAATATGTCTCTTTACTTGTCATCCATAAATTACTCAACACATGTGGATTGATTTTGGTGGATTTTAAAACTATTTTTTTTAGAAAATTATAGTTTCAGAGGTTTAATGAGTGGAATTAAGCAACTTTATACAACAGGCACTTTTTTATTATTATTTCAAAAGACGTTTATTATTTCTCTAAACAGACAAATATAAAAATAAAAATATTCCAATTCATCTTTTTTCTTGGTGAGGACATTCTTCCGGGTTGTAGAAGGATGAGAATGAGTGAGCATATGTGCAAGTAATTTTAATCAAAACAAATCAGAAACTGTAAAAAAAACCCAAACTGAGATTAAACCTAAACTGACATGTAGAACACGCAAGACCAGACAAAGGCACACTAAAGGGGCTACTGAAAGGGCTACTTATACACAAGGACAGACAAGGAGCACCTGGGAAAGATATCAAGAGGTCTGGGAAACAAATGAGACAGATATGTCAGGGCTGGGACAGAGATAAGACAGAAACAAAACAAAGCCATGTGTTTAGAAGCACATGGTGTACAAAACAGAACAATGACAATTACAAGCCAGAAATAACAAAAGAATGCAAAAACATGAGGTATTACCTGTTAAAGGTATAAGTGCCAACTTTTTATGGCAAAAAAAAAAAAAACAGAAATCATTAATCTTACCATAAAATCTGTGCTGTGTTTTGCCAGTAATGGAAATATCCATCTCTTCCTCTTTCAGTCCTGGTAGGGCAGAAATCTGACGCTGCTGGACAAGTAAACACAAATAAACAACATTTGTGTAGCTGAAGAGAGTTAGCTACTAATCATAAACATTGCAGAACCTTGCATAAACCTAGACTTCCTTTATTAACACTTAATAAAGTATCATTTTGAATTCTGAATTTGATGAGTCAGAATGCAAAAGGAATTCACGGCACTTAAGCTCTGTCTTGCTAAATATATATTAATGGTAAACAAACCTTGTTGGTCATCAGATACAGCAGCTTGCTAGCTAGGAATATTATGGCAAACAGATTCTATGACTGCAGTTAACTTACACAATTTGGTAAACTATTTTAGATTTGTTGACTTTCAGACATTTAACATGATACTCACCCACTGACCTCCTGTAGGGCCTGTAGGTTCAATCTCAATGTTTACAGTCTTTTTTGCACACTCTGCTAAAAAAGTATAAAGACAAGATAAAGTGCATTGAGGAAAGGTTAAAACAATTATATATTACACAAAATGTATATGTAATGTGATTGTGAAAAACTGTTGCTTGATAAAGGTTCAGAACCCTGGTGTGATAATTAGGGGTAAGTGATATTGTATGATATTTAAAAATGTTGGCGATATTATTTTCATTTGCATTATTTTGGGCATTTAGCTTGTAGTTAATGAACATGCATGCTGTACTAAACAGGACTGTGTGCTTCTGCTCTACACATGTGATAGTCTCTTCACACACTACAAACCTGGTGCTTTCTTCAGACCCTCGTTGCCGCCAGGCTCTGGGAGTCCGGCCTGTGTGTCCACGCGCCCCGCTGCCTCCGCCTGCGTGCGGTGGGAGCTGTGGGACAGCGTTTGCTCCATGATGTGCAGTCTGCGCCTCAGCTCGCTGTTCTCGCTCCTGCTGGCCGTGATCTCGCGCTGCAGAGCGGCGTACCAGCGGACCGCCAGCGCGCACACGTCCTTCAGCAGCACGTCCACCAGAGCCCTGAGCTCCACATCAAACCCCGAGCAGCCCATCGCACCCAGCGCCTCCATCACACACCGCAGGAGGACCAGTTTACACCCACCACGGACACACAGACATTCAGTCAGGATACTGCTGTAGACTCCGCCTCCCGCGCTTCAGGAGTTATTCCGGTGTTACAACATGAACTGATCCCCACACAACCGCCCCTCTGCCTCTTGCTGAACCCACCACAACTGCACACACACACACACATACAGCTGCACTGACGGCTGCTGTATTATTTGCTTTTCTGGTGAGAAAAACAGTAAAGCAAAAAAATGATAAATAAGATCATTTATACATTTTAATATTAATAATATTAGTAAGTTTTTATTTTAACTGAAAGATCTAAGACTTTCCCTCTGAACGCAAAAGGCCCTTTTCTCTTAAATTTTGTCCATCACTGGATCAGTGTTAGTGAGCACTTCTCCTTTGCTGAGATAAACCATCCACCAGTCAAAAGATGCTGATTAGACTGATTACTACACAGGTGTACCTTGGACTGGCCACAATAAAAGGCCACTCAAAAATGTACAGTTTTACAGTATTGTGAGAATCTGGGGGTTTCAGAAAACCAGTCAGTGTCTGGTGTGACCCTCATTTGCCCCTCGCAGTACAACACATCTTCATATACAGCTCTGGAAAAAAAATAAAGAGAACACTCAAATTTCTGATTATGTTTATCTGATTTTGCTATTTATAGGTACATGTTTGAGTAAAATGAAGATTGTTGTTTTATTCTAGAAACTACAAACAAAAAAATGTCCAAATTCCAAACAAAAATATCGTCATTTAGAGCATAGAGCAGAAAATGAGAAATAAAAATGCAGAGCTTTTAGACCTCAAATAATGCAAAGAAAACAAGTTCATAATAATTCAAATGTTAAGAGTTCAGAAATCAATATTTGGTGGAACAACCCTGGAGTAAAACCCTGTGAAAAGACACAAGGTATGTATATCAGCCAGTCACCAACAGTTCACAACAGTTTCTGCATTACAGTTAATAGCTTAATAAGGCGGTAAACACTGTAATTCATAGCTTGGAAGTCCTGTTGTTTTTCTCTGTCTGAATCCTTCTGAGATTCTCAGGAGGAATACTGTATTAACCAGAAACAATTATCAATCAAACAATCACCATACTAAATCACAGAGTGCACAAGCAGAAAAGCTCCACACAACAGGTGAAGAACGATTGGTAAAGGTTTTGACATGTATATTTTTGAATGACACGTCTAGATTATAAACATGTGTGTAGTACGTGTGTCCAGTGTAATGGCTTGTAGGTGATACGTAGAAGTTTTAGTTCAGTCATTAGTGGTACGTAGTCTAAGAAGTTGGAGAGGCACTGAACGTTATATGCTGAGGTGCCTCGGCTCAGTTCAGCAGAATCAGCTCTGTGTACCGCTTTAATAGCGGTGTGTGGCTCGCTGTTGTCCGCAGTGCGCATGCGCCGCATTTCCAGCATTACTACAGTTGAAGGGCGCAGCGCGGAATAGCAGCAGCCGCTTATAGTGACGGTGCCGCTACAGTGGAGAGAAAATGCTCAGATTTCTGCCTAAATTACTCCTGCTAGTGTTACTAGCCTTTCCTGCTACTCTTCTGGTGAAAGGTCAGTAGCTGCCTGTGAATCTCAGTGTTATAGAATTGGCTCGGTTGCTTTGTAAATTAAGCTTGTTTGTCTTTAGGTAACTAGTTAGGTAGGCTGGTGCTGTCTACAGATTCATATCATAGATCGATAGCTAAACCTGGATGTGTCGAGTTAGCTAACAGCTTAGCTAACAGCTAAATTGTACTTCGTGGAAAGAACTTGGGTCTATGGGTCGCCCTGTATTTTGACTGAACTAACGTTAATGTAAGTAGCTAGCGGTTTTTTTAGGTTACCTCACTAACTGGCTAGTTAGTAACGTTACTTAGCTAGCTAATGATTCTGGTGAGGTTAGCCAGCTAGCTAAGCTAAGCTAACTTGCTAACCAGCTAACGTTGCAGCTTCTCCGCTGGGCCACAGTTCACTCACGCTCAGTGTTCAAATGAAATACTTACTCATTAATCACATTTAACGTTACTATCGTTATATTATATTAAAAAACAGCTATACAACTTTGTGCTCCTTGTGTCCACGCTCAGCTAGTTAGTTAACTAATTAACTAAGTTAACGTTAGTTAAAATAACGCATATCTGCGTGAGCCGTGTGGTCTGACGTGTCCTTACCATGTAGCTTTAGCCTGTCAAGAGACTCGGCAAAAGCGAAATAAAGGCGAAAGTAAACTGCGGCTAAATTGACTAATAATTAATATTTAGAGTTGTCCATTATCTCAGTGTTATTATATACTTTTAATAAATACAATAGTTTTGTTTTACACTAGCTAGTTAGGTTAACAAATCTAGATGGGTATTACGGTGCATCACTGTATTGCAGGGGGTTCTGTCGAGTTATGCTACCCATTGATATGGGCTTCTTTACGGCACTGCGCATGTGCGACTCACAATAAAAAAATATGTTTATGATGATTCTATAAATGTTTCATTAGGTGCATGAAACAGATTCCCTCGAATGTTACAAAACTGCAAATGGCAGTTATGAAAAAGGCTAATAAAAAATACTGTTTCTAACTACCCACATGACCTTAACTGTACCAGATTCAGTAATTTAATTTATGCATATATCCTGATTAGACTTCTGGCGTAAGAATTTTCTTATATGGTGTTTTTTGTTGTATTTTTTTCCTTTAAAATGTACAGTAGGGTTGCAAGGTCTGACAAGGTAGCACAATTTGTCAGAACACCGGATTCCGCATTGAACCCAGTGCTGCCTGTTAGCGAGCAGCCGAGCTGCAGCCTCCACTCTAAACAGGCAGACGGCAGCACAATTAGCTTAGCTAGCTAGCTAGCTTACTAAACTAACCGAGCTAAAACACTCGAATTCACTCTGCTGGTTGGTTTAATTTGTCATTTGAAACGCCTTCTGTTCGTACACGAAAGCCAGTAATGATTTATATATAAATAAAGTGATTAAAAACAGAAAATCACATGAGTGTATTAGGTAGCTGCAGCTAGCACGCGTGTAGCTATTCTTGTTGGCTAACGTGCTGGCTAACTAGCCAGCTAATAAAACAGAAGTGAGAATTTAATTTTCACTAGACTGAAACATATGGAGGTTGTTGGTTATCTAGCTCACATACAGTGGAGCAGTAAACTTGGTTTGTTAACAACACAGCATTATTGATTTTTATGAGACTGATTTAATGTTCAGGTGTATGGTAATCCAAAGCCTAGCAAAGTGACACTTGCCCTTAAATAGTATTGCCAAGATGCCAGTTCTCTCTGACTCTAAACAGTTCACTTAAACTAAGTAATCAGGTATCAGTCAGGCTTCTCTGAAAATATAACCTTTTGTCAGTGTGATGTTACTTTTGTCCGGAAATAACTGAATTTTTAATAATTTTATTTCTTTAATAATTTCAATCTTTCATAAATAGCAGTCATTAATCTACTCTCTGCATGCTTGCATCCAATAGCATTGTATTAAATATGTGAACTAATCTACTGTAATCTAATCTGTGCAGATAAGCCCCTATATGTCTCTCTGTAGCTTTATGCTGTTGTGCTACTTGTGCATTTTTCTAAAGCAGTGCAAGTATTTATGCACTTAACATTACCCAAAAAGTAGGTAGGTTATCCTGTTTTAGTGATGTAGTAAGGCTAGACAGCTGTTATAGGTATCAAAGGTCTAAGAAAATCAGTAAGAAACTGCTTCTTTAACACTTATTTTACACTATTAGATGGTGATACACTCCTTTACCTTAAAAATGCGGTGGCAGCAAGATCAGTGTGACAGGAGTCTGCTGGCTAATTACTTTTTTGTTGACCGTGTGAAGAGTAGTAATGCTGCGAATCCTTTATGGAAGACAAAAACACGCCTGATCCTAAAATACAATACATAGCAGTCACAGCCAAGTGATGTGGAGTAAATGCTGTGTATTTTTGTACCCTTTAACCACAGCAGGAAGAAATTGAGCAACATCCTTCACCTTCAGCATGGCGTTGCTCAATTCCTAAGCAGCACCATTGCCTTTTGGCAGCATATTAGGGAAATCGCCTAAATTAGCTTGCCTCAGACGAACATAGTGATAAATACAATCTGCTTGTTATTAGTTTCTTTGTGCATTGGGCTTTTGATTGGGATTACTGTTTACTGTAATTATTGTACATTTTAGTGAGGCACTTGTAATGTTTTAGTTAATGGGAAATAACGCATTTCTTGTAATCAAGGAAAACGATCAGAATTTTAGGGTTTGCTATTGCAGAATAACATTTTCCCATATTCCAGGCCAAATTTCTTTTATAATTCATTCTTTTGTATATTTATAAATGTGTATTTTAAGTTTTCAGCATGCCACTTTTACTTTTACATGCCACAATTACTTTTTCTAACCTACAAGCATCCTGTTTGTCAGCAGCAACAGGGATTCTTCCATTCTTTAAATACCTGAGATCATAATGGGCATAGCTTTGTGTAGCATCCTTGTTAAATTCCTTGAAGTCTCATTGTCAAGGAGTAATATGCTTTCACAAAGTATGCCATGTTAATTATATTTCTGATTTTAGGCCCATTAGTTGCTGCACAAGATGCTACAGAAGAAGAAGAGGCAGCTGATGAAGATACTACTGATGATGTGATTGCTGAGGATGAGGACGATGAAGCAGAGGTGGAAGATGATGAAAACACAGAATTAGTAAGAGCTTGTGTTAATAGCCTGGCTGTTTGATTTTTTTTTCTATTTTATAAATTACTGCAGAAATGTGATGATTGTTTTGATCTGTCAGACTGAAGAAAAGGATGAAGAGGAAGAAGAAGAAGCTCTGGCAGGGGAGGTGAAGCCTTCCCCTAATGCTGATACAACTATTCTGTTTGTAAAAGGAGAAGGTAAGCATCACGTATAATATCATTGCTTTTATTCTAATTTTAGTGATTTGGTGATTTGATTTTTTGTGTGTATCTATTTTTAGAACCCTCCTGTTTTCACATTGTTCTTATTTATTTAAATTACAATAGTCTTAAAATCGTTTTTGCTATTGACTGATTTATACTGATACTTGTGGTTAAATACTTGATACTTACAGCAGTTTGGTTGTATTGCTTGCCTTATTTTTTACTCTTATCACCTTATCTTCTCCTTAACCCATAGACTTTCCCGCCAACAACATTGTGAAGTTTCTCCTGGGTTTCACCAACAAAGGCAGTGAAAATTTTGTGGTGGAGTCTTTGGATGCTTCTTTCCGCTACCCTCAGGATTTCCAGTTTTACATTCAGAATTTCACTGCGCTCCAGTTGGGCTTGGTCGTACCTCCGCAGCGCCAGGCCACATTTGAATACTCCTTTATCCCTGCTGAGCCGATGGGTGGACGGCCCTTTGGTCTGGTTATTAACCTGAACTACAAAGACAGCAATGTAAGTGTCATAGGATTAGTAAGAAGTTCTTAACGTTAATTATAACCATGTTATTGGGCTACCAGGCAGCTGTAAATAAAGGAAAAATGCCATGGGTGGAAATTAATCATTAATGTGTTCATTTGTTTTAACCCCCTCTCTTTAGGGCAATGTTTTCCAGGATGCAGTATTTAACCAGACTGTCACCATCACAGAGAAAGAAGATGGACTGGATGGAGAAACGTATGTGAACTTGTAAAATTTTAATGTGTTATTTCAGAAGCGAAATATGGTGGTTTTCAACACAGCAACCATAGTCTGGACATAGAAAACAAAAGGGAAAAAGATATTTCTGATAACCCTATTTTTAGGCTTTCATATCTGAAATAGAAAATTGTCCTGCGACTTTTGACATTTTTTTGCATTTTAATTACTTTTAATCATTTTGATCGTTTAACAATTTTTCTACTGTATTTATTTACATTTCCCTTTTTCTCCTCACAGAAGTGGAATAACAGTTTTTTTCCCCGTTTACAGGATTTTCATGTATGTGTTCCTCTCGGGACTTGGACTGTTGGTTGTAGTTGGCCTGCATCAGCTACTGGAATCCAGAAAGGTAAGTATATTCTAAAAGTATGGAGTGAACGAATAGCCTTTTAAGATGAAGTAGTAGCATTTTCAAACTTGGCCACTAAATTAACTGAGTTCAGGCACTTCCTAGTGAGTTCAGTGTCGAGTCTACCCCAGTCTTTCAGCCCTTAGTGGTAAAACAATTCACATAAACGGCTTTCCATATGTTTGAAAAGACATCTTCACTGGCATATTTGCAGCATACCGGACCAATAATTTAATCAATTTCCATTACATTACATTTTGACGACCCCCTAAATTTGCATATGAATATATTAATCATAATAACCATGTTTGTGTAATTAGGGCCTCTGGTAACTACGCAGTTTGAGGTGGATGAAACGAGACCATTTAGATGAGGAAAATGCTAGATTAAAAAAAATAATAGTAAAAATAACAAGTTATATTCAAAAGTACTGTAGTGGCTTAAATGTGGTATTATTTAAGATGTTAGCATTACGATTTTTTTACTTGATGTTTTAAAAATGTAAGTGAACAACTGAAAATCAAGACAGGTTACAGCAAAAAAACAAAAACAAATTGATAAACTTTTTGAACTTTTTATACTGTCCACAGAGACAGCATGTTTAATTTTACAATTATTTGTATTTAGAGGATCAAAGTACTAATGATTTATTGGATTAATCGGTTACTGTTGGAGTTTATGGTTTGAAACATTAAATCTTATAATTAATATGAATGTTTTTTCAGAAAGATACTTTATTGTTCTTCCTACATCATACAGATAATTGGCTTGTGTAAAAATTCAGTTTACTACAAGTTCAGAACTGTAGGTTACAGGTTGTTCGTTTTTTTCAGGTGGAAAGAAGCAGCAGTAAATACAGATGTGAGGCAGGCCAGTTTCTGGAGAGACTAAAAAGATGTGTGAGAGGATAGTTCTTAGACTGCAGTAAAAACAGAGTTAATGACCTTTGCTGTCACACATTAGAGATCTTCAGTTTTTTAAGTTGACTTTTTGGGGAGGAACTATGGAGGTTGTCTAAGCAGATGGATCAGAAGACAAAGTCAGATAATAGAACAAGCAGGCTGAGATGTGATGCGCTGAGGATGACTACAATAGAGCAAGTTCAGAGAAATGGCCAGTTCAGTGTTTTTGCTCTTGTTTTCTGTCTGCAGAGGAGGAGACCTGCAGCCAAAGTGGAGATGGGGACATCCAACCATAATGATGTGGACATGAGTTGGATTCCTCAGGAGACGCTTAATCAAATTAGTGAGTCTTCTTTGCAAATTTATACTGTGTCCCATTCTGTCTCATTACTTTCTATTCTAACAGTCACTTCTGCCTCTTAGTCTCCTACCTTTTCTCTCACCTTTTAATCTGTTTGTGTGAGAACTACTATTCAGAAACAACGCTTTGCTGTATTTTCCATTCTTTCTTCCTTGCATGGTCTTGGCTGGTATTGATAATGTGGTGGGGGTCTTGCTTGCTTTCTGGATCACTCATTCTCTTCCTCTTTGTCTCCCCTCTTGCGTCTTCAGTGCAGAGTCGGCGAGGTGAGATGTCTTTTCAGGAACATGCATTAATATGATTAAAAATAAATAAAAGAGATTTTATTGATATTAAATGTATTTCCTCTTATACAGTTACCAGAAGATGAGCTTGTATACTATTTAAGATTTTAGTCAAATTGTACACAAAATAACAGTATTCATATCATTGCTAGGCAAAAAATAAATAAATTGGATGTAGATTGTGTATTTCCTGCTTATGTTTCCATTCCTACAGTTACTCACTTTTTGACAGTCTTTTACTCTGGCAAAGTTTCATGTTAAATGGACTAATAGAAATGCTTTTTTAGTTATTTTTTGTTTTTCTCTTTTTCTTCAAGATAACAGCATTTGTTTTTGTGGTCAGAAATTTAGGGGTTTATTCTTGATTGGCTTTAATATCAAGCACATTTGAGCTAAGGTACCAAGTAGTGTCTTTAAGGACCTGTGAAGTTGCTAAAAGTTGAATTAAGTTAATAATACTGATCTATTTCTCCATCTAGATAAGGCTTCCCCCAGAAGATCACCTCGTAAGAGGACACAGAAGCGTTCAGCTGGATCAGATGAGTGAATACAGTCTTAACACTGTGGCTCTTGGCCGTATGTTGTACTGAGCTCAGTCTGCTGAGGGCAAGTAGCCCTGTTCATTTTTCAACTTTTTTTTTTTTTTTGGACTGGTCCAAAACATGCATACATCCTGTTCATACTGTCCTTTTTTATAAAGAAATTGGGTAACAAATGAGCATAAACTATCAAAACGGAGCAAAACTATTTTTGTTTGTTATTGGGCAACTCTGCTTCTTGCCTGTGGATACATTTAGAGGTATAATGATATTTTCTGATATTTTGGCACTGATTCTCTTTCTGCACACACTCACACACTTGCTCAATTGGGTTTAGCCCAGTGATGGTTGATGGCTAGCGGATTCTGCCACAGTTTTAAGTGCACTGCATTTTTTTTTGTTTGTTTGTTTTTGGTTTGTTTATCTCTGTTTATGTTGCAGTTTTTCTTATGGAGGATTGATTATTGACTGTATGAAATCAAACTGTATTAATGAATTCTCAGAATGTGCCTGCTTTGTTCTTTTTCTTCTGGTTTTCTTTTTTTTGTATCAGCTCTCATCGCCATGCTCAGTTTACAAATGTGTTTTCAGGATTTTAAATCTTTTCAGAATTAGCGAAAGCACTGGTGTATATACTGGGTAGTGCTTGGGAGGGGGGAAGCTACAATTAATTTATTTCTTGTTTCTGCCAGGCCTGTGATTTTTATACTGTATCTTCTGGCATGAATTTGGATGCCCATGCTTAGTACTTGTGTGCTTTTAAAGCGTAGTACACTACTGTACCCAGATGGGCCTTTGTCTTTACAATATTGTGGGTTTTGCCAGCCCATGATTAATCAGCAGTTAATGCTTTGTACTTAGTTGTACATGTTTTTTAGTAGGTGTATTTGCTTTATTGGCTGATAACTTTCCTACTAATGTTTTTAGAGTTGACTGATGTCTTTACAAATTGTTTATTATGGAGAAAAGCTGTCTGATCTGTCATCAGAAAGTTCACAATATATAATTTATCATAGCTTTCTCTCATTGGGCTGTTTAATCTGCTCAACTACTTTGCAAAGACTCAAAGCTTCTGTTCCTCGCCCCTTTTTTTTCTTGGAACAAGGTGAGAGTGGGAAGATTAGACATTTTTTCTTGAAGCAGGTACTGAGGCTCAAATATTGGAGGCAATTGTGGGTTTATATGGAAAAATAAAAATATGGAAAACAGTATGAATCCCTGTGTGTGTGTATGTGTTTTTAAAAAGTATATTTTCAAGATTAAATTAACTTAACCAGTTAATTGGTGGGGTCAACAAATTTAGACTTCAACTGTGCAATGAATATACCCATGTTTTGTGATTTGCTCAATGCCACTTGTCCACAGAAGGCCACCAATAGAACAACCACAATTACCTGGTCAAAATATAGTTGGCTACAATACAAGTGCTAAAAGATAACTGCTCCTACACTTATCTGAACAATAACTAATAAGTCAGCTGGCGCTGGCCCTGGCCCTCTTGCTTAAGAAAATTAACAGAGCTGCATCCTTCATGAACTAAAATGTCCATGTGCATCTTTTTTACCTGTTTGAAACCCTAGGTGGTGCTATCATTCCTCTAGTAAAACAAAGTTATGAGCTATAGGGAAAATACATAAGTAACACAAATATAGCATCTATTAAATCTAAGTAAAATGCCCAGACTAAAACTGTCCTGTTATAGATTAAAGACAGGAACACCTGAGAACGCAGCATATTGTATGACAGCAGGTCCATTCTCTTTTGGCACTCAGCTTGTTCCTTATTCCAGATACTACAGCCAGAACTCTCATTGGGCAGCTGTATTTCACCTAACAATGGTAAGCATGCAGGATTTTCTTGTGCAGGGAAAATCCAGGGAAAGAGACACACAAATATAAAAAGAGTCTTGGCACAAAACAAGGCCTAAGTGCCATCCACAATATAGACTGAGTTGGTTGGCCACAATAAGCAGAAGTGTACTATATAGCCAGAAGTATTTGTAGTGAGTGGCTGAGTGAGTTGCTTTCATTCCCAGTTGTTTCCATTTTTTGTGTTATAACTGTCAGTTGACTGGAATATTTAGCAGTGAGGAAATTTCACGACTGGACTGGAATTGACTGAGCTCCTGAGAGTGACCCATTATTTTTACTGTTTGTAGAAGCAGTCTAAAAAATAAAGCCTGGGGTCAACCAAAAAATAAAAAAAATTAGTTTTTCAGTTATAGTAAAAAGCATTTTGAAATAGCATAACTTAATAACTGTCACCATAAACAGATAATTTTACATTAACTGTACAGAAATCAATTTACATAAATCAAACTCACCGAGTACACTACATTTTGTTGTTAATGTAAGTTAGCAACTGAGAATTAATAACTATTACTGCCAAATTCATATAATCTATTTTTTTTATCTTACAACAGGGTATTTATTTAAGTATTGGCTAGTCCATCAGAATTACTTTTTTTTAGAGTGTACTGTAGGTGCATCTGGCTCGATTAAAAACTTTCTTTTAAATCCCATATTACTAAACTCACCATTAAGTGCAGACAAAGCTTCGATTCCTTTATCGGAATAAACCCTGTTTACCCATGCACGCTGGAAAAAGTACAGTGGAGGCAACCATACTAGTGTATAGAGTGTAAGGAATGGTTATCAATATATACATGCAGATATAAAACTTTATTTGCAAAATAGCATGGAAAAGTCAAATTTCCTAAATGTGGGCTCTTTAAAACTATTTATTGCCAGGTGACACAAGCCTGAAGAAGTTGGACTTGGGCAGGTCCTCTAGGTTTTTCTGTTCTTCAGATTGACAGAAGTAAGGAGGAATGAAGTCCATCGGGTCCCGGACACCAAGCAAAATGTTATAGAAACTGTCAAAAGAAAAAATATAAAATTTTCCTTGTACATTCAACATTTAAATATTTTTATTGAAGTATTATATCTAATAAGAAGTTATGGATTTGTGCAAACCTTATAATAATTGTTCCGGATTCTGGAGAGGAGTATGTTCCGCTCAGTGGCACACAGGCATTATCAGAAAAGACCAGTGTGTATGTAGCTGCAGACAGATGGAAACTTGTATTAGAAAGCACAAATACTATTAAACGAAGGATGAAATAAAAGATTACTGTTGTTACTGTTATTGTTGGGGTGTCATTATTTTTGGCTCAAATAAGACTTACCCTGTATCTGTGGAATCTCTCCGTACCATGTGTTGGCCAGTAGCCCCATTCCAGCCACTGAGCCGGTCCCCAGAACTATCTGAGCCACGGGAAAAGAACCAGGTGGAATCTGGATGGGGTTGAAGGGAGCATCTAGTGCCACTTTCTTGCA
This sequence comes from Astyanax mexicanus, assembly GCF_023375975.1. Classification (NCBI taxonomy): domain Eukaryota; kingdom Metazoa; phylum Chordata; class Actinopteri; order Characiformes; family Acestrorhamphidae; genus Astyanax; species Astyanax mexicanus. The sequence goes on from NC_064413.1 coordinate 22,918,914, forward strand.
GGTGCGTGTTGAAGAGGCAATTTCGTAGGCCACTTTCTGTGTGAAAGGTTAATAACTGGTTTGCTTTCCTGTATTTACTCATTAAACTTTACACTCGGGTTTGTCCAAACTCTTTGTCCAGTTGCTTAAAACAACTTACTTAAGTAAATTGTTTTTCTAAAGTTTGCCCTTAACAATCCCTAACAGATAAGCAACTGCACTTGATACTTTTACGTTCTTGATACTTATAAGTTCTTTAATTGTTTCTTTAAATTGAATGACCCTAATTTCCTAAAGTATTTTTTTCTTTACTTAGTTGAGTAGTCCTTGTAATAATATGGTTTAGAACATTACACATTACTACCTCTTCACAACACAACCAAAATTCAAATAATTAATTCTAGATTAGGCACATTTGTTAACTGAAATCCATTCCAGCTGACTCTACCTTATAAAGCTGACTGAGAAAATCCAACCAAGATGTGCAAAGCTGTCATCTTTAGTAAGAAAACAGCCCGTCTAACTTTTTAATATTTATTTTTTTTACAATAAAACCTAAAAAAAAAAGCATTTTAGAGATATATATTATATTTCTTAATTAAGGAAGGCACTTAATATAGCTTACAATAGTACAAATAAAAATGAGAGAAATGCTACACAGAGCTTTTGTGCAAAAAATTGAACACCCTTGATCGCTTTTACTTAATCTGACTTAAATAAAACTTTTACTTCGATAATGCTGACATGAAAAAAAATCAGACATTCTGAATAAAAAAATAACTATTACAGAATTGCACTTTCTTTGATTTCTCCCAAACGGGAGAAATGGTTTCATATATGGTTATTCATTGGAAGGACTGAAATATTTAAATATATTTGAAAGATGCATATAGGAAATATATAGGATTAAAGTTGAAATATAAGATGAAATATATGTCTTTTATTCATAATTTCAAATGAAAGTTTTTAATATAAACATTATTTCATTAAGTAAAAGTCATAGTTTTAGAAGTTAAATCATGTGAAGTAAAGGGTGTTCTGTTTTATCCATGTAGCTGTATGTTTACCTTCAAAATGAGTCAGAGCTCACCTGATTCCACTGTTTATCAGTCTTTAAACAGTTGATTACATGTGCTTTTACTTTGTTTTAAGGAAAACCATAACCCGAACTTTTATGGATAAAGTGTTCAGATTTGGTCTGAAGCAGCTGGGCCAGGTTAGGAATATCAAAGAGATATACCTAAACTAGTTTAACAAGAATTACTGGATTGAAATCTTATAAACTAACACTTCATACTGTAAAGTATGGACAATTTTAACATTAAGCAGTGCTACTGTTAATAATATATAATACCACTAATCTACATTTTGTTACAATACCTATATATCGAAGAAAATTATGATAATAAAGAATTAAAGCATCTTAAAATTTTAATAATGAGTAGAGTCAAATTTTTCTTTATATACTTATATAACCATATTTGATCTTGTATACATAGCTAAATTTTACAGTTAGCATCTGTTCCTGGGGTAAACCACAACTTAGCCTAGATTTGCAACCCTGTTACTCGCAACCCTGTTACTGTAATTTACCAAATATATTGCATAATCTAATAAAAAAACTGCTTTGATACCTGAGCTTGACGAATCAAACTTTTTGATAGTCTATTTCCTGTATTTAATAAATATATGACTAAAAATTATCAAATTGAAGATCAAATTTTCAGAAGTGAAATGTACCAAAATCCTGGAATGTCCCATTTCTTTGTTCTACTAAAGACAACACCTTTCCATGAAGTCATTTACAAATTTGTGAAATTTCTTACCTGCTGGAATTGCATCAGCAGGTCCAGAGAAAACGTCCCATTAAGACTGAACCCTGAGCTTCTGATGCGAAGTTGCTGACCCAGTGCATCATAATCAAACGAGCCTGAAGTTGTGATGCCACCGATCTCTGTGTGCTGAAGTCAGGAGAGTGAAAGCTAAATCAGTGCTGCAGGCTCTATGTTTAGATATGTACAATAAACACAGCAGAACCCACCATGTATGCATTCCCTGTCATAAAAGGTGGCGACACTGAAAGTTAAATGAAACAGAAAATGATATGTTTTAAAAGACAGTGTTAAACGTTTTGCATTCTAGGACGTTTTAGCAATTAATGGTTTTTGATGAAAGTTTTTCATTGGCCTTTTAAAAAAAAAAGTTCAAATATACATTTTTTATATAAATATTTGCAAGTTTGTTAAAAGAAACTGGTATTAGGGGAAAAGCATTGGGCCTTATTCACCAACATGTTCCTATAAGAATTGTCATGAATTTGTTAATTTAATAAGACATGGTGTTAAATAAGGCCCATTGACTGCCTGACTTATATCTGAGATCTATACATTAATATCCTGGTTACAGTCGGAGTCTGTACATAGAACATTTTGATGAATATTTACCACATGGACTCGGCTGAGTCCAGGCTTTCAGTGCCAGGCTGGAGCAGATAGACAGCAGGATGAGGAGCTTCATGTTGTTGGAGAGACTGAAGGTGTTTAAACATGTTCACATGCTCTCTTATACGTGAGAACGCAGGTAAACTTTCACATCTGCTCAGACAGCAGTGCAGATCAAACTGCCTGTCGGGGTTAAAGTTCACAGAATGATTTCTTAACAAAACCTCATTGTAAAGATAATAGAATAAGAAATAAAAATAAAATAAAACATTGTACAAAAACTGAATAATACAATAAAATATATATATATATATAAAAAGTAATTCTGGATCATTATTATTGGTAAATTTACCATGATATTTTTACACAATGGAAAGAACACCAGTCAGATACAAAATTATGTCAAAATGTGAACATGGCAAAAATGGAAGTAGAAGATTTTTGCAAGGTAGCAGCGATACATAGAGAAAACATTAAGCAGCAACAACTAAATCTACATTTATTTATGCCTCACATTTACAATTGATAATATAGTCTGAACATACAGCTCAACATAACCTGGAGTTGATAATAGTAAAAAAATTGAATAGAACATACATTCATGTTTGCATTGAATAGTTTGGCCTATAAAAAATAAATTAATAAAAAAAATTACATTATGCAATTTGTGTCCAGGTGTTAAATTCAACACCAATTTAATCACTGTATTTATTCAGTATATTTTCAGTTTGTAAATCAATCAACACAGGTGGTTTATTTTTATGAGTGGAGTTTTCCCTTACATGGAGTGAGTTTGCATTTTCCAACATGTATACCTGTCACTTTTATTGATGTGTGTGGGTATATGTTCTGTCAAAGACACACAAACACAGATAAGCTATCGAAGTTGTACCAACAGAGAATATTTGCTCAGTTTGAGATAAGACAGAACTACTCAAAGTGTTGCTATTAGGAGCTCTTTCAGGGTTTGTGATACACGTACAGCCTTTCTCCCTCGACTCAACAAATAAAACCCACAGCAGAGCGACGGAGAGAGATGAAGAAATTAATGCATGAAATTTACATACACATCTAAAAAGAAGGGTTCTTTACTAAAAACTGAGAATTAAATTGATTGATATACACCAACATGCCAAAAGTCATGAGATGCAAACTGTAAACTGTGTAAACTGATTATTAAGTGAAGCTGGAAGCCAGCATGCTCATAGCAAGTTGACTAGACTTTGATGATCAGACTTTATAACATATTTCTGAAGCTGTGTATATATTCAACATTACTTGATCCATGGTCTTATGTGTGTAGTAGAATGACATCATTAAAGGCATTACCACCCACAGTAGACAGTGCAGTCGGTGGTAATAATTATGGCCGGTGGCATCTGGCTAGAATTATCTGTGCGATGGGACATAATACTAGTTCCTGTCCCAGGACTTCTGGCATTTCAGTATATAAAAAATACTAGACTCATTTGATAAGACAGATAATGAAACATTATGTGTTAATATTATTTGTTCTGAGCTAATACACACTTGCTGCTCAAATGAGCAGTGTTATCATTTTTATTTTCATAGTGGACCTGAGGCATAGTACTAGTTTCTTTGTCGTATCTTTAATAACATATCAACATTGCTGTCTGTGCAAAAGTTGGCAGTGCAAAGGCACAAATTAATCTTTTTTTAGCAATTTTAGCAACTTGGGGTATAGTAAAACATTATGACGAGTACAAACCATTGTCGAACCCCATCTCCCGCCTTCAATCTCCCCCAGCATTTCAAAAGTCTTTAAACATCTTCTCAAACCAACACTTTAAAATATCTGACAATGAATATATTGATGCCCACAATGCAAGGAGAGTTATTGTGCTACTTAAAACAAGCAATTAGTCAAAAAAATTGCATACGACTGCATATTAAATGAAGTATTTTTTTTAGATCTGAGCTAATTCTTCTATTTCTTTTGATATGTAAATTAAATATGAAGCTATTATATTTTTCTCCTTTTTTCAGTTCTCTAAAGAAACCCTTGGTATTTAACAGACTTAAAAATAATTCTAACAAAAACTAAGACACCCATGTTGGGTGAGGCTGTAGTTTGACAAAGCATTTTCCTAAATGTTGTTCTTAAAAAAAAAAAAACATAATTTAATCATGCACAGTACTTTTATTGAACATTTAAAAAAACTTTGGAATATGTGGCATCACATACACATCAGTCTTAAATGCCTTAATCCTCTGATTCCACTGCATTGATCAGCATTAGTAAGCTGGCAGTCAGGGGCTGTTAGATATTCTGTTCGATTACTGAGTGGATGGCTTTAATGAAGTCAGTGTTTTCAGTTTCTTCAAACACAGCATTTTGACAGAATGCAGGAGGAGTGAAGTCACTGGGGTCCAGCACAGTCAGAACTTGATTGAAGAAGCTAGATTTGTATGGAAGTAAAACAGTGTCACCAGACTTTGAAATTTAAAAGCACTTGAATTTTTAGCACTGAATTATTTTACATTGAATTGTTTCATGTGATTTAAAAAAAAAATTAAATTAAAATAAATTCAGGTTGCTCAAATTCGACCTGTCAAATTCGACTGCTAAAATACAACGTTCAAAATTCACTGTCAACATCCGGGACACACAGGATGAGCAATCGATTCAGTCTTCAATCGAGCCAACAACCAGCCAATCACATCCCGCTCCGAAGATCACGTGACAGGTACCGCCTCACGGCCAGCAGTAAGGCAGAGAACCGCTTTGGCCATGTAATATCACTTAAACGGTTGAGAAATCATCACTTTAACCAGGGTTTGCTCTGTGGTTTGTAAACATATTAAATTAAGATAGATATCCAGATATACCTTGTTTAAATAAATAAATAAATAAAGCTCCTCTGTTCATTTCAGAAAGAGCTTCAAACACGAACACTAGATACATTATTTATAAATACAGCCTGACTGTGTGGAAGATAATTACTACTGTAGAATCTGAGATAGTAACTTAGTTAGCAAAATTATAGCTACCTATCTTGCTAGTTAGCTGTGGGACTGTGCAATTATAGACAAGATACTACCTAGTTAGGTACCAAGTAGTGTCTTTAAGGACCTGTGAAGTTGCTAAAAGTTGAATTAAGTTAATAATACTGATCTATTTCTCCATCTAGATAAGGCTTCCCCCAGAAGATCACCTCGTAAGAGGACACAGAAGCGTTCAGCTGGATCAGATGAGTGAAGACAGTCTTAACACTGTGGCTCTTGGCCGTATGTTGTACTGAGCTCAGTCTGCTGAGGGCAAGCAGCCCTGTTCATTTTTCAACTTTTTTTTTTTTTTGGACTGGTCCAAAACATGCATACATCCTGTTCATACTGTCCTTTTTTATAAAGAAATTGGGTAACAAATGAGCATAAAATATCAAAACGGAGCAAAACTATTTTTGTTTGTTATTGGGCAACTCTGCTTCTTGCCTGTGGATACATTTAGAGGTATAATGATATTTTCTGATATTTTGGCACTGATTCTCTTTCTGCACACACTCACACACTTGCTCAATTGGGTTTAGCCCAGTGATGGTTGATGGCTAGCGGATTCTGCCACAGTTTTAAGTGCACTGCATTTTTTTTGTTTGTTTGTTTTTGGTTTGTTTATCTCTGTTTATGTTGCAGTTTTTCTTATGGAGGATTGATTATTGACTGTATGAAATCAAACTGTATTAATGAATTCTCAGAATGTGCCTGCTTTGTTCTTTTTCTTCTGGTTTTCTTTTTTTTGTATCAGCTCTCATCGCCATGCTCAGTTTACAAATGTGTTTTCAGGATTTTAAATCTTTTCAGAATTAGCGAAAGCACTGGTGTATATACTGGGTAGTGCTTGGGAGGGGGGAAGCTACAATTAATTTATTTCTTGTTTCTGCCAGGCCTGTGATTTTTATACTGTATCTTCTGGCATGAATTTGGATGCCCATGCTTAGTACTTGTGTGCTTTTAAAGCGTAGTACACTACTGTACCCAGATGGGCCTTTGTCTTTACAATATTGTGGGTTTTGTCAGCCCATGATTAATCAGCAGTTAATGCTTTGTACTTAGTTGTACATGTTTTTTAGTAGGTGTATTTGCTTTATTGGCTGATAACTTTCCTACTAATGTTTTAGGGTTGACTGATGTCTTTACAATTTTTTTATTATGGAGAAAAGCTGTCTGATCTGTCATCAGAAAGTTCACAATATATAATTTATCATAGCTTTCTCTCATTGGGCTGTTTAATCTGCTCAACTACTTTGCAAAGACTCAAAGCTTCTGTTCCTCGCCCCTTTTTTTTCTTGGAACAAGGTGAGAATGGGAAGATTAGACATTTTTTTCTTGAAGCAGGTACTGAGGCTCAAATATTGGAGGCAATTGTGGGTTTATATGGAAAAATAAAAATATGGAAAACAGTATGAATCCCTGTGTGTGTGTATGTGTGTTTTTAAAAAGTATATTTTCAAGATTAAATTAACTTAACCAGTTAATTGGTGGTGTCAACAAATTTAGACTTCAACTGTGCAATGAATATACCCATGTTTTGTGATTTGCTCAATGCCACTTGTCCACAGAAGGCCACCAATAGAACAACCACAATTACCTGGTCAAAATATAGTTGGCTACAATACAAGTGCTAAAAGATAACTGCTCCTACACTTATCTGAACAATAACTAATAAGTCAGCTGGCGCTGGCCCTAGCCCTCTTGCTTAAGAAAATTAACAGAGCTGCATCCTTCATGAACTAAAATGTCCATGTGCATCTTTTTTACCTGTTTGAAACCCTAGGTGGTGCTATCATTCCTCTAGTAAAACAAAGTTTTGAGCTATAGGGAAAATACATAAGTAACACAAATATAGCATCTATTAAATCTAAGTAAAATGCCCAGACTAAAACTGTCCTGTTATAGATTAAAGACAGGAACACCTGAGAACGCAGCATATTGTATGACAGCAGGTCCATTCTCTTTTGGCACTCAGCTTGGCTGCTGCTATAAAAGAGTTGGCTCCTTATTCCAGATACTACAGCCAGAACTCTCATTGGGCAGCTGTATTTCACCTAACAATGGTAAGCATGCAGGATTTTCTTGTGCAGGGAAAATCCAGGGAAAGAGACACACAAATATAAAAAGAGTCTTGGCACAAAACAAGGCCTAAGTGCCATCCACAATATAGACTGAGTTGGTTGGCCACAATAAGCAGAAGTGTACTATATAGCCAGAAGTATTTGTAGTGAGTGGCTGAGTGAGTTGCTTTCATTCCCAGTTGTTTCCATTTTTTGTGTTATAACTGTCAGTTGACTGGAATATTTAGCAGTGAGGAAATTTTTTGTACAGTTAATGTAAAATTATCTGTTTATGGTGACAGTTATTAAGTTATGCTATTTCAAAATGCTTTTTACTATAACTGAAAAACTATTTTTTTTTATTTTTTTGTTGACCCAAGGCTTTAATTTTTAGACTGCTTCTACAAACAGTAAAAATAATGGGTCACTCTCAGGAGCTCAGTCAATTCCAGTCGACTGAGCTCCTGAGAGTGACCCATTATTTTTACTGTTTGTAGAAGCAGTCTAAAAAATAAAGCCTTGCGTCAACAAAAAAAATAAAAAAAATTAGTTTTTCAGTTATAGTAAAAAGCATTTTGAAATAGCATAACTTAATAACTGTCACCATAAACAGATAATTTTACATTAACTGTACAAAAAATCAATTTACATAAATCAAACTCACCGAGTACACTACATTTTTTTGTTAATGTAAGTTAGCAACTGAGAATTAATAACTATTACTGCCAAATTCATATAATCTATTTTATTTTATCTTACAACAGGGTATTTATGTACGTATAGGCTAGTCCATCAGAATTACTTTTTTTTAGAGTGTACTGTAGGTGCATCTGGCTCGATTAAAAACTTTCTTTTAAATCCCATATTACTAAACTCACCATTAAGTGCAGACAAAGCTTCGATTCATTATCGGAATAAACCCTGTTTACCCATGCACGCTGGAAAAAGTACAGTGGAGGCAACCATACTAGTGTATAGAGTGTAAGGAATGGTTATCAATATATACATGCAGATATAAAACTTTATTTGCAAAATAGCATGGAAAAGTCAAATTTCCTAAATGTGGGCTCTTTAAAACTATTTATTGCCAGGTGACACAAGCCTGAAGAAGTTGGACTTGGGCAGGTCCTCTAGGTTTTTCTGTTCTTCAGATTGACAGAAGTAAGGAGGAATGAAGTCCATCGGGTCCCGGACACCAAGCAAAATGTTATAGAAACTGTCAAAAGAAAAAATATAAAATTTTCCTTGTACATTCAACATTTAAATATTTTTATTGAAGTATTATATCTAATAAGAAGTTATGGATTTGTGCAAACCTTATAATAATTGTTCCGGATTCTGGAGAGGAGTATGTTCCGCTCAGTGGCACACAGGCATTATCAGAAAAGACCAGTGTGTATGTAGCTGCAGACAGATGGAAACTTGTATTAGAAAGCACAAATACTATTAAACGAAGGATGAAATAAAAGATTACTGTTGTTACTGTTATTGTTGGGGTGTCATTATTTTTGGCTCAAATAAGACTTACCCTGTATCTGTGGAATCTCTCCGTACCATGTGTTGGCCAGTAGCCCCATTCCAGCCACTGAGCCGGTCCCCAGAACTGTCTGAGCCACGGGAAAAGAACCAGGTGGAATCTGGATGGGGTTGAAGGGAGCGTCTAGTGCCACTTTCTTGCAGGTGCGTGTTGAAGAGGCAATTTCGTAGGCCACTTTCTGTGTGAAAGGTTAATAACTGGTTTGCTTTCCTGTATTTACTCATTAAACTTTACACTCGGGTTTGTCCAAACTCTTTGTCCAGTTGCTTAAAACAACTTACTTAAGTAAATTGTTTTTCTAAAGTTTGCCCTTAACAATCCCTAACAGATAAGCAACTGCACTTGATACTTTTACGTGCTTGATACTTATAAGTTATTTAATTGTTTCTTTAAATTGACTGACCCTCATTTCCTAAAGTATTTTTTTCTTTACTTAGTTGAGTAGTCCTTGTAATAATATGGTTTAGAACATTACACATTACTACCTCTTCACAACACAACCAAAATTCAAATAATTAATTCTAGATGAGGCACATTTGTTAACTGAAATCCATTCCAGCTGACTCTACCTTATAAAGCTGACTGAGAAAATCCAACCAAGATGTGCAAAGCTGTCATCTTTAGTAAGAAAACAGCCCGTCTAACTTTAATATTTATTTTTTTTTACAATAAAACCTAAAAAAAAGCCTTTTAGAGATATATATTATATTTCTTAATTAAGGAAGGCACTTAATATAGCTTAAAATAGTACAAATAAAAATGAGAGAAATGCTACACAGAGCTTTTGTGCAAAAAATTGAACACCCTTGATCGCTTTTACTTAATCTGACTTAAATAAAACTTTTACTTCGATAATGCTGACATGAAAAAAAATCAGACATTCTGAATAAAAAAATAACTATTACAGAATTGCACTTTCTTTGATTTCTCCCAAACGGGAGAAATGGTTTCATATATGGTTATTCATTGGAAGGACTGAAATATTTAAATATATTTGAAAGATGCATATAGGAAATATATAGGATTAAAGTTGAAATATAAGATGAAATATATTTCTTTTATTCATAATTTCAAATGAAAGTTTTTAATATAAACATTATTTGAAGTAAAAGTCATAGTTTTAGAAGTTAAATCATGTGAAGTAAAGGGTGTTCTGTTTTATCCATGTAGCTGTATGTTTACCTTCAAAATGAGTCAGAGCTCACCTGATTCCACTGTTTATCAGTCTTTAAACAGTTGATTACATGTGCTTTTACTTTGTTTTGAGGAAAACCATAACCCGACCTTTTATGGATAAAGTGTTCAGATTTGGTCTGAAGCAGCTGGGCCAGAGAGATATACCTAAACTAGTTTAACAAGAATTACTGGATTGAAATCTTATAAACTAACACTTCATACTGTAAAGTATGGACGATTTTAACATTAAGCAGTGCTACTGTTAATAATATATAATACCACTAATCTACATTTTGTTACAATACCTATATATCGAAGAAAATTATGATAATAAAGAATTAAAGCATCTTAAAATTTTAAGTGAGGAGAACACACCAAAAGTGCACCACTGGAAAAGCCATTGAAGAGGTATTTGGGACATTCCAGGATTTTGGTACATTTCCTGTCACTCCACTTAAATTTCAAATGTACTTATCCAAAATATCTAAATGACTATTTTTGTGAAAAAATTACTTGTTATAAGACAAACTGTAAAATATGGTGTAAAAATAAGCTCCGTAGATATTATTCAAAAGACCGAATACCTTTGGACCACCTCAAAAAATGGCCATTTTCTCTTGTCCCACACATTGGGTGACCAACTCCTTTGGCAAATGTAACAATTAAAATAAGCTCTAAACAAATGACTTCCTCTTGTATATTGTTGATATGCATCTCCTTTACTTATGAAAACAACTTCTTTGGTCTACATTGTTTTGCATGTTACAGTTTTTATGCTGTTAAGTTGTATTCAACATGCGCGCAACCCTGTTACCATAAGGAATTTTACCTGGCAGAGAAAGAGTTAAAAATATTTGTCTACTGGCACAAAGGAAGTTACATCACAAGGACATTTCCTGCCCACATGGCTAGACCAAGAGTAAGTGCTCAAACAAGTTTTTTTTCCAAATATGTTTGTCTAAGTTGTGTGTGTCACTCAGTGAACGCAACCCTGTTACTCATATTGTAAGACTAATAATGAGTAGAGTCAAAATTTTCTTTATATACTTATATAACCATATTTGTCCTTGATCTTGTATACATAGCTAAATTTTACAGTTAGCATCTGTTCCTGGGGTAAACCACAACTTAGCCTAGATTTGCAACCCTGTTACTCGCAACCCTGTTACTGTAATTCACCAAATATATTGCATAATCTAATAAAAAAAACTGCTTTGATACCTGAGCTTGACGAATCAAATTTTTGATAGTCTATTACCTGTATTTAATAAATATATGACTAAAAATTATCAAATTGAAGATCAAATTTTCAGAAGTGAAATGTACCAAAATCCTGGAATGTCCCATTTCTTTGTTCTACTAAAGACAACACCTTTCCATGAAGTCATTTACAAATTTGTGAAATTTCTTACCTGCTGGAATTGCATCAGCAGGTCCAGAGAAAACGTCCCATTAAGACTGAACCCTGAGCTTCTGATGCGAAGTTGCTGACCCAGTGCATCATAATCAAACGAGCCTGAAGTTGTGATGCCACCGATCTCTGTGTGCTGAAGTCAGGAGAGTGAAAGCTAAATCAGTGCTGCAGGCTCTATGTTTAGATATGTACAATAAACACAGCAGAACCCACCATGTATGCATTCCCTGTCATAAAAGGTGGCGACACTGAAAGTTAAATGAAACAGAAAATGATATGTTTTAAAAGACAGTGTTAAACGTTTTGCATTCTAGGACGTTTTAGCAATTAATGGTTTTTGATGAAAGTTTTTCATTGGCCTTTTAAAAAAAAAAGTTCAAATATACATTTTTTATATAAATATTTGCAAGTTTGTTAAAAGAAACTGGTATTAGGGGAAAAGCATTGGGCCTTATTCACCAACATGTTCCTATAAGAATTGTCATGAATTTGTTAATTTAATAAGACATGGTGTTAAATAAGGCCCATTGACTGCCTGACTTATATCTGAGATCTATACATTAATATCCTGGTTACAGTCGGAGTCTGTACATAGAACATTTTGATGAATATTTACCACATGGACTCGGCTGAGTCCAGGCTTTCAGTGCCAGGCTGGAGCAGATAGACAGCAGGATGAGGAGCTTCATGTTGTTGGAGAGACTGAAGGTGTTTAAACATGTTCACATGCTCTCTTATACGTGAGAACGCAGGTAAACTTTCACATCTGCTCAGACAGCAGTGCAGATCAAACTGCCTGTCGGGGTTAAAGTTCACAGAATGATTTCTTAACAAAACCTCATTGTAAAGATAATAGAATAAGAAATAAAAATAAAATAAAACATTGTACAAAAACTGAATAATACAATAAAAAAAAAATATATATAAAAAAAGTAATTCTGGATCATTATTATTGGTAAATTTACCATGATATTTTTACACAATGGAAAGAACACCAGTCAGATACAAAATTATGTCAAAATGTGAACATGGCAAAAATGGAAGTAGAAGATTTTTGCAAGGTAGCAGCGATACATAGAGAAAACATTAAGCAGCAACAACTAAATCTACATTTATTTATGCCTCACATTTACAATTGATAATATAGTCTGAACATACAGCTCAACATAACCTGGAGTTGATAATAGTAAAAAAAATTGAATAGAACATACATTCATGTTTGCATTGAATAGTTTGGCCTATAAAAAAATAAATTAATAAAAAAAATTACATTATGCAATTTGTGTCCAGGTGTTAAATTCAACACCAATTTAATCACTGTATTTATTCAGTATATTTTCAGTTTGTAAATCAATCAACACAGGTGGTTTATTTTTATGAGTGGAGTTTTCCCTTACATGGAGTGAGTTTGCATTTTCCAACATGTATACCTGTCACTTTTATTGATGTGTGTGGGTATATGTTCTGTCAAAGACACACAAACACAGATAAGCTATCGAAGTTGTACCAACAGAGAATATTTGCTCAGTTTGAGATAAGACAGAACTACTCAAAGTGTTGCTATTAGGAGCTCTTTCAGGGTTTGTGATACACGTACAGCCTTTCTCCCTCGACTCAACAAATAAAACCCACAGCAGAGCGACGGAGAGAGATGAAGAAATTAATGCATGAAATTTACATACACATCTAAAAAGAAGGGTTCTTTACTAAAAACTGAGAATTAAATTGATTGATATACACCAACATGCCAAAAGTCATGAGATGCAAACTGTAAACTGTGTAAACTGATTATTAAGTGAAGCTGGAAGCCAGCATGCTCATAGCAAGTTGACTAGACTTTGATGATCAGACTTTATAACATATTTCTGAAGCTGTGTATATATTCAACATTACTTGATCCATGGTCTTATGTGTGTAGTAGAATGACATCATTAAAGGCATTACCACCCACAGTAGACAGTGCAGTCGGTGGTAATAATTATGGCCGGTGGCATCTGGCTAGAATTATCTGTGCGATGGGACATAATACTAGTTCCTGTCCCAGGACTTCTGGCATTTCAGTATATAAAAAATACTAGACTCATTTGATAAGACAGATAATGAAACATTATGTGTTAATATTATTTGTTCTGAGCTAATACACACTTGCTGCTCAAATGAGCAGTGTTATCATTTTTATTTTCATAGTGGACCTGAGGCATAGTACTAGTTTCTTTGTCGTATCTTTAATAACATATCAACATTGCTGTCTGTGCAAAAGTTGGCAGTGCAAAGGCACAAATTAATTTTTTTTTTAGCAATTTTAGCAACTTGGGGTATAGTAAAACATTATGACGAGTACAAACCATTGTCGAACCCCATCTCCCACCTTCAATCTCCCCCAGCATTTCAAAAGTCTTTAAACATCTTCTCAAACCAACACTTTAAAATATCTGACAATGAATATATTGATGCCCACAATGCAAGGAGAGGTCAAGTTATTGTGCTACTTAAAACAAGCAATTAGTCAAAAAATTGCATACGACTGCATATTAAATGAAGTATTTTTTTTTTTTAGATCTGAGCTAATTCTTCTATTTCTTTTGATATGTAAATTAAATATGAAGCTATTATATTTTTCTCCTTTTTTCAGTTCTCTAAAGAAACCCTTGGTATTTAACAGACTTAAAAATAATTCTAACAAAAACTAAGACACCCATGTTGGGTGAGGCTGTAGTTTGACAACGCATTTTCCTAAATGTTGTTCTTAAAAAAAAAAAACATAATTTAATCATGCACAGTACTTTTATTGAACATTTAAAAAAACTTTGGAATATGTGGCATCACATACACATCAGTCTTAAATGCCTTAATCCTCTGATTCCACTGCATTGATCAGCATTAGTAAGCTGGCAGTCAGGGGCTGTTAGATATTCTGTTCGATTACTGAGTGGATGGCTTTAATGAAGTCAGTGTTTTCAGTTCCTTCAAACACAGCATTTTGACAGAATGCAGGAGGAGTGAAGTCACTGGGGTCCAGCACAGTCAGAACTTGATTGAAGAAGCTAGATTTGTATGGAAGTAAAACAGTGTCACCAGACTTTGAAATTTAAAAGCACTTGAATTTTTAGCACTGAATTATTTTACATTGAATTGTTTCATGTGATTTTTAAAAAAAATTAAATTAAAATAAATTCAGGTTGCTCAAATTCGACCTATCAAATTCGACTGCTAAAATACAACGTTCAAAATTCACTGTCAACATCCGGGACACACAGGATGAGCAATCGATTCAGTCTTCAATCGAGCCAACAACCAGCCAATCACATCCCGCTCCGAAGATCACGTGACAGGTACCGCCTCACGGCCAGCAGTAAGTAAAATTTACTCTTTGCTGCAAAGTATGTTGCTTAGTGTACTGGCCACTGTCTAAATAAATATATTTAGCTATATTACACTTACTGTACCCCTCTCAGGCTGGTCCCCTCATTAAATAAAGGAAATTTATTAGAATTGCCTTTTGTCTCATTTCTAACTAATTTAACAGAGATAATTTAAGATATGACCAGTATTTATTTTATGATATTAATTTTAATGTTTACATTTAATCTATATTTTATACATTTGTTAACAATTCAACTCAGGCTTTAACTGAGGATATCAACAGTAAATAATAGTCCTAAAATGCTTGTGTAATTAAGATACAGCATGATTAGTCCTGTTTACTAGTGCATCTCAAAAGTGAAAAAATATATATTTGTGTTTAATATCGTTCAGTAAACGGTCACCTTAAGTTTAAAGCGACACATTTAACTTTTTTTTTTTATTTTAAGTTTAAACTACATATTCTAGTTAACTGGGTTAAGGTTAGGACAGTAATTCTGGTTTAATAAACTTTTATCCAGGGAAAAATGATTTGGAATATGTCACTTTACATGTAGTGTAATGTAAAAATTCTGTTAAATTATGATATTCTCACGATCTTCAGATTTTCTGAGATGCATTAGTAATTGGTTTGTGCTCTTTTGTTGTGCTGTGCATTTGCCTGAAATTATTTAATCATCAATATTAAACACACACACACATAAACACACCTTATTGCTGTCCACCCAAGGCCTGGTCTGTGGACCATAGCAGTTATAGGCAGACAGGTGTACTCAGAGAAGATTAGCATGTACTGGGCTGAAAGGAAATGCAGAAGACACTGATTCATTTGAAACACTTACTGGATATCCACAGCCAGTGGACAAAACATTAATATTAAAATTAAACTAATAAACCTTAATCTTACCCTTTATCTCTGACACTTCTCCAACCCAGTTATTGACCAGTAATCCACCTGCAGGTATAGAGGTGGTTCCCATAATGGCCTGGCCAAAGAACAGTGAGTCTGGTGGGACCTGCATGGGGTGGAAGGACGTCTCCAGTGATTTCTTTTTACACGTCTGGCTTGCATGGTCGATCTCATAGATGACTTTCTGTGTAACAGTGAAAAGCTGTGAATCTTAACATCTGGAATTATCATCACTCAAATACTCAAAACCTGTACAGCATTAATACAATGCAAAAAGTTCCTTATAATAAAAAACATATAAATATGAATATAATTTGCATCACCTGTTTGAAGTTCATCAGCAGGTCAGTGAAATGGGTGGTGCTGTGTTCCGTTTCAAAGTTTCTAAAGCGAACTTGTTGACCCCATCCATCATAAGTGAACATGCCAGAAGAGGTTTTAGCCCCGTCTTTCATACTCTGTCAGAGAGAGGGGTTGAGGTTCTGTCATTTTTGTTCATTTAAGTGTTTACTTAAATAATATGAAATAATATGAAAATCCATTACTATTTCAATCCTAAATTTAGACAAAGCTACTTAAAGAACATTACATTTTATATCCTGTTATTTTATTACACTGTATAATAGCAGTTAAAACCTCATGTCTGTTAAATATTAAAATATTAAAAATATTACAAATATATATTTATTAATTCCCTGTATTATGCAGAAAAGAGCTAATTGCATTATTAAATAGTGTTTAAAACCTTCACAGAACAATAAAAAAATATGTCTAATAATTATTTAGGATTATTTAATGTTACTTACCATTGAAATTCCCCCAGTGATCCATGGTGGTGAAACTTAAATTGGTGACAAAAGTGTATTAATAAAGAGTAATAATTAAAAATACATTCCAAAGGAAAACAACGTATCAACAATTAATATTTTACATAAAAAATAAAACATACTCTATTTAGACTTATATTATTTAATAATGGAGGTACTTAAAAAATAAAATAACCCACAATAGTAAAGAAAATAATTTTTTAAAGCTCTGAGAAAAGCCATTACCGCATGGACGTGGCTGAGTCCAGGCGTTCAGTGCCAGACAGGAGCAGACGGACAGCAGGACGAGGAGCTTCATGGTGGTGGAGAAACTGTGAATGCTCTATATCTCTCTCTCTTATATATGAGAACACAGATGAGCTTTTTCACCAAACTTGTAGTGTTCACCTCAGACTGTTACTCAAAACCACTCAGTTGGAAAGGGTATATTTACCCAAATCAGTAGGCTAGGCTGATGTAGTCTGACCAAAAGCAAAGAAAAGCATGAGTTTTTCCAAGTTCGTGTTTAGTAAGTTTATGTTTAACCCTTGGCAGTATTGATGAACGTGGGAACAAACATTCTGTCAGGTGAAGTTATATCAGAGATATCAGTGTTGTCACTGCTACCGAAGAGGAACAACAACAGAAAAAGGCTGTTTCTGTAGTTGAAACAGGTTCAAGTGGAACATTGCTTTAGTCCCGTTCGTTTTTTTTTTTTGTGGGGGGGATGGTGGCTGTTAGATAGCACTATTTTGATACAGCTCAGAATGAGAGCTAGCCAAAAGATCATATTCCCTATTAGAAGTTTAGAAATATATTATAAAAAATAAAATTATAATTTTTACTTATAATTACTAGCCAACTATTACTACCCCTCCTCCAGCTTTTTTGTGAATGTGTTGCTGTATAAGTGTTGCTTATATATGTCCCAGATAGCCACCGAGTGCTGGCCCAGTATTGGGCCTTAGCTGGTTTCTGACTGTCCTCAAAGGTGGCCCAGAACCGGCCACCGGACTCGGCCCAGTGTATTTTTGAACGTAGGACCAAGTCTGGGCCTTATTCGGTTTCTGACTCCTCAAAGCTGGCTGAGATTCGGTCACCGGACTCGGCCCAGTGTCTTTTTGAACGTAGGACCAGGACTGGGCCTACACTGGTTTCTGACTGTTCTTGAAGCTGGCTGAGATCCGGCCACTGAACTTGGTCCAGTGCCCAACACAAGTTAAGCAAAACTTTTGTAACTGAAGGTACTTTGTCTTTTACTGTTGGTGAATTTGTTTTCTAAGAACTAGGAGGTTCAGGAACCTACAATGTTATTCCTACTACTACAAGCTACAAGCTATTTGTACATAAAATGTATGTAAATAACCACTTTGTACATCAATATGATTATTATATATTATTATAGGAAACACTAATAAGGAATTCACCATCTTTTTAAATAGAGTATTCTGTTTACTCAATTAGTGTTTATGAGAGAAAAACTTTGTCTGGAAGCTCAAAGAAAGACATAAAACAAAGATTTATATTAAATTTATGTTTAATTCATAAAGTTTACATATTTAAAAAATAAAGGGAAAAAAAGAAAACAGAAACAGATTACAATTTGCAAATTCTTTTTAACTCATTCAATTGAATACACTACAAAGACAAGAAATTTAATGTTGCAAATATTCACTCATTTTGAATTTGATGCCTGTAACATGTTCCAAAAGTTAAAACAGGGGTAACAACATTATGCATGCATTATGAAGACCAAATACGAGAACGGAGACCCCGGACTGTTTCTTTAACTAGCTGAGCTCTGCGGTACAGCTAAAAAGCTCCCCACGACAGTGCTCTCACTGCCTCTCCCTATTAGGCTACAGAGGGGCATGTAGTGTTGTGTTACAGTGTTTGTTGTTGCGCCGCTAAAGTATGGAGGATGAAGAAAAAGAAATCCAACTGATTTGAAAGAATCAGGAAAAAATTGAATTGTGACCCCAAGAATCAATTTTGAATCGAATTTTGGGATTCCCAAAGATTCACAGCCCTACTTTGTACTATGAAAAACATTGGTTTAATAGGTTCGCCCAAACAAAGGTTTGGCACCTGTGGACTTCTTGTTACTTTTTACCGTATTTATTTTTATTTGTATCTGTTTTAATACGTGGTACCTTTGCCAAGTAAAACTCAATATTAACTCAACTTAATATTGAGATAATTGGTTTTAAGAAATTTGCATCGGCCTAAAACATTTTCACAGTACTGTACATATACACACATACTGTATAGGTTTGTGTGTGTGTGTGTGTGTTTGAGCTGTACTATGGAGGACCAAAAATGACATAAGTATAAATAAATAAATGCAAATATAAATGTAGAAATAATAAATATATACATGAATAAATGAATAAATAAATAAATGTTGAAATAAATAAATATATAAATAAATGCACATATAAATGAATGAATGAATGAATGAATGAATAAATATTTGCATAGGTAAATAAATAAATTAATACATTTCTTATTTATTTATATATTTATTTATATATTTAATTATTTGTGCATTTATTTATTTATTCATTCATTTATTTATTTCAACATTTATTCATTTATTTTTTTCAACACTTATTTATTCATTCATTTATTTATTTCAACATTTCTACAATTATTTATTTATTTCCACATTTCTTCATTTATTTATTTATCTCCACCGTCCTGTACTTCCGGTATCAGTGAGACAGAACAAAAGGGACGGCACAGCAACATCGCGGCTATAACCCCTACTGCAGTAACAACTGCTGAAAATGAATGAGGGTCAACAGCTTAAAAATGTCGCCGCTGCAGGCCAAGATAGGAGCAGTAGAGCCAAAACTTTTGCAGCTCAAAAACCAATCCTGCTTTAGAGCGAGGATAGGACCGCCTACCTAACTATCATACAAATGCAGAAATACAGAAATAAATAAATTAATTAATGTGGAAATAAATAAATTAATAAATGTGGCAATAAATCAATAAATAAATGTAGAAATGTTGAAATAAATGAATGAATAAATAAATGAAAAAATAAATAAATGCACATATAAATGAATAAATAAAAATAAATATAAAAAATTAGAAATGTATTTATTAATTTATTTATTTACCTATACAATTATTCATGCGTGTATTTATTTTTTATATATTTATTTATTTATTCATTTCTATGTGTATTTATATATTTATTTATTTATTTCAACATTTATTTATTTATTCATTTATTTATTTCAACATTTATTTATTTCTAAATTTATATGTGCATTTATTTATTTATTTATTTATACGTATGTCATTTTTGGTCCTCCATACTGTAATACTTAAATATATAAATACATCTACATTAATTATAAGGAAAATGTGTTGATTATAAAGATTAAAATAATATAAAGACAATTAAAATAAAGATAATTTAATAATTCATTGATGTCTCCTCCTCAGTAAATTTATATCTTACTCCCTGAGAGCATTACACACCCACCAGTATAGTTTTTCTTATTTATATTTTCTGAGTAGGCTCTAAAAGCAAGTTATACCTTCTCTACACATATTTAATTGTACGCTTGTTTCTATAGATACAACTATCAACTAATAGAATCAAAGTACAGTAATAGTTTAATGTTAAATATGTTTATTGCAGTCATATTTACAAATATAATGCTGTTATGTTTTTTTCTTTTGTATGACATTACCATTTTAAATTCAGCATCACATTCTTGAAATAAGTACCGGTACTTGGAAAATTGGGCACCAGCAGAAGCGAAAGTAGGGGCAGCAACATTAAAACATATTAATTTACTGACAATAATAAAATGTATCTATGATTTTCCTATTTCCTTTTTTTGCCAATATAAAACATGAATAATTTAATTGCTCTGAAATACTCCACTATTTTACTTAATGTTGTTAAATTCTCCTGTTGTGTCTAACAGGATAACTGTGTATGTGTAATTTAATTTGAAACTTTTTCAAGTAAAACATTTTTGTCTCTATTATACACTAATATACTGCATACACAAACAACTTCTAGTGTGATTTTACAAATTAGAGAAATGTTGACTAAAGCTTATTTGGTAGTAGTGAGTGTGTTTATATAAAAATGTGCTAGCTAAGTTAATAACATACACTTTTAACGAAGTAGCAGAGTGTGCAGGAACGTAGGGGAGAGCGGGGTAATGTGAGCCATTTTTTACATTTGCCCCTTGCTAGCTGAGCTACAATGATATATAAGTAAAATTTACATTTTTCCAATTAATTCAGGATGTTTCCTAACTATTAAAGTTATCAGAATGTCTTCAAGACAAAGGACAATGAAAATATGTTTGTTTTAAAAAAAGTGGTCTTGTGTCTCACTTTACCCCAACTCAGGGGTAAACTAAGACAGACCAGAGAAATTAAGGGGGTAAAGTGAACCAGTTGGGGGTGTACTTATGTTTTCCACTTTTAAACTACCATTAACATTACATGTTGTAACAATTACAATCCTTACAGCTAGATTGACAACCACACATTCCATAACTAATATCGGACTAGTGTTAGAATCATGGAAATTCAGTCCATTAATATTTTGTCATTATCACAACCCACTCACTGTTAGTCTGTTATATCATGTATAGCGCACCTGCCGTGGTTTTTGAACTGTAAAGACACCTGTTTCATCCACATTGTAAATCATGTGTGGAGGGAATGCGTGTCTATTAAAGATGAGAGACAAGGGAAGAACCTTATTGAAATCAAAGCCAAAAATTACAGGTAAAGTCTCCATAAAACTTATACAACTAAAGAATTGATTCTGTCACCTGTCCATTACTACAGCGAGATTTTCGAAGAACTCCCTCACTGTTGTTTTATTAAAAGTTGTAGCCCTTCGCAGAGATGTTGCCTCAGGAGTTCATACAGAGAGATGTTGAAGTGCTAGGAATCTGCCAAACCACTCTTTTCCTTAAAAAGTTCAGTATTCATTAGTATAGATTTTGCTTTTGGAAAGTTAACCTACAGAATCATATAGTCATGTAATCTCTTATCATATAATCATATAATCTATGTAATCACACTCTAGCCTACCTGCACAATGTTTCTAAGTCCAATTGGCTGGGACGGTGTTTCACTTTACCCAACATCATTTGTCTCACTTTACCCCACAGCTACCATTTTAGAAAAAACATAATCTCTAGCAAATCAGGCTAATCTTCAACTACCATCAATCACATGGTTTGATATGTTGAAAGTTCATAAGCATGTATGATATTAGTTTTTATACCTGAATCAATTTACTTTGATAAAATAGTTGATTAAGTTCAAATCAAGAAAATTTACTTTTACATGCAGAAAACACCTTTTTGTGAAAAAACCCAAACCTTTACAGCACCAGCAACAACTTCCTCTTCCTAGTAGTGGGAAATGGGAGGGACTTGACAACATAATGGTCACATGACCACAATTGTGTTCAGTTGCCAAGATACAAGGGGTGTCTCACATTACCCCGCTCTCCCCTATTACTGAACTCTGGAATAAACAATACAAATAAAGATTTTTTTTTGTATAAACTCACAGACACAGCACCATTTTATTTAACTAAAAAGCTAGCTAAAACAAACATTACACTGTGACTTGTAGAGACACACAACCACTAAGTTAACCTAGCTGACTAGCTAGCTAATGTACAACATCTAAACAAAAGTTCTGTGGAAGCATTTAGGTTAGCTAGTAAAGACCAATTCGCTAGCTAACTACCAAATTGGTTAACTAGCAAGCCTAAATGCTTTTAGAGTATGTATGTTTGTAAAAGCATTTAAGCTAACGCTAGCAAACTGGCTGGTTTCTATCCTAGCTAGCTATCTGTTTATAGCTTAGCTAATGTAAATACCGAAACAGTACTTCTGTTCTGGCCTTGTACACTAGTTAACAATTTGAATTTCAAGTAAAAACATACTTTTTGGTTGTCTGTTAGTAACTGTTATAGCTACATTAACATTTACATTAACATGAAATGTGTTTAATGCTACATTCTGAGATAATTTAGCTTCAGATAATATCACCTTGATATGCTGCTAAGTTAGCTAGCTTAGCTAACTGAAGAGGCAACACAGATAGGGTTATAAATCATATTTGACGGCCAAAATATTTATTAAGTCAAAATAAATTATATTTCAAAAAAGGTACGTAATACTTAGTTAGGTTTGCTACCTACCTACAAACTTCAAAGGTTTCAGGATAGCTGACAGTTGAGGAAAGTTGTAATGTTTGAGGAATCCGCACGCCAAGTGCTACGAGAAACCGCACGGGTTGAACTGGGCTGATGCGCAGGGGCACCAAGGTAAATATCATCTAGATTCATTTACACTCTAAACGTGATCACACGTTTGGGGTGTGCGCGACGGTTGGTTTTGGGGTCTAGGGATGCTGATCGTGTGTGTGTGTGTGTGTGTGTGTGTGTGCGTGTAGCAGTACTATAACAGGCTCTGTGTGTGTGTGTGTGTGTGTGTACTATAACAGGCTCTGTGTGTGTGTGTACTATAACAGGCTCTGTGTGTGTGTACTATAACATGCTGTGTGTGTGTGTGTGTGTGTGTGTTTGTGTGTGTGTACTATAACAGGCTCTGTGTGTGGGTGTGTGTGGGTGTGTACTATAACAGGCTCTGTGTGTGTGTGTGTGTGTGTGTGTGTGTGTGTGTGTGTGTTTGTGTACTATAACAGGCTCTGTGTGTGTGTGTGTGTGTGTGTGTGTGTGTACTATAACAGGCTGTGTGTGTGTGTGTGTGTTTGTGTGCGTGCATGCGTGCGTGCGTGTGTGTGTGAGGAGCAGCATAACAGCGGGAGTAAGTATTCTTACTGACAGGAGTCATCTATAACTGTAAATAAAAAGAAAATATACAAGTCAGCTTTGGTAGAAAAGTGCTAACAGTAGGGAACAGTCAGTTTTCCACTTTGTTAGTGCAGTGCTGGTACAGGGTCGTCTGCCGTATTTGAGCCAGTACACACCTGTGTTCAGAGAATCAACAGGTTAGGTGCGACAGTCGTTCACCAGCACCAAAACGACTGCTCAGTGACACTGATGTAGAACACTCAGAAAGTGACACTGGGCCAGCTGTGGGCCAGAAGTATTTTTCTGCTTGCGACTCTAAACCAGCAGTGCCGACTTAGAAACGACTCCGGGCCAAAGTCGCTGGCTATCTGGGGTGTTGCTGGCTGAGTGTGTACATTTTGAGGTATTGCAACTAGTGGTTTCAGTTGATAAAAAAATGAATCATATCAATGAACAACAATATTCTGTGAATAATCACACTTTTTCTAGTTCATAAAACTTAAGATTGTAACATATTAAATGTAAATAAAAATTGAAAATTATAAACTGTTTGGTTCAGATGGTCTCAAGCATGTGTGGCGGCAATCAGGTGAGGAGTACAAAGATAAGTGTGTCTACAGTCAAGCATGGTGGTGGGAATGCCATGGTCTGGTGCTGCATGAGTGCAGCAGGTGTTGGGGAGGATCTTTGGGGCATCCTCAAGCAGAGGGTGGAGAAGCGCAAAGTCTTGAATATCTGCCAGCTCCATGATGTCGTCATGGAGGAGTAGAAAAACGGCCACACAAAATATTTACACTTCAGGAACTTTCACTAAGGGGTGTATTTCCTTTGTTGCCAGTGGTTTAGACATTAATGGCTGTATATTGAGTTATTTTGAGAGAAGAATAAATTTACACTGTTATATAATCTACACACAGACACATTTCCTGTATAACTTTTCAAAACTATACTATTATTTTGTAAACAAAAAATGTCAAACTAAGCAGAATAAAGATTTAAATTTTTTCTAAATAGTAACATTTTGCTTTGAAGACAGATTATTGGTATTTTCTCCATGTCTTCATGAGGTACAGTCACCTGAAATAGTTTTCTCAGCATCTTTTTCTTAGCATCTTGAAGGAGTTCCTGGAGGTGTTGAACTCATTTAAAAAATAAACTAATTTCACCGTGTCACTTTTTAAATTTATTATTATTATTTATTTTTTTTTTTTCAAAATTTTCCCATTTTCTCCCCAGTTTCCACAGCCAATTTCCCAACCCACTCATTAGGACTCCCCCTATTAATAGTAATGCCCCAACACACCAGGAGAGTGAAGACTAACACATGCTTCCTCAGATACATGTGAAGTCAGCCACCCCTTCTTTTTGAACTGCTGCTGATACAGCATTTCCGAGCAGCCAGCGTGCTTGGAGAAAAGTGAAGTGACTCGGTTTCTGTACATCAGCTCACAGACGCCCTGTGCTGTGGACATCACCCTAGGAGAGATGTGGGGAGGGAGCAGGGCCAATTTTGCTCTCTCTGAGCAGTGGCAGCTTGATGGCAAAGCTGCATAAGCGGGGGTTCGAACCTGCGACCTCCCGCTCATAGTGGCAGCTCTTTAGACCTTTAGGCTGCCACTCGGCGCCTCCACTTTTTTAATTGTTGAATTATCTCAGGTAGGGATGCCGTCACTTGTTCCTAACTGGCGCCAAGCTTTACTCCATTTCACTCATGATAAATGTTTCCGCTCTATCAAACAAAATAAACAAAACAATCTGACTTTCTTTGTTTGATTATATAACCCTGTAACTTTGCTCTCCTTATCACACTCCAGTCCACCTTTTTTAAACAGCGATTGTCATTTGAAATGCATGTGCTTGACCCACCCATGTTATTGAAAGGACAAACTCATTGGTGTTTCCCTATATAAGAAGGAGTGATGGTGTTAGAGCAGTCTCGGATTCTCCAACATCATGAAGCTCCTTGTCCTGCTGTCCGTCTGCTCCTGCCTGGCACTGAACACCTGGGCTGAGCCGACTCCATGCGGTAAATATTGTGTGGAAATAACTGACAACTAGATGTTGGTAATGATACATTTTATATTTTAGACAGTCTTTGCTCATCGTTTGAAGCTGTTGATATTTGTGTTTTCAGCGGCGCCTCCACTGTTGGTTGGAAATGTTGCAATAGTGAGTATTTTATATTAAAATAATTAAATATTAAACTGTTGTGCTCTAAAATAGAATAAACTGTATTCTCCATGTTCATCTAGACTGGAAAAGAGGGAACATTCCTGTCTGTAGCGGAGTACTCATATGATGCTGTCAGGGAGCAGGTTCGCATCAGAGACTTTGGCCTGTATGACAACAAGGGCTATTCAGTGGACTTCCTCATGCAGTTCCAACAGGTAACTCTTAATATTTGAAAAACTCTACCTCTTTGTCTGCTTTTGATGTACCAACTGTCTCTGCTCTACTGGAAAGGCTGTCTAAACTACACTAAATGATGGAACACTTCTGGGAGAGTTTAATCCGAATTGTATTCAGCCACAAGGGCGTTTGTGAGGTCAGGTACAGATGTAATGTTCCAATTTAATGTTCCAAATAAATTTAGTCCTGTGAAAGAGTGGGGGGGAAGAAATTATAGAATAATATATATTTGGCTCTTGCTCATGAATATTCATACATGTAAACATATTGCCTCTGATTGGCTAACAGCCCTGTGAAGCAGCGAGACGGATAACAGACAGTTTTAAAATTAAGACATTTTTACACTAATAACAGTCTTTGCAATGTCATATGTTACTTTACAACATGTGTAATGCCCTGCTAAGTGCAGTTCAGCCACTGACCTAATCTTAGTGTCTCTGTAAAATACATAATCCATCAGAGATCCTGTGTAAACCTAAAGTTACACACAGAGGTGGGTAGTCCAGGCTCAGAAAGAAAAAAATCCACCAGTGGGTGCAAATTAAAAAGTGCTGTCTGGATACTTGTGGACACTTAGCATATAGCTGTTGCACACCTATATATATATATGGTACAAAAATGCAAACATTTGTTCTGCAGGGTGTTATGTATGAGATCGACTCTACCAGATCCACCTGTAAGAAGTTTGCACTGAAAAGCTCCTTCCATCCCATGCGGATTCCAGCATCTGCAAAGATGGAGAGTGAAGTAGTTCTGGGAACTACTTCCTTCCCTGACAGCGGTCTGCCGATTACCTCTTGGAAAGGGGAAGACAAAGATATAGGAGGTAAGAATGGAGAATGTAGGAACTTTTGCACTGGTAGTTAGCCTTTGAATGCCTAAAAGGAAATATTAAAGCATATTTTCTTTACAACTGCAGCCTTCAGTTTAATAGTGTTTCTCATAAAATTAAAACGTGTAATATTTTAGAGATAAAAAAATGTTATGGAATGCTATGGACACTAGTACTGAACATAATATGAACTAAATAAGTACTGCTCTACTTATAGAACACTGAAAGTCCAAATATTAATCTCCCAAAATAATTCAATATGGAGTGCCATGCAAAACTATGCAATTTCTTTAAAAGTACAGTTTATTTGTAAATGAAATGTAGTGTACAGTCAATGCATGCTAGAATTTACAGTGTATACCTTAATATAATGTGGTGACATTGTTGTCAGGTATCCTCAGAACATATGGTTTGTTGTTTTGTCAGTTTACTATATAGCCAATGCTACATAGTGACTAGTCAAGGATTTCATGTGTGAACCATTTTAAACACAGCTATGGTCTCTAAATGTACTCATTTAAAGTAACATCTGTTTTATCTAACAAATTATTTTGTGGTGAAACATATTTAATAAGTACTTAAATATTACTTAGAAAGATGCTGCATAAACGAGGCCTTAAGATTGGCCTCCAGCTGTAAATTAATAAAAGAGTTCATTTAAATAAAAGACTACCTTAAATTAAGTCATTTTAGTCAATGCTTTGAAATGGAAAGAAAAATATAAAATAATGAAATTAAAGATACATGCACAAGAGACAAAAAATGCTACTAAATGTATTGGCATGTCAAAAGTCATGGGACAGCATTATGTAACCTAATCATAACATTTTACCTCAGAGAATGGCTTGGGAATGCTCACATCACACCATGAGTTTGTACACTGCGAAAAATCATGACTGTGTGCAATTTATAGTGGCAAAAACAATGACAGTAAAAAGTGCTCTACTGGCTGCACTTCTTGTAGGAAAATGTGATAGAGTGCCCGCTCGGGTGCCCCTCTTGCAATAAATTGTGATGATTTTCCCTCTAGATCAAGACATATTGTAATGTTTCTTTTCTTCTTATTAGTCCATCTATAGTCTTGCTGCCCTTCCAGTAAAGGGTGCCATTAGGAATGTTTTTATTTTTTGCCCCTGCCCTCCTAAAAGTTCTCAATTGTGTGTCCAGGGAATATGTCATACAGAGCTTTGCCACACACAGAAGACAGTTAATTGTCATATTAATAAACAAAGGTCATTAACAGCAACCATAGATAAACAGATGTATGATATAAATCCTTTATCCACAATTTTAATGAGCTGTTTCTATTTGTTTTCTCTTCTACAGTCTCATACGTGCTTACAGTCACTAAAAACCTGTGCCTGCCAGTCTCAGCTGTCATCCAGACTAAAGAATTTGGATCAATAACCATGGGGTTCGTGAGAATCCCTTTTTTTATTATTTTTGTCATAATACATCATTTTTATCAGCACAATCGTAACTGTCATTATGTTTCTTCTACAACTGCTAACCTTTGTCTCTGTTTAATCCTCAGTTTCTACAATCAGCTTCTTACCCTCCACCCGGCGGACTTCAATCCTCCTTCTTACTGTGAAGGACTTCCAGAGGAGAACCTGCCCAAGACAGACTTCTTCAGTGCCCTGCACTCAGCTGCATAGAATCTGCAGGAAGTTGAGCTTAAAGTTGAGCCAAAGTGCATTCACATTAATGACTCTGTAATAAATACGTTTTTATTTCAGTAGAATTCAAATAATCATTCTCTAAATAAAGTGCTGTTTACTAATTATGATGTTTTGTTCTGTCCTTGGTGGAATACAATTTAAAAAGAAAACGAAAGGTTAAAGGTATATATACATACACTTAAATAGAACCTGTCTGACAACATTAAGCCGTACATAAAAAGCAATACATAATGCCCCAATCTGAAGAAATTCAAAAACAGATGAGAAAACAAAGTCACTGACATCTGTCAGTTAAAAAAGTCATTTCTAAGGCTTTGGGACTCCAGTAAACCACATTGAGAGCTATTATTCACAAACAGAGAAAACATTAAACACTGGTGAACCCTCTCAGGAGATTAAAAAAACACAACAGCCCATCTCACATTTGCAAAAAAATAAAAAAATAAAAAAAGATCACCAGGACTTTGTCCGAGAATGTCCGGCCATTTGTTTGTGGCCTCAAGCTTAGGCTTACTTGGGTTCTGCAGCAGGACAATGATTCAACAAGTCCACAAAATCAACAAAAAAACAAAAATTTGTAGTAACCTTGTCAAAGTCTGATTGAGATTAAAACAATTCTATGAAAAAGAGTGAGCCAAAATTCCTTTCACAGAGATGGGAAAGACTCATTGCCAGTTATCAGTAAAGCTTGATTGCGGTTGTTGACGCCAAGGGTGGCACAACCAAGTTTTTAGGTATAAGGCATCAAACACTTTTTCACACAAGACAAGATTGGTTTAAATATGGTATCTCTCTTAATAAATTAAATGGTCAAATATTGATTTCTGATCTCTAAAAATTTTGACGAAATGTTGTCCATTCATTTTACTCAAACATATAAATAGCAAAATCAGAGAAACTGATTCAGAAACTGAAGTGGTCTCAATTGTTTCCAGAGTTGTATATGATTTCATATGTTTAAAACAATTTTTGAAAGTTGTGAGTGCATGAAGCAGTGAAACAGAGAGTTTTCAGTAGTTTTTAACCCGCTGCTTAAAAACTACAATACCCTTCTCCCACGGTGCCAAGTGCGTTCACGAAATAAGCCCTGACTGCTAAAAACGAAAATACAGTTCCGGTAAGTAGAACTTCATCGCCATCTTGTGGAGACGATGATCAGTTCATAAACCAGATAAAATTAATAATATATATATATATATATATATATATATATATATATATATATATATATATATATATATATATATATATATATATATAAATTTCTGTTTTTCATTACATTTTCAGTTCACAACCATAAATCACTCAACATGTCCATAGTTTTTTGTGGAGATTTTTTTAAGATAAATATGTAATAAAAAAGTAAAGGTAAATATGTACTTAAATAAATAAAAAATAGTTTTATTTTTTTAGTTGGGGACGTTAAAATGAATAAAGAAATATAAATAAACGAAGAAAGAAAAAAATAATTCTTGGTGAGGAGGTTAAAGGGTGAAGGGTTCAGTGGTTGCCATGAGAACCGTAAACAACGCAGACAGTGAAGTCTGAATTTCTCACTAACACTAAAATACAATCCATTCATTTACTGTAATAATAATGAAATCTCCCGCCGACTCTCTGGTGAAGTACGACACTCCGGTGCAGGTGACCAAAAACACAGAGAAGAAATCAGCGAAGGTGAGCAGATAGAGAGATGTGTTCATTTAGACAGCTTTAGTTAACCTCGCGCTGCTCTGAGGTGAAGCTCGGTCTGTCCTCCAGCAGTTTAGACAAGAATCAGCCCACCCTAACTCATTTTTACTGGTTAAAACTCTAATTACAGATTTCAGGTTATGTAGTATAGAATACACTATATTGAATATGAAATATTATATTAGAGCTAGATCTTTAAATCTATTCTGACTAGTCACATGACCATGAGCACCTATCGTTAATCACTATAAATTAGTCACATGTTAGACCTACCACTGATTTACATTAAAATCCTCACTCTCATGTCTATAACGTATTGCTGGGAGGTTAATAGAATTAATTTGATTAATCGAATTACTGTTTTAATGCGACTTTCAAATAAGCTTTACATATAGGAGCTGCCAGAGTACACATTTTCTAAACTGAAATACAAGGAGGTTATGTTACGTTTGCACCCTGTTTTATACAAAAGCTGCATGTAAAATTGAAGGGGACTGCTGTTCTATAAAACAAAATGTAAAGGAGACAACAGCTTGTGCATCACTTTAAAAGTTGTTACATAAGAAATAAAAATTGTAATTTTAAATTGTTCATATATTTAAAACCATATATTTTAACTAGTAAAGAGTCCATTTATAGAAATTTGCAATGTAATCTTTACTAGTAAAAAGTTCAGGTCCACAAATCTGTAAGTTACTAATTCAAGATATTTTAATGTAACATTAACTAATAGAATTAAGATTTGTGCAGTTTTAGATCTCTATATTATAATATTATAATTATAAATATCTACTATTAGAGTATTGACCAGTAATAATAATATTTATATCTGAAACTAAACATTTTACTAATCAGAATTACAGTAAAGATATTTGGAATTGCAAAATTATTACTGGTGAATATTTCATTGGTCATATTTGAAATTAATGCAAAAACTGAATTAGACAAAAAATACATTACCATACATTAGTACTAGTCAGAATTTTTACAAATACCTGGGTTAAAAAAAAAACTTCTGTGTTGTATATCTGGAATTACAGTGTTCACTTGTAATAAAGTAGGTAGTGAGACATCTGTAACTGCATCTGTAGATTTTTTCTAGTAATGTAATATAGATAAGAGTGTGAGATTACATGTAAATCAGTGGTCACATATAAATAGTTTAAATTACATTAAGGATATGTTGTTCTGGTAATATGGCTAGTCAGAATGTCTTTATTGTCTTTATCTGTGTCTTTATCTGTAGATCTGATATGATTACTAAAAACTTCCATATCCATAGCTGATACCTAAAATAAGAGTTTCTGCATTAAGGATCTGTAATTTGAGTGTTTATTTGTAACATCTAGCCAGGACTTGTATCACTGGTGTCTGAAATGGCTATTTTAGGCTGAAATGGCTTACCATAAAGAACAACATTCGGATATGTAGTTTTAATTTATTTTACCAAACATATGCAAGTAACTACAGTACATTAACTAACTTACCATTTAAGCCTCTCTCTCTCACACACACACATGTAATGAACCCAGGCTCGACCACTGAATGCAAGACTTGAGCAGCCTGCAGTTTCTGGACCAGCCCCGCTTTCACCAAAGTCACAGGCAACACCAGGAGAAACTCAGGAGATACTTAATGTCATCCTCCCACCAAGGTATGCCCTTCTTCCCTCGACTGGTCTGTAACTTACTGTAAGAGCTGCTACTCATAGCTTTATGTTTCAGAGTGTGGTTGGAGAACAACCAGTGCTGGGTGCAGCAGGTGTCCAGCGCTCCATGCAGAGGCAGGGACGTTGTCCGCCTGCAGGAGCAGCTGGACCTCAAACTGCAGCAGAGACAGGCCAAAGAAACAGGCCTCTGCCCTGTACGCAGGGAGCTGTACTCACAGTGCTTTGGTGAGTAAAATATCTACTAGAACATCCAGAGACTTTTTGATCCCTAACTCCTTACACGTACAGTAAATGTAAAAAATACTGCATAGTGCAAATGTAGCCGTTCTAATTGTTATTCAAGTGCCGAATTGTACCTTATATATAACTGTTATTATAGGGATATATAATATTGCTCATGGTAAAAGGTTAATCACTGCCAGTAGGCTCTGGACAAAGCACAATTATGTATATGTATCAGCAAGTTAGAACTAATAGTGTGTACCAGGTAGATTGGATATTCCATTTCTGATTCTGTTCAGGCATTAGGTCTGCAACAACTAGTTGATATATCCAACAACGTCAATTAATTTTTTTTATCAGATTATTGACCTCCTAGATAATCAGTAGCTTCAGCCCAGCAGGCATTAAACATTGCTCGAGCCACTGTGTGATGTGTCTACCAGGAATACATCATAGTAAAATTATGCTTCCAGATTCAAGTAACTTTTATTATTTATAACTATTACATGTAAATAGCTTTTTGTGATATATCTTTAAGGTGCCTTACACCCTAATTACTGTTTGCTAACTACATGCAAAGCAATGCAAACTGGCTGCAAACTAAGGTTTTAAGATTTACCGATAAATTAATGACTGAGTTATGCAGTAAAAAAGTAAAAAAAAACACATTGTTCATTAAAAAAATATTGTTTTTCACCTAGATGAACTAATCAGGCAGGTCACTATAAACTGTTCTGAGAGGGGGCTGCTGCTTCTAAAAGTGCGAGATGAGAGTCGCATAACTGAAGATGCCTATCGAACCCTGTATAAGAGCAGTTTGGCCTTTGGCCTGAGGAAAATCCTGCTGGCTGAGCACGAAAAGTCAGACATGGACAAGAAGGTAAGAACTGCTGCCAGCATACAAAGTTGTCTCCATTCTCTCTTAATGGTCTGTGTTGTTTTAATTGTATGTGTAATTGCTTTGAACTGTAACTGAGATGCACAATAAGAACCTATTTATACCTGGACATATAATTTGGCTAGTATCTGTATTGTATCTGTAATCCGACTGCTGTGTCAGAATATGCAAGTACAAAGTACTGTCGCATTAACTGCATTACTGCTGAAACATACATAATAAGTGCAAGACCACCCTTTCCATTATCAAGACAAGCATGCTACCACTGAATAAAAGCAGTACTAGTGGCTGGTGTACAAGAAAATCGAACTGCCCTTGTTGATTTGGGTTGAGGACTCCATGCTAAGAAACTGGAAGACTCTTACAGTCAGAAGTTGCTTGCAGTAGCCACTGAAGACGCATTTAAAACAGCAGGTATGAATGGCTGTGCATGCAGGTATAATCCTGACACAAAACACATGAATGACATGTTAATGCCAGATGTGAACGGGGCCTTACATTTTAATGTAGCTTTTGCTTTATCCAGATATAATAATGTGTCTTGAGTATCAAGAGGTAAAAGTGTGCTCTAAGATCGCCTCTTGTAATTTGGCAGGTTTCAGACCTGGAAAATGAGAACAAGGATCTGGAAAAGCAGCTGAATGAGTTAATGGCTAAACGTGAGGCCATCGAGAAACAAGCAGCTGAGCGGCAAAAGGCTGATGAGAAGAAGCGTACACAAGAGATCCAGCTCTTCAAACGCATGAACCAGCAACTGAAGGTAAAGCCAAAAAAGCTATCAGTTTCTGTGCTGTCTTAGTGTGATGAAAATCATTTCTTAAAAACTTTTCTTCTCTTTTTAGGATCAGCTGGAAGAAATAATTTCTCCAAAGAAATGACCACCCTCAGCCATAAGATAATCTGCAATTTAATAAATCTCACCGTATTAATAAATATTTTTAAATATTTTTAATATTTTAATAAATAATTTAATGTTTGACACAAGCAAGTCTGTAGCACACAAAGCATTTTAAACTGTTAAATAATAACAACTGATGAAATCTTCTCTAGTGTGTGAAGAGACAGGAGGGTAATTTTATGTGGATGAAGAAAACTTGAAAAATAAACTGCACCTTTCATCCCTATGAAAAAATAGACAAATAAAGCTATATGTGGGCTATATGTTGTTTGAGTATGTCAAATTGTTCTACTGTGGGAGTTCAGGACTGCAGTCATGCCTTTGTAATATGTGCATCATCTGCTTTTGCTTGTTTTTGTTAAATTTTGTTAAAAATGCATGGATGTCAGTAAAAATATGTTTTAAAGGCAGATCTCAATAAAGATTTAATGTACTTGTGTAAAAAGTACACAACCCAATACTATGACAGAGTCTGTCTTTTGTATTTGTTGCTGATAACATTGATTGATGATTATTTTCATATTTTCAGAGCACATTGCATTTATTGTTTCTAAAAACAAAACAAAATAAACACACTGTTTATGAATATTATGCACAGTGGAGGAATATATAATATTTCTTTGAGGAAATCTTTTTACACATGTTTGGATAATTGTCTCATGCATTTGTTGACAAACTGGAAATCCTCTACCATCTTTGCACTCAAAAGGCTCGTTTTTGAAGGCCTGCAGATCACCAGCACCCAAAATTGATTGTTGGCCTTTTTCTGTGTCCTCTAAATCTTTTAGTATTATGTAATGTAGATGGTGGGAAGATTTCTGTATTCTTTGCAATTTTATGTGAAGGAATTTTTTATGAAATGGTTTAATCATTTTTAGATTATTGAACCTCTGTCATTTTTTTCTTCTAAGAGACTCTAGCTGTTTTTGGAATGGATGACTCTTAAACTAATTCACTATTTACTAGATAGCATTTGCAATATAGTTAACTGACCAGGGAATGAACAAACTGTTCTTTTATGATTTTGAACAGCACTACAAAATGGATAATACACCATATAGTGCACTATTTCTGTATTATGCAGCTTCTGCCTTTCTGAAATGCTACTTTTATACCCACTGTACGATCTGACCTTTGTAATATTACATGTGGAGTTCCTCAGGGTTCTGTACTTGGTCCAAAGTTATTTATTTTATATGTAAATGACTTGGTAAATGTGTCAGGATTTTTTAAATGTATTCTATTTGCAGAAGATACCACTTTTTTTTGTTTGGGTAAAGATGTAGAACGAATGTTGGATATTATACAGATAGAATTTGTGAAAATACAAACTTGGTTTCAACTTAATAAATTATCATTAATTTTGGATAAAACAAACTATATGATATTCAGTAATAGAAAGAAAACTATTGATATTCCATTTAGAGTTGATGGTGTTGAGATTTGTAGAGTCAGTGAGGTGAAGTTTCTGGGTGTCATCATTGATGAAAAGCTGACATGGAAACCACACATAAATCATTTAAAAACAAACATCGCTAAATCTATTGCATTATTGTTCAAAGTAAGGGAGTTATTTAATGATAAAGCTCTGTATATATTGTATAATGCTATAATTGTTCCACACTTAATCTACTGTATTAAAGTCTTGGGAAAAGCGTTTAAAACAATTACAAATTATATTCTTGTTTTACAGAAAAGGGCTGTAAGAATCATCACCAGTAAACATTACAGTCATCCATCAAATACATTGTTTTATCGGTTGAAATTATTGAAATGTTATGAATTAGTTAACTTTTATATTTTATTATTTATGTATAAGGCTCATAAAAATATATTAAGTTCAAACATCCAATTTATTTTTGTGAAGAGAAAAAGTTGTTATAATCTTAAGGGGATAGAGATGTTTGTAAAACCTCAATTTCGAACTAGTCTGAAGGACCGGTGTACTGTAATTCAAGGAATAAGATTATGGAATAATTTGAAGAGTGATGTTAAAAATGCTGATCAATGTGTGTGTTTAAAAAATGATAAAAGCTGGTCTGTATAAAAAATATGAAATAGTATAATGTGTAACTATATAAACTGTTGTTTGGGAAGGATTTGATGTTTTTTGTCTAGTTTTTTTTGTTTGTTTTTTGTTTTTTTGGAAATGTACTATTGTTCTTAATTATTTTTGGGATAAAAGGGGCAGATATTATAAGATTTTTTTTATTCTTTCTGCTGCCTTTCATTTTATTTGTGGTTTGTAAATGTTTTCTTCTGTAAAAATGTATTTTGTTTATAATGAAATGAATAAATATTCTAAACAAAACTAAACAATATAAATGTATATAATTGTATATGTATATAAATGTGGGCCATTCCGCCGAATGGGTGCCATTTGCCTGTTTTAACCCTTCCAAATTAATTTTTTTTTTATCTTTTAATCTAAAAACACATGTATTATTATACACAACTATTAAAAACATGTCAAACTCAGGCAGCTTTACCAAGAAGTAATTTAGATAACAGGACAGAGTGTTGAGATTGACCTCCTCAGTTATAGTTACAATAAGATCAAATATACAGAAAAAAGTGTGAAAGACAGAAACACAAATAAAATATGTATTTTAACTTAAATATCATTCATTATTATGAAAAAAATAAAATAAAGCATAGATGTGATTTGGAGTCAAACAACAATGTAAAAAAAATTACATATCTGAAGGATTTTAATAATTATATTCCATGGTAAAGTTTATAGTTAGAGAATGGGGAACAGGTAACAAATGCTATTTTTTCGGTGTTCTAAGTCGTTTTTCTTAATGTTTTTAATTACATATTTTACTTTTGCAATTAGGTCGACGTACAAGACACTATGCCTAGTAATAAAATTTATTTTAAAGGTATTTTTGTGTGCATATTTACACTCATATTTATTTATAGAAGGCTCACCTGTAGCTCTGTGTGTATGAATGGGTGTGTGTGTCTCTTTAAGACGCCTGCTGCCGCTGCCGCTGCCGCCTGGTTTTGTGTAGAGGAGCAGAGGGAGTCACGCCATCGACTCAGAACATGCCTTAATTAGACAAAAAGTTGGAGTAAACAGGAGGAGACCGCTTCATAACCTCTCCAGAAGTCCAGCGGAGGCTGTGTTTTTGAAGACGGTGAGTTTTACACCCTCGGTTTGGTTTTATAATCTGCTTTTTAAGTCGCATTCTTTAAAAAGCGAAGAGAACAAGAGAGTTTTCCGCCTCTTCTGCTACTCTTATACAAGTGGAGGGAAGGAAGGTGGGCTGTGTGTGAGTTCACCCCCAGTGTGTGTTCAGTGTTTTTGTAGGAGAGTCGCAGGTCGTGGAGAGATACAGTGTTAGTACTAATCTGAGTGTCCTGAAACTGTCTCAGGACTAACTGAGTACCAGTGAAAAGTCTCAGACATGAGGACCAAATTACCCAAATTAGATTATAACTCAGTATCTCCGGCTCCGCTGATGGCCTACGCAGGTTTAACCTGAGAGCTTTACTTCTCTCACTTTATTACCATAACAATCCTGACCAAGGGAAGTCTGATGTCTGTCTCCTCTTTTTCACCTGTGTGTTAAACAGGGGTTAGTGTGTTTTTTCCTTTAATGTCAACAATGCAGTAGCCTATCATGATACGACTTGACATTAGAAGAATTTACAATATTTACAGCTTTGGAAAAAATTTGAGACCACTTCAGTTACTGAATCAGTTTCTCTCATTTTGCTATTTATAGGTATATGTTTGAGTAAAATCAACATTGTTGTTTTATTCTATAAACTACGGACAACATTTCCCCAAATTCCAAATAAAAATATTGTCATAAAGAGCATTTATTTGCAGAAAATGCAAAAAAAGAAGTTCATATTCATAATGTTTTAAGTCAAAAGATCAAGATTTGGTGAAAAAAATCAATATTTGGTGAAATAACAGTTTTCATGCATCTTGGCATGTTCTTCTCTACACTGCTTTTGGATAACGTTGTGCCACTTCTGGTGCAAAGATTCAAGCAGTTCGTCTTGGTTTGGTGGCTTGTGATCATCCATCTTCCTCTTGATTACATTCCAGAGGTTTTTAATTTGGTAAAATCAAAGAAACTCAATTTTTTTCCAGAGCTGTATATTTTTAGAGTTTATTATTTAGTTTAAACAAGATGAGGAATAGTGTGATGTCCATATGGAGCACTTAAAATAACAAGTTAGGGAAACAATATTTAGAGACTTAAAACTTCCCTTAATTTAATAAACAATTTTCTAGTTTAATAAAGCATTTAATAAGGTGTTCTCTCAGCCATGGAGGGTTATTATAGAAAACAATTTCAAAGAAAAACAGGATCCTCTTTGTAAATTAGTCTGCATTTTCAGTGTGGTACAGAACCCAAATGCAGGGAAGTTAACAACCTCCCCGTAAGCCTCTGACTGCATCAGAACGTATATTCATTTTGTAATGAAACATGAGCTTGTGATCCTTCTCTGGCACTGACAAAATACATGTTATGCCCATGATTTTGTGATGTTTATCTGGATCATGATAGTGATACAACATAATTTTATCGTCAACCTCTTCCTTCACAAAACCATTTTGAAGTTCTGTTGATAGTCTTCATGGGTTGCGTCCCCCCATTTAACTGAACTGTCCTACTTTTCTTGTAAAGCTGATCATTACCTGAGGTTATGCATGCTTTCCACTCTAATACACTCTGAAAGGGCTGTGTTGAGGTTATCTGCCAGTCCACACTTGGCTGCTCTTCCTATTGCTTTGATGCTGCCGCCCCTCATTAACATGACAGTGAGGGAGTGAAGTACAGTCTGCTGTCTGTCTGTCTTTCACCAGTGTGTTAATCTGTCTTCCCCTCATGATGTCATTTTGAGGCTCTAGCTTATTTGTGCTGAAGTCTGCCTTACTTTACTGTGTAAAGAGGCTAATGGGAATCTTACAAGAGCTTCAACAAGTTTGTGGTGTTTGTGCTCATTCCTCAGTTGACCCAAGCTGGAGGAGGTTTGTCCGTGGCGGGATGCAGCCCACCCAGGCACATGTCTCCCTCTTCTCGGCGCTGCTGCTTCTCTTGTCTGGTCTCTACTTTTGTTCTGCTTGTAATAAAGCCTTATGTGCCAGTGATGTTAGCAAGTGTCTGATCCAGGTAAGAAGTCTTGATATAACATTTTTTTCATTTTTTCTGCTTAATTATTTGGCTTTTAATCTTACAAATATTGCCTTTAGCATTTCATTCATTCAGTCATTTTAATTGCTTGTGGGGATGTGGTTCAGTATTGTGGCTGTTCAGACTGTTGCCTCTTGTTATATAAGGCTGGGATAAGAGCCTGTGGCAATAACAATGTCAGCTGGGGAATTTTTGGAGATATTTTGCTCTGGCCCACATCATATTTAAGGCCTATTCTCTCCAAGCTCCAGTGATGGAATCTTAGTTTTTCAAAATCCAATCTAATCATGGAAGAATTTCTTTAAAATCTGCTGTTTTATATCTACAACTGACCTTGAGCTCTCTCATATTAAGTTCTTCCACTGGAGAACCTAAAGGTTTAATCTGTGCTGATGAGTGATCTTAAGAACTTAAGTTTGTATACCTACAATGACTTAAGTCTCGTATTTCAAAAAGGCAATCATCCTTCCTCAGACCCTGTATTGTTCTTGGTGAAGGTTTGGCCGCCTTTTTTCCGTGTCTTTGTGCACATCTGGAATGTGACCCCTGCTGGGAGCTCCTCCTGCTGTTCTGAAGGCAGCCTGAGGTTGCGCAGTGCACTTCAAAACCATAACACTCGCACTTCATCAGGATCAGCTAAGTGCATTTCACCAGAAAAATAGCTACACTCACGCTCCATCAGTGTCAGCCTAGTGTTTCTCTATAGAAACTACAGGATTAACACTCATGAGTAATAAACATCAGCTAACTAACTATAGTTTTCCCAAAACACTACAGTGTGTTAAGATCATTTCAGTTTTCAAAAGTGATTTTGTGAATTGCTTTTTAACAGAATGTCCAAAGTCACAAGCAAAACTTATCTTAACTCATCTTAACTAGTAAGTGTACGACTTTTTAGTTGGGACCGTCCTAAAATGCCGTTTTTATACAGCCACTTTATTACATTCAGTTATTTTGTATCAGAATGAAACACACTATTTTTCCTTTTTCAAAGGGCTTGTGGAACAAAAATAGACTGCTTTTTTCATTGACTGGTTTACATTACCAAAACAGGCTTAGAGAACCGACATATTATAGCCTAGTTTTAACACTGTAACAAAATTGCTGTAATTATAATGCATTTCATTTACTTGGGATTTTGGAACTGGGAATTATGTCACAAGCCATCTTGGATTCTAAACTCAGATTTTGTGAGATGTTTTTGACATTCTTAGTAGGATATCTGACTTGTGGGGACACTCCAGTTGAAATGTCCTAGTTCCAGTAGAAATTTCCTAGCGATGGTTAGCTTTTAGCCTTGTCCCTCTCATTTTTCTAGGTTTAGCTGTATAAGGTCTTGTACAAAAATCTACAGTAAAAACAGTTTTTAACTTGTGCATTTATGTGCCTACAGGTAGATGACTGAGGAGGTCCATGTTTGTTTTTAAAGAGGCAGATGTTGTAGAGAAGAGACAGTAAAATGATTTGGCTAGAGTTAGCTTTTAGCCAAAAACGGGCAATGTACCTTTTTGCTTGCATCCCTATCTTCAATGTCAATGCCTATTGAGTTTGAGGTGTCCTGTGAACACTGGCACAAGAAAAACTGTGTCTGGTGGTGATGTGCTGCTCTCACGTTTTATGTTTTCGCCAGCTTTGATTGGGGCTCGTGCTAGTATGCTGAGTGTATGTAAATTAAATAAAGTCAAGACTGTTACAGAACAATCTTGGATTTGAAACTGTTAGGATTTGAAACTGGATTGGATTGGATTGGATTTGAAACTGTTAGGCCTGTTATATCTGTTTTGGTTATGATGACTTTTCTTTTTAAGGAGGGCACAACAGTGATTGAGATTCACAATAGGTGGCTTCCTTATACTGAAATCTTAACTATATCAAGTATTTTTTCTCCCCATTCTATTGCTACTTTTAGTGACAAAGTTGTATCTATTGTCTTTATAATGGGGACTACATATAACAGTCTATACTTTTTGTTAATGGGATAACAGCACAGACTGAGCATCCAGCTGACACACTTATTTTATTAAGGGAACTTATAGTAAAGTTATAAGTGTCCCTTTCTGCCAGTCCATGGCTATGTGGAGCATTGTATTCTAACACAGAATGGGCAACGTAATTAAATAGGTCTTTGAAAGCATGCTAAGGGCTAAATGAGGAAACTGGAGATGAGGTGAGATTAGTGATTGCTCTCAGGTAACAAAACGGAAAAAAGCACAATGTTTTTGTTTTTTTTCCCTTCAAAGTATTCATTTCTTTGTGCTGTGTTTTACAGGAGCTGTGCCAGTGCAGGCCGTCGGATGGAAACTGTTCGTGCTGTAAGGAGTGTATGCTGTGCCTGGGTACACTGTGGGAGGAGTGCTGTGACTGTGTGGGTGAGTGTGATCCTGCCAGCTCAACCTAAAAACAGAACCATTCCCTATATTCCATTATGCTGTGGAAATGATATTTACCACAAAGTGAGGAGCCAGTGCTCCCGTTCTTGCTTTGGAAACAGTGCAGATGTACTGTAAATGCCTTGCTTTTTCCTCTAACTCCATGTTTATAGAACTTGTTAGGTGTATGACCACTATGGAACCAGCAATTTTCAAAAGAATGTGAAGTTTTGGAACTGACTCCAAGAGCTGACTCCATGTTTGTTGAAGTTGCACTGCACTATTGTGGATGCATTTGACTTTTTGTCATGCTCTTTTGCTGTGGTAATGTTTATTGCGAATAAGTTTACTTTACTACTTTAGTAGTTACCTCAAATTAGAGGTGTCAATTGATTTAAAACATTCTGGATAATCACAACAGTGAATAATCACATATTTTAGAATTTTTAAGACTGAAGCTTTTAATAATATTCAAAGGTGAGTAAAAGAATGAGTTTCATTAGAAAATTTGAATTATATTTGTATATCAGTGGTGTCACTTGTTTTAAAAATAATATTTTGTGATTAATCATGATTTAAATCTTTATTTAAGAAAGAATTCAAATGCTGATAGTTTCCTGAATTTTTGGGAGGGAGACAAAAATAGTGATGTAGTGTGGCGTGTTTTTTTTTTTTTTTTTGCCCCCCCCCCCCCCCCTTTTTCGGAGGACCATTAAGACTTTAGTGGTATTAATACAAACTTCTGGTAACCAAGGTCACTGTGCAGAGGGAGGACATAACGATGTGTATATGTATACAAAATAAACCAAATAGAAAATAAAGATGGAGGGGATAAGAGAGAGAAAAATAAAAGGAGAAAAAAAATCTTTTTTTTTTTTTTTTGCTGAATAAATGTTTTAATGTAATTTTTTTAAATGATAAAGGATTATAAAGATTGTACATCTTTACATATAGAGGCTGCCAGCGGGAACTCTGTAAATAAACATTTCCTAGAGAACAGAACGTTATGTGTTTTAATATATGGTTTAGGTGGCTGCTTACTACTCGTAAAAATAAAATGTTGAAATTAAATGCAAAGGAAACAATAGTTGGTGCTGTAAGTTTACAAATAAAACAAAATCATAATTATAATCGAGAATCGCTTATATATTGAAGAATATCAAGATTTATTTTTTAAATATCGCCCAGCCCTAATTTCAGAATAATTTTGGTGCTTTTAAATTTGAATATTTTACAGTCCTAGAAAAAGGTTAATGTAGAGCCTTCACATCAAACACAAGGAAGCTTGGCAACAGAAGCTTTAATGGAGATAAATCATGCTAAACCATGTTCCATGCTTAATCAACATTTTATCAGATAATCTGATGTTAAAATGATAATCCAGTCTGAAGAGGAAAGCATTACTTTGACATGAGCCACAGCTGTGTGAGTGTGTGAGAGTAAGATGAAGAGGAGGAGGGTGCAGACAGTGAGAGTTAGTTTATCATATCAAATATAGTCATATTTTAGCATAATAATACAAAATATTCTACCTTCTGAACTCAACAATCTAAATTTTCTAATGCATCTCCAGACTTTGTGAAAACATGGAATTATGGGAGGAAGTGGGGATGAAACTATTTTTTGTAACTTGCCCTAAAGGTGACAGCACTTTTTTTTTTTTTTTTGACATTTCTGACATATAGAGTGTTTTGACCTGCCAAATATTCACAGCTTAACTACACCACTTGCTGCTCATGCTTTTCTTCTTTCTTGTTGAAGGAAATGTGTGTTTTGGTCACAGCTGTGTTTACTTTGTCTGACTCTCTTCTCAGGCATGTGCAACCCGAAGAACTACAGCGACACACCTGCCACCTCCAAGAGCACCGTGGAGGAGCTTTACAGACCCATCCCGTCGCTCTTCAGAGCGTTGACTGAGGGAGAAGCTCCCATTAACATGATGGTGGTGTCTTTTCCTGTGGCCGAGGAGCTCTCCTACCACGAGAATCTGGTCTCCTTCCTAGAGACCATGGAAGACCAGCACCAGAACATCTCACTTCCTGGCAACAGCATCCACGCCAGTTATGATAACAACCAAGGTAGGCCGATGTCAGACATGACTTTTTCCTTTAACGCAAACCTTTGGCTTTTGTGTTCAGCTGTTTTACATGGACCTGTCATGAGTATTGTTACTGACTTATTGTGCAATATATGGACATGACCTTGATCAGTTTTGCTGACCTTAATATTGCCCATAACCTTTACGTAGCAAGGAGAGCCCATTAACAATAAGTATATTTATTAAATTGTTTTAAAATAATTTTTTTAATCAATTTAGGATATAATTGAATATCCTGAATATAATTCTATATTATATTTCGCTCATTAATGCTATATTGCAATATTACTATCTCAAAATTTTAAATATCATTGAAAAGTTTAAAATGTGAAACTCATATGATATAGATGTATTACACTCAGAGTAAGAACTTATTTATTTAAATTGTGGATAATTATGGCTTACAGCCAATTAATACCCAAAAATCAGTGTCTTAGACAATTTTACCATTATATAGGACCAGTTGGTATTTTTGGCAGTGTGGACAGTGTGCCAAGTCCTGCTGGAAAATGAAATCCGCATGTCCATAAAAGTTGTCAGCAGTGGGAAGCATAAAGTGCTGTAAGATTTTACAGGGGAAACACTGCAATGACTTTGGACTATATATATATATAACACAATGGATCAACACCAGCAGATGACATGGCATCAGAATTTTGGGTTTTCATTAGCTGTAAGCCATAATAATCAACATTAAATGCCTAAGAGAAATGAATAGAAATTAAATAGAAATAAATGCTTAATAGAGATCACTGTGTTTAATACATAAAATGAGTTACATTTTAAACTGTATTAATGAATAACTTCTTAATGATATTCAATTTTTTTGAGATGCACTAGTATGCTTTATTTTATCATAATATCTTTAGCAAAAAAGTTGTATAAATACAGTAATACTTTTAGTGCAATTATAGCTTGGACAATCAATCATGAAAGGTCTAGTTATACGTCAGTAAGGTTCAAGGCCCCTCATGTTGAAATACACCACTAGCTCTGAAACCTACTGCTATACTAAGTGTGTCTTCTTCCATAATCAGACTGCTGTTACAGCACATGTGTTTCTGTTCAGAAGACACTTAGACATGATGTCTAGGGTTTCTACTGGTACACAAAGCTTAAGACTTTTTAATATTTTAATCATATGGAATCATATCTTAAATT
Organism: Astyanax mexicanus; assembly: GCF_023375975.1. Classification (NCBI taxonomy): domain Eukaryota; kingdom Metazoa; phylum Chordata; class Actinopteri; order Characiformes; family Acestrorhamphidae; genus Astyanax; species Astyanax mexicanus. Next base: position 22,963,521 of record NC_064413.1, read on the forward strand.
TGGGTGATTTTAATGTTCTATTATAGTCAAAACTGAGATATGACTTGCAGTATTGGGTAACCAATGGGTCTAATTAAATGCACTAACCATAGCCATACCTGTGCTAAAACATAAAAAAAAAAGTATTATGTCATCTAAATTACTTAATTTCTGGGATTTATTGTTTATATTAGAGAATGTTTATATTTATATCTTATATTTATGTTTATATCTTATTTTTAATAACATAATGAAATAAAGTAGAATTATTAAAACATACATTCATGAAAAATGTTGACAGTATATTTTTAGTGGTATTTATTTCTTATTTTTTTTAATTACTGATTAATCTAAGATTCCATTTTGTTACAATAAAGTACAAACAATGCCTCCTGTGAAACCATTTTAAGCTTTAACACTTAAATTATTATAACCAAAAAATCTGATTTGTTTAATGTAAAGTTTCTAATAAAAAAAACAAGAATGTTCCTAATTTAACAACAGCCTTACACACACTTTAGACTACATGATTTCAGAAAGCAAATAAGTAAAAGTGCCAGAATTATTTTGTCACTTCTAATTCTTGTTTTATTTAAAACACTTGGCTGAGTTTAATTGGTTTTCCTCCATTTTGATATCCAGTGCCCAAATTTAGCAGAATAACTGAATCTTATTTTATGTAATGCTAAATCTTTAACATTTTTGAACTAATTTTTAATATTAGCGTAGTTACATTTAATAACCATTTAAGAAAATGCTTTGTAAAAAAAATTGTATGTACAAAAATGAAATAATTATTTAGGCATTTTGTCCATGTGGTGGAGCTACAAGTTAAATCCTGAAATTGAGATTCCAGAGGAGTTTCTGCAGTATTCTCAAAGTAAATCGAATGATTGTGTTCACTAGAATTACTAATCAAGTTTTTTTTTTTTCTCTTTCTTCTTACCCCTTAGACAATATGTGCACTGTGGTGTATTTTGATGACTGCGTGTCGATTCGTCAGTGTAAGCAGTACTGCGAATCGATGGGAGGCTCAAAATACCGCTGGTTTCATAATGCGTGCTGCGAGTGCATCGGGCCCGAGTGTGTGGACTACGGCAGCAAAGCAGTAAAGTGTATGAACTGCCTCTTCTGAACCTGGGCTGGTCATGAATAAGCCTGAGGCCACTGGAGGGCGCCATGACAGGACCACAGGTTCAGGAGATGCTGACCTGGGGGAAAGGTGATTCTTCGATCATGTAAAATACAAGCCCTTGTTTTATTTTTGCTCTTTGTGTTAAACTTTAACACTTCTTTTCATAGTTCCCTAGAAAAGAGTATATGATGTATAGATTTAGACTTTTTATATGTTATTCTTGAATGTACATCCATGCATAGCCAGCTGCGCTCCCAGTGGTACCGCCTGCTATGCCATATAAATGCTTTTAAAAATGAGGGTTTTGTATGAGCTGCCATACAAAACACTTGTTCCAGTACTGGAGATATAAATTGTTGACAATCATTAAGGACAATGTCTGAACTAGAACTTTTTATAAGACGTTTCAGCCGACAAATGTAGGTGTGATTTTGCATGTCGTCATATGACTGTAACAGCCAGTGTATTTTTGTGAAAAGGTCTGTCATAAAAATTCTTCTCCACGCAGGTCTAGAAGTTGTGTGACTCTTCTCAGGGTGTGCATGTGGAACTGATGCTTTCACCATGCTTACCCTGAGGCACTTCATGCATATGGACCAAGGCTGCAATTGCCAGAAACCTGCATGTTTTTCTCTGTCTTTCAATAATGCTTATTAAAAGACAAGAAACATTTGGTTCTAGTTATGCTTCTGGAGTAACAATGTGCACTCTTCCTGTGAGGACCAGTGGGTAGTCTCTAATTACTGCATGAGCTGAGTATATAGCAGAACATCTGCTTGAAGATCCAGGGGCTCCAAGGCTGCTTTAACTGCTATTCTTAGAGAGAGTAGTAAAGTAATGGGGCCTGGCGAACAACAAGGAATCAATGTGATTTTTAAAAAGTTGAAGCCATTCAGACAGCGAAGTTCTTAAAAGTGTTTATAGTAATCATGCAGGGCTTCATATTTGTTCTATGTAATCATTATGTGCAGTTGCAGATCAGTTAAAGTCCCACAGTAAAATTACTCAGACCCCTCAAATTGAGAAAATGACAACCCATCAAACAATGTTACACATTTGGGCTGATTATTTTTTGGAATTAACTAAACACCACACAATTGATGTGTAGTGGTGGACAGTACAGACAAATAGAATTTGTTAATGTAGTCCATTAGTTTCTTTGTTTCTTTTTACTGTGTACTACACTATGTCATACAGAATCTGTTTTTATTATTGGCTTTTGTGTTTATAAAAATACGTGACAAAAAAAAAAAAACTAAAGAAGCACAAGGCAAGTAAACTGGTCAGGTTACAGCATACACACTGTTGTTTTGACCTGTTGCACATCTTGTGCAAGTGTACAGTTTAACAGCCTTTGTAACTAATGGAATATATACAGCTCTGGGAAAAAAAAAGAGACCACTTAAAAAAAAATACCAAAAAACTCTGGAAAATAATCAAGAGGAAGATGAATGATTACAAGCCATCAAACCAAGTTGGACTGGTGGAGGGGAAAATGACAGTATGTATGAAAACATACTGAAGGGTTGTTCCACAAACTCTTAAAATTTTGCTAATTGTTTTTAAGCTGTTTGCCTTAGTGTTTTGTGCTTATGATCGTTTTAATAGACATCAGGTTCAGACTAATTGAGATGAGATTTTATTAATGTGACTTAATAGCAACACCAGAGTTGTTTCAACTAGTCAACTAGTGAAGTAACTTTAGGTTTTTTTATAGTTTGGTTACAAAAAAGTATAATAGGATCTAATAAGTCACAATAAGTCATACCATATTGTGGTACTTGAAAATTCAATGCTGAGGTACATTTTCAGGCTTTTGGTACTTTTTGATTTAAGTTAAGTACACAGTTTCTGTAGCTTATCCACCACTGGTCATGTGCAAAAATAGAGAAACCACTTCATTCATAAAAAGGCTCTTTCTGTCAAAGCAATACCTGTCTCCTGACACGTTTTTTGAGGTTTTTGAGGTTTCTCGAGGTTTTCCTTGGCCTACCAGTTCCTTTATGTTACCAAGCTCACCAGTTACTCTCCTTAATAATATACTAATCAGTTGGATTTGGCCTTCTTTTGCTTTTTGATTCATGTTTCTCTGCTTTATCACGGTTTCTTTAAAACAAACAAACAAAAATGTAGCAGTCCTAAAATAACCTAAGGCTTAAAACTAGGACTTGATGTTATTAAAAGTTTTATGCCTGCACTCCTGAAGCAGTTAAACACACCAGAGTATGTTTAATCAAATATCAGTAAAAAAAAAAAACAACTATGTCCCAAATATTATAGTGCCTTTAAATGGGGATTCTTTATTAACATGTGCTCCTTAAATATGTATTGATTGATTTAGGGTGAATTTGAAACTCAAGTTTTAAGAGTCAAATTAAAAAGAAAATGTTTTATTATATGCCATATTTCTTAACATTTATAAAGGGTGCTTTAATTATAACTCTATCAATGTTGCCCATTGTAATTTGACCATATTTTGTCACCACCTATACATACCAGAGAATCAGCTATTCCTGTATCTCTGGCTCCCTGGTCGGATGCTTTCAGCATGCAGGTGTTTGGATCAGTCAGCCCATCCTCTCCTGACAGAAAAGAAGGGAGCAGAGCAGCTTCACGTCTGTGTTCTACGACTGATACTGGATTCTGGATCAGATAACTCATAGTTGGGCTTTTTCAGAGGGTGATTCAGTCCTCGCCTATTGCACTGCATTGAAAGCCACACAAAGGAGTCTTTCTCTCCAGGGAAGAGATGGGTGAGGTCACATGACCACTCAGTCCTGACCCAACAAGCAGGAGCGAGCTTCACTTGGCATTACTGCCAGCCAGCGTACAAAAGTTCTTTGGCATGGCTCAGTTTGTCTGACAGCCAGCGTGCACGAGAGCACCCAGAAAAGAGTATCACATGCAGCCTTTACCAGAAGAATTCATGTTTTATATTATAATAAAAATAATAATGATGAGTCTTGTGTGCTGGCTGTAATAAGAATAATATTTAATCATATAATGTTACCTATGAAGCTGAAATGATATGAGGTATGAAGCAATCAGTGAACTGGCTTTTAGAGTCAGACTGTTTTTTCTTAAACAAACACACACACACAGTAATAAGATAACATTCCATTTCAGCACAACTTAGGAATACTGATATTTCTCTAAGCTTATTTATTGTATTGTTCCAGGTTAAATAAGCTTTGTCTACTTGAATGGCCACTACTATGGAAAAAATATCTTTACATAAGTACAGTGGCGTGAAAAAGAAATTCCCTCCTACAGTTTTTTTTTGTCATACTACTCTGATTATCAAACAAACTTTAATATCAGCCAAAGCTTGGTTAGATTGTTTTTTTTTTTCTTAAATAAAATAATTTAAAAAGTATTTTTTATATTTACTTAGGTATTTTTGTCTGATATTTAAGTTTTTTTGATTACCTAAAAATATAAGCCTGCCATAAATGCAAAAACAAAATCTGTAAAGGGGATACTTGTTCACACCACTGTATAATGTATTGCTCTAAGACTGCAAGGGAAGCTCAGCTTTCCTTAAAATGAAAAAAAAAGTGATTAAATGTATACTCTTGTGTGTACATGTCACTGATTAAATATGTGCTACAACGCGCTGAACTTAGTTCAGAATCAGCTTCTTATCACTGGTAACGCCGCGGCTTTCCTCTCACTCATTCCCGCAGCTTCACAGCGCTGCTTTAAACAGTGCGGAGCAAACAGACTTCAATAGCGAAGCAAAGCGCGCGGCGAAACGAGACGAGTCATTGGATAAATGCTGGGCTTTGTCCCGCCCATCGGACGCTCAGCGTCTCTGGGGGTCTATGGGGCAGTGGGCTGGCCTCGGCCGGCCCGGACGCTCAGCTTCTACATGATGATTGGATGATCTGTCTGAGGCGGAGTCCCTTTTTGATTGACAGCGAAATTAGCGAATCAGCGTCCTTTTAGTGTAAAAACCCGTAATGTCAGACAATTTTAATGTTGTGGACGGATTTTGGAGAAGCCATTTGATAGTCTTCCTTACAAAGAAAAACTTAAGAGTTAAACAGCAGGGCAGATCAACTGCTCAGATTAATTTGGTGTAAAAGGTGGGGAAAAGTAACAGGTATTTTCAGATGTCCTGGTATGATAAAGTGAGCTTGCTGACTGGAAGTGCTGTAACAAATAAAATGTACTGATGGCAATTCCTCTTGATGAAACTATCTCAGGACATAAATGAACAGAGGCCAGTAGTAAGTATTGTGTTATCATTAAAAATAATTTAAATAATTTAAATGAATAAAGGGATATTCAAGGAAATTAAAACTGCCCAAAAAGGAAATAAATTTACTTGCATTTTTTCTTTTACCAACTTTACAGATTTTGCGTAATGTTTTTTTTTTTTACTGATCATTTTATGTTTATTCATGTCATAGCATCTTTTTTTATGTAATTGTTCAATGTAAAGAATGGGTACCTTTTTGTTGTGTAGTGAAAACTTGAAAATAATGTCTTTTGTTCACAAAAAATAAATAAATAAATAAAACTACATATGTTAAGATGTAGGCCAAAATTGAGCTTCCCCTCCTTTAAAGACCAGCATCCGCCACTGATATATATGTATATATTAAATCTTAAAATTGTTTAGGTACAGTACTATACTCCCATTAAACACCTTGTTTTACCTCTAAATGAAACATTGATTTATGTAATACGTGACCTCTGCTCTGATAGGCTGGTTAATACCATCACTACAACTTAGAAATAGGGCTGCAACTAATGATTATTTTTGTAGTTAACTAATCTAATGATCATATTTCGATTAGCGATTGTCAGTGATTATTTCTGCCACCCCCTTAATTACTGCAACCTGTGAGATTGGCTCCTGTTTAAATGCAAGTTTCACCTCACCTGCTCAGGTCTGCACACTTGTGAACGTCACCCTTTTCACTAGTCTTAAAATAAAATATAGGAAATTAGGTTTAAATTGGAATATAAAAGGTAAGCTAATTGCTATTCGAATATCTGTGTGTAAGCTAAGTAAGTGAGCAGCTCTTGCTCCTCTGCCATTGTATTTGTTTCCAGCACGTTGTGTGGTGAAGTGCTGTTACAAACAATTACTCGACACTGAAATTTGTAGTATACAAAATGTTAATAATCGACATTGTCGCATGTATCAACGAATTTTGCAGACCTCCTCATAGGTGCCAGGTAGTACAGCAACAGTTACATTTGTTATATTTTATTATTCCTGAACCTCACCAGGAAGTGAAGCTCTCAGTATTTCGTTAACTAATTAAAGAGATTGTAGTTTAATTTTCTCAGGTCTGGCTCCTTCATGCGTCCCTTTTGAGTTCCCTTCTAATGTGTGGGGCATTCTAGTCTCAGGTAGTTTGTTTTTTTTAGCAAATGCATGTTGTAGAGATAGTAAAAGCCATTCTGATATTGTTAGCTTTGAGCTGATTCAGCTTTGCCAATTGTATCAGCCTTACACACAGACACAGCCTGTTTAGGGGACTAAAAAATGTGGAAAATTTTGACATTTTTCAGTACATGAAATTGCAGTAACTAAAAATAAGAAGCAATATTAAAAAACAACAACAATGTAATAATTCTACTCATCAATGTGGATTCCACAAAACCACTGGCCAAAGGTAAGAAAGCACCAGTTAAAAGCAAGAAACTGCATCTTAACTTTTATTGTGGACAGGTTAGAAGAACATTATATCACAATTCTATTCATGATCACTGATCAAAATGAAAAAAAAGCTGATAAGGATATGTACAGTACAGGTGATGTGTAGCATAGGTCATGATCAAGCATTTCATTTTCACGTTAAAATACCCCAGGGTTACAAGCGATGTGTGACAACCACACCATTTCAATACAGAATTTCCACATACTAGGCAAAATGGACCGCTTGTGATTTTGGTTTAAAAAAACAGTTTCTTATCCATTGAGACATGGACCCCTTTGTGCTGGGGGAGCTCCGTGTCCACGGGTACAACAATGTGCTGCACTAGACTTTAAAACAATGGCGGCTCGAGCCCTTTGAGAAGAAAAACCTTGCTTTGTCATTCGGCAGCTCCCAGACTGAGCTGAGAGGGGAAGGCTGAGGCGGTTTCACACTCTCCACTTTGAATAAATCTGCAGCATATGAGTCGCTCACTCTGTACAGTATCAAAACAGAAGAGAAAGAAGATAAAATGAGGGGAAACGCTCTGTGCTACAGTCTTTCCCGCTGATGTTGTTTTGTGAAGCTGAGAGTTACTGGCATCCTGCTACAGATGAGAAATGATGAAGGTCCATCAGTACGAGAGAGTAAAGGAAAGAGAAAAATCAAGGTCACCCACTGTATGATTTGAGATATGTTGACATTTTGACTGCTTCACTGTAGGCCGTAGATGTTTTTGACAGCTCCAGATATTCAAGTATTCTCTGGTTTTAAGGAAGACACTTTTAAGGCTTCTGTGGCAAAAGAACGCACGTAAAAACTTTTATTGTAGTGAGTTGCTCTCAGAGGAATTAGGGCTGGTTGACGCTTTTCCCCAAGCAGATATTTCTCAGTCTTTGTGCCCTTAGTAGAGGCCAGTCCATGCCCCTCAACCACCACCAAGTATGAAGCTGGGGGTGATGTGCCTGTGGGTGCGCATATCACTCAGTAGGTGGAGGAAGTGGTGCTCATGGCATCCTCGTTGATGCGTGTGCTTCCTGGGTGCACGCTGGCAAAATATTTGACGTCCTTATCCAAATCCATCTGCAGAGCCACTAGTGTCTGCTCCAGGGCCTCTTGGTGCGAGTTGGCTGAGTGTAGAAAATATTCTAAAAGGACAGAAAATAAGGTTTGAAGTTTTTACCAAACCTAGCAATATAATAGTGTTTTTTCAAGCATAGGATCAGCAGTCATGGGTTTAAAGCTCACCTTCCGTCGTTTTTTCTTTCATTTTAAAATGTCTAGTTGTGGTCTCTAGTATGAATGAATGACATGTGAGCCGTTTTTGTAAAAAAAAAGTGCTCAGGTGTCTCTGTATAGCTCTTTTTTAATGGACTGTTTTAGGGATGTGTCCAAAATGACCGGATTCCAGCTTTGCTCATGAATATTCATACATGCAAACAGCATGCAAATATCTCTCCTCTGATTGGCTAGGAGCACTGCGACGCCCCTCCACCGCTCTGCCGCTCACTGCCTCCCACCTCCTAACTGATGAGCGGTGATGTTGCGTCGCTTCAGCTCCGCCTCTGGGAGTTTCTCGAGCCAAGGTGGGCTGGTCTGTGAGTTTCTGCCTACGTAGGCAGAAAGATAATTCAAAATTCACCCGTTTTTCGGAGGGGGGGAGGGGGGATTTCTTTGCTTAGCTCCTGCAGACAATGGGGGCTGCAAAACAGTTTAATGTGCAGGTGTACACATTCAATTCGGAGAGACCTACTGTATTCCACAAAAAACAAGAAAAATCGGATTTTCGCGGAAGGTGAGCTTTAACTGAGTACCACAAAAAAGCCACTTTTTAGTCCAAGGCCCAATCCCATTTCTCAAACAATCCCTTATTTTTGAGTGTCACTCTTCTCTTAGGAACAGAGTTACAAAACAAGTGGGACAAACATATGCCACAAGTTTTGTCAGCATTTCCAGTATCAGCTACCTGCAGCTTGCTGTTTGGAGTGTCCCTTTTAAAAATATCAGTTTGGAAGGCCATGTAACCCTACCTGTCTATCCCTACAAGAATGAGGACACCCTCCCTCTAAAGCCCAATTTATATTTCTATTTCAAACCTACGCTGTAGCCTACGTGTATCCATGCGTATGGGACGGGTCGCGAGGCCTGGAGACCAATCACAGCTGCGCCGGACGCATAGTTACATTTCCAGAGAGGTGCACGTCAAGGTACGGCGTAGGTTCGATGCTGTATTAAAAATTAGGCTTAATTTAGACCACATTCACACATGTTCAGCTACATTTAGCACTAAATAATCTCCCTCCTTTCGCTTCTTCAAGTTCATGGTTAATACAAACAACTTCCCCTTTGAAACTACTGAATTGACTGGGACTAACCTCGCTCCACCAGGCTCTGGCGCAAGGTCTTGGCCAGCAGCACGCGGACATTGGGCACAGGGTCAGATGCCAGCTGCAGCAGAGGAGCCAGCAGGTGCTCAGAGAACTGCTCCAATGCAACACAGTCCTCCTCTATAGCAAGCTAGAGAGAGAAAACCGAAAGAAAGGGAACAATTGTAAGAGAACAAAGTAGAGCATAAAATAACACTCAGGCAGCAGCACACCACAGACACCACAGAAGGAGACACACACTTGCAGCAACATTTCATTTCATGTGGCTGTTTTTACAAACAAAGGCTCTCATTTTTGTTCTAATAACCTGAGCTTCTGACAGGCTGCTGTTCGGAGACACAATACTCCCTCCAACACACTGATGACACACACTGGAGCAAAACTCCCCAGCACTGACCATATGGCAGCAATGCTCCAGTTTCAACCATTGTTAACTGGTAATTTGTCAATAAGGGGTGTGTGTGTCTTAGTGTGTAACAGAGCACATTTAAAACACAACGTGCTAGTCATATAGGTCAAAAAAAAAAAAAAAAAAGATTTCATGAGAAAACTCTTATCTGCTGTGTAACTGCAGCTATAGACTGTTTAAGAGAGTGGGGTTGTGCAGCAGTTTAACCTTACCTGACATACAAAGGCGAAAGCTTGGCGTCCTGACCATTTTGGAGAGTGACAGAATTTATCCACCAACTCGCCAAGGAAATCCGCTAGCAGCGCAGGGCATGTGGAAAGCTTTCTAATAATCTCACTGACCTGAAAAAAGAAACAAACACAAATACAAATATAACAATTATTTTTTTCACACATAACTTGTGAACGAATCTTAAGAACTGATGTAAATAAGAGCAATATATTATGCCCCAATTTAAAGAAATTCAAAAATAGATGAGAAAACAATGTCATTGACTTCTATCAGTCTGGAAAAATTTACAAAGGCTTTGGGCGTCCAGCGGACCAAAGTCAGAGATATTATTCACCATGGAATAAAATTGAATGCTGGAACACTGTCAAACCTTCCCAGGGGTGACCAGCCTACAGAAATTATTATTCACCATGGAAAAACATGGAACGCTGGTGAACCTTCCTAGGAGTGACCAGAATACCGAAACAACAATACCGAACAACATTTAAGAACTGCAGGTCTCACTTGCCACAGTTGAGGTCAGTGTTAATTATGCAATAATAAGAAAGTGACTGGGCGAAAATGGTATTCATGGTAGAGTTCCAAAGCAGAAAAAACTGCTGACCAAAAAGAAACATCAGAACATCATACTGAATGTAAAACTGAAAACCTTGCTGTGATAGATAGACAGAAATTCTGCTGTCTACCAAAAAAATCCTGAAGAAGAATGTCCGGCTATCTGTTCATGACCTCAAGCTCAGATGTACTTGGGTTTCATGCTGAAATGGTGACAATTCAAAGCACACAAACATGTCCACCTCTTTAAAAAAATTAAGGTTTTGGAGTGGCCTAGTTAAAGTTTGATTGAAATGATGTGTCATGATCTTAAAAAAACAGTTCATGTTAAAAAAAAACCCTTAATGCATCCGCACTAAAACAATTCTGCCAAGAAGAGAGGACCGATATTCCTCCACAGAGATGTGAAAGACTCACTGCCAGTTATCGTTAAAGCTAGATTGCAGCCGCCAAAAGTGGCACATCAAAGTTATTGGGTTTTGGGGCAAACACTATTTCACACAGGACAAGTTTGGTTTGGATTGTTTTTTTTATTTTTAATAAATTAAATTATACTTTTAAAAGTGCTTTTTATATTCACTCAGGTTATCTTTGTCTAATATTCAAATTTGTTCGATAATCAGAAAAAATATCAGTATGAGGGAAAAAAAAATCAAAAACAAAAGAAATCTGTAGGGGGCAAATACTTTTTTCACCCCGCTGTGTATACATCTGATTTAAATACAAACGGAGAATGACTTGCATGTCTGTGCCATACTTACCAGTCTGTACGAAGTCCACCGCACAGAGGAGACTCTGTCTGTGCATAAGCAGAACGCCAGAGGCCTCAGGTAATCATACACATCCTGCCCACTATAAAGCTCTAACAACAGAACTAGCTGCCTGTCAGACACAAAACACACACACATTTATAACTTAAACAACTTATACCATAGTGCTACAAATAGAATCAACATTAAATTTCAACACTGTATACACCATACCATTGGTCAAGACATCTGTTTGGTTTATATGTTTATGTGCTCTGTTTAATCAAACACCCAGTGTTTGTCTTTAGGTCCTAGTTTTGTATATATCTGTAAACCATTTAGTCTTTAACTGGATATTTAAATACAGTGGTACAAGTGGTAAAATTAGTGAAACGGTAGATTATACTGTTAATGCTAACAAAATAGTTTCTCAGCTTCGGATACAAGTCATTTCGGAGTGTCATTTTGTGTGTTAAGCTAACAATTACAGTTCGAAAGCATATTCTACTTAAATAAGGGTGTTTTTACACATTAAATGACCTGTCCAGAGTGTGCACAAAAGGTTCATGTTTGCCATGTATAGATTTAGTCCAGTTACATTTGATTTCACAATGCAGTTTAGTAAGCAGACTAAAGAGCGGTGCTATATCCTGTCATTATCACATTAGTGGGCTGTAAGTCCCTATACTGGACACTGATTGATTTGTAAAAAGTTAGGGAATAAACCTTTGCACAAACAGAAATTATATTTTCTGATATAAGGGTTATTATATGACTGCCTTGTGCCTTCATTTTATATAAATGCCTAAAAAAAAAAAGTATGTACACCACAGTTGACGCATCATTATAAACATAAAAAGGTATTGACTGCAGTTACAATTTTTCTTGACAACAAGAGGAACAATCAAATAAATTTGAGACAATCCTGTCCTAATGATAGAAACTCTGATATAAAACTAAATCAACATCATATAAAAAGGTCATACTCTGCTAGCTCTGATCTGAATCTCCAGTTCCGGCTGTTGTCTGTGACCAGGAACTCCTGCAGTTGGTACAGGTACTTCCGCCTAGTTTCCTGATGCAGCAGCTAAAAAGAGGAAGAGAATGAAATGTGCTGAGTTAATACCTGTGCACTTTGTCTGTGACAGCACTCGGAGAAGCGAAACTGATCCAAGCACACCAGAACAAATCTGCAGAATAAACCTTTACACAACAGAAGTGATACTGTACTGAGCAGACAATACTAATGCAAAGCCTGGCAGCTCCAACGTTCCCAACAACAGCGTATTGACTGACCTTTAGAAAGTCGTAGAGATGTCGGAGGACTCCTATGCGCACCTCATCCAGGTCTTTTAGAAAGCCATTAAAGATGGGCACCAGGTCTTCAGCAGTCAGTTGGTCGCCCAAAATCAGTGCCAACTCGTGTATGGAGAACGCAAGTGTTCTCCTCACCTTCCACTGAAAGGAAAAAAGTAGGGCAAAAGCGAACATAAGGATAAGAGGAAAGGAAGGCAAGAGAAAGAGAGAGATGAAAATTGTCAGTGGACACAGGGCAAAGTATTCTGTAGATAAAATTCAAACTTAACAAAATAAGATTGCAGTATATAGCATTTACTGAAAAATCTAATTGCAATGTATGACTGTTGCTTTTTCCCCACAAAAAATGCAATCTAAGACATATGTCTCTAATTAGATGATTTTGATCAGATATCATTCATTGGTTAAATATTACAGCAGCTCTGTGCAAGGCTCACTGTAAGGGCTTTCTCTAGCTGGCACTTGGTTGCAGATGCCAGTATCATTGTCTACTTTGTGTGGTGGCATTTTGCAATACTATACCTGACACTCGTTTTTGTAGACTGTATAAACGTAGGAAGTAAAAACCACGCCTTTTAACGCAATCAGAGTAAAGACCCTTAACACCACTAACTGGATAGTCCACTCGAGAGTACATCACTCAACTTACACAATGTTTTAAGTGTTCAAAGTGATGGGGTTTTTAGTGTTAAATAGGCAGCCCAGTTGTGTTTCCACTTTTGGCCCCACAGTGCAGTTCCACATGTAAATTCCCAGGCTGGTGCTCAGGGTTCTACAGTGTTTTAAATGTGCCTGATTACAAAAAGTAAAGAACATTTCATCATGAGAGACAACACACAGAATTACACAGCAGCCCTGCACAAAGGTACTGTGCCATCATGGCTCACCCTCTGTTTTGGTTCAAAATGAATTGCTTTATCACCAAACGTTTGTTTTCATAACTGCATATCCTGGGAGAAAAGTAATATGAATTATCATCAAAGATAAAGACTTTCGGTTTTGATTCATTACACTTCTTGTCAAAATGCTTTAGCAAGCAAGTTTAAAAAAAGGATCCAACTACTTTCAGTTCAAAATGTTCTCTTACTGCCACAAGAACTAGGCTTTAAGCCATGCATTAGCAACATATTATACAATGCCCCTTTGCTATTCACACTTCCCTATCACACAGAGTGCAAGAAATTACGCAAAATATCAATAGCATTTCTTACAAGCTCTCAAAAGAAACATGAATATATGTTTTGTAACAGACAACATGAACTGTTGCTAATACATTTCTTCAATGTCAGCAGGACCAACATAAGCCTCAAATCGATTAAGGCTTCCAGTGAGATCGCCTAAAAAGCTTATAGATGGGATTATAACAGAAGCTCCCAGTCTAGAAATGCAGAACACATTGGCCTTGCAAATGTCAGCAGGAGACCAGATAGTGACGTTAAAGCATAACAAGAAGTGAAGATTAACCTAATATAACCTGAGTCACTGTACAGCCTCCCTCTGTGAAACCAGACCCTTCTTCTACAGCTGCAAGAACAACAGGTACATACAGCAGTGTTCAAAATCATTCAGCCCTCACAGCAGTAAAGTGTTTTAGCAAGTTTAAAGCTGATATCTGTGAGCTTGGGGATTGGGGGATTTAGGGCCCTCTCTGGTGAGAATGGGAAATTGCATGAGCATGTGGACGAATCATTTTAAACTTGGCCGGTGTGATGCGGTCTTCCAGGTCCAATTGCAGGTTATGTTCAGTCAGAGAGTGAAACTGCGCAAGTCAAAAACTACTCTTCTTTCGTTTCTTTGTTTTTACTATGGGTGAATAAGATACTGAGCTCTGAGTTTCCCCTTCTGAAGTCTCCATTGCTCCAGGAGTCACTCGTGTTCAGTAAAACTGAGCTGAATCCTCATTTAGAGGCCTTAATGTGATGTCGGTACGTAAAGAAGCGTGTCGTGGCCGGAAGAACTCCCACAAAAAGAGACCTGACACCCTAGTTTTCAGAATTAATATATAATAAGGCTTAGCATGGATGGTCATTCCAGCATACTGGTACCATTAATACAATATTTTGTCCCTTCTCCACTCAGAAATGCTTCTGCTTTCAGTTTAGAAACAAAATGATATGAACTGGGACTTTTTCTCTCAAATTTTTTATCGAAATCACAAAAAAGAACATTTTTGGTATGTCAGAAAATAAAATTGTAATTTAATGTTTCATTGTGAACAAAATAAAACACGAAATGTTAAACTTGCTAAAACACTTTGCTGCAGTGGGGGTTGAATACATTTGAACACAACTGTACAGCAATACTAATACACTTACATGTATAATGTGGCCTATAAAGCCAAGATCAGAGCAGAAGGGCAGCACAACTGAGCAAAAGGGCTAAGCGACAAATTCGGAAGTCAGAAACAACCACACCATTTGATCTTTAACCCAATGGGTATCAAACCCACAACCCAATCATCAGTAAACCAGTGCTCCAACCACTCCACCCCCCCGGCCACACAGCTTAACGGATGTGGGACCTGAACCCACACAACTGTGTGCTCCACCCACTGACCCTGAAAGATGGAAGTCATAACAATTTTTCACTAATTTAATGCTCTTCAATCTAGTGTATTTTTGGCTACGCAGTTAAAATGTGTGTACAGACATAACAGCAAGCATGCTTGAAAAAAAAGAGACTAAAACAATGTACAAAATAAAAGCAAAAAACTATGACCGAATTACTGATATACTGTGACAATTAAGATGTGCAATTAAATTGCATTAGAAGGGTTTTTATGATGAAGCTTACCTGCATATCAGAGGCCAATGTCTCAAAGGTGTCTCTAAGGCAGTGCCAGTTCTGGCGGCCTAGTGTGAGAGCCACACCAGGCAGGCTGTAGGCACAGTGCTTGGCAATCTCCATATCCACAGTCTGAGCTCGTGAAGGGTCCGTCATAGACAGGTACTGATCCAATAGTGCTTGAGGGACCACATCCTACAGCATGCCACAGAGACAAGACACTTGCTTTTACATATTACCAGTAATATCTTGTTAAATCAAGCACAGGACATCCTAAATTAATCACAAGTTCTTGATGAGACGTTATGTAATAGCACATGTCTGATGTGTGCTATTAGAATACGAATTACAAAATGGGCTCAGAGCACATGCATAGCATTTATTTCACTGATCAAAAAGATGGTTGTAGCTGAAAGCTTTGCCTGGAGTAATCTCTAAATTATGCATCTGTGTGAATGTGTTACCTGATGCTTTGATTTTTTTTCCTCTTCTGCACTCATGCTGCCATCACTTAACTCTGATTCGTCACCGTGACTCACTTGTAGAGCAGAATCTTGGCCCTGGAATAGAAATTACCTTTTAATTACAGGCACGACACAGAAGACTAAGGGCATGCTACCTAGCTTTACAGAAAAAGAGGGTTTTTAAGTAATATTCTAAGGAATCCTGGAGTATTTTTATATTTAGTAATAGTTTAATAGTTTCATTAACAGGCCTGATACAAAAATTAAGTTATTTACTTCTTGTAAAACATGTACATGACCTCAATCATGTTTGCCGTCCTCGATATTGTCCATTGTGTTTTTCTAAGCAGGGTCAGTCTATTGTTTTAAAAGGTTGGTTGGCTGGTTGGTTGTTGGGGTTTTATTCCAACTTCTGCACATATTTGGCGATTTGTGGCATACACTTGGTTTTATATGTCCAAAAAGAGCAAAGTTGTTCAAAGGTTATAGCATAATAAGGAAAATATTTTTCACTACATATGTTAAGATGCGATAAGAATTTTAGGATCTTCCCTGGTTTTTTTTTTTTTCCCCAAAAAAAAAGTCTTTTATGTTATTTTCTTGGTAGTAAGATTGTCTTACATGGTTATAGGCAGGACAGTCGATGAGGATGTGTTTCATTGTTATTGGGAAGTTTATTTTAAAGGGATTAATTGCATTTTTGCTATCTACATTATTCAAAATTGTATAAAACCAACAAGATGATGTTTTAAAAAAAAAGATATATCCATTAGTTATGAACCCTCTACACAATATGAAAGACAACAGAGTCAAATCAGGTCAAAAAATGAAAACAGCTATAAGAGAGAATGCTTTATGTACCTCTATATCAGAAGAGTCAATGAGAGGGACGTGGTGTGAGCTGAAGGGGTTGTCGTGGGCCTGCCGAGGCTCCAGGAAAGCATCATCAACGTGAGTGTCCAACGAAGTGGCTCTCAGAGCAGCAGTCAACACATCTACTTGTGCTGTCAAACACACATTTGAATAGCAGAAGATTAGGCCAAACTGAATTAAATTCTGTACATATATATTACACCATACTTCAAAAGATCTAAGCAAGAAAGTCTGCAGAACATGTTTGAAAACTACATTTTCTATAAAATAAAATCAGATTTTTACAGTACATCCCAATAAAAATAAATACACTGCTGATATTGAATTCTGTGTTCAGGAAACCCCAGTCAAATTGTGCGGAGTTATGGGCTGAGGTTGTGCTGCTGATTGCAGGTCTGAACATGACCTGGCTACCTATGGGAGTGGAAAGAAACCTGTGATTAACACAGATGCCTTCTTGTTATGTCACATACAGGTATGCAATGTATGTGTTGTGTAACACAATGCTACGACATTCAGCTACACACAGATAAATGTCTGTCTGTGTAATATATTTCAGCACAGTCAATGTGGCAATACATATTACTAAAGATGTTTGCTGCAAAAAGAAGAAACAAAATAAATAAATAAATAGATTAAGCACTGTGATCCAACCGATGCTAGGAAAGGTGAGTAATCAGTTGCAGCAGGTGAATGCAAGTGTGACTGTATTCTAGTTTAAACGTAATCTACTTTCAAGTGTCCTATTGGTGGCACATGACAAACTCATTGCCATCAACAGTAAGTGTACATATATAAAATAAAAATAAATAAATACATATTACTAAGGTAGCCAGTCCTATTCAACTATATTTGCAGGAAAACTAAATACACCTCAGTTTATTTTGGCAAAGGCAAAATAACACAGGCTACACACTTTTGATCAGTCTATCAATTACTTGTGGTTTTTATATAAATCACTTAAAATGACCATGAAATCAGTTTTGCTGCAATTATGAACAAAAACATATTTCCTTTCATACAGCAGTCCCCTTGAATAAATTAATTTCTTTGAAATACATTTGTTATGCTAATGCTATCTATAAAATGAAAATGGAGACTTAAGGTCCTATTAGATAAGAATAATGAACACAAAAATGTATTTGTCTTCTGATTAAAACACAAGGACATAATACACAACAACTCTACATAGTCTGCGTGCATTGCCATGTGTTTTTATTATTATTGTCTATATATTTATGCAATTATATGTATTGTATGTATTTGCCTGCTAGATTGCCAAAACATTTTTCCATTTATTTAAAGACAACTTTCCATTTCATAAAGTAAATTTATGGACAATATTGATAGATATGTCTCTAAACTAAAATAACTACAAGTGAAGTAACTAAACTTGTTTTCTTTTAAAACTGCTCTTGACCAATATCTGGGTTATATATTAGGCAATAACTAAACATTGGGTCGTCAATGTCAACACTGAATGGCCTAATCACTGGATGACTGGCACAAAGCATCTGAACAGACAGCATCATCAGAGGCTGAACCATCAGAAAGGCAACTAAAAATATTTTGAGAGTTTTGATGATGATAAAATTTACAACGAAACATTAAATTTTTAAAGTGTTTACAAAACAGTATACTGTAGCCCACTCCTAAGGGACCCAAAATGTCTCAAAAAATGTCCCAAATGTGAAAAGCACATTATTTTTTTCTAGAGGAGAGATACAAAACCATCAATGAAAGTGAAAGAATAACACAGATTGAGGGAATAGAGAAATACTACCAGAACTTAAACAAACTAACAAGATTAATCACTAGCCTTTTTTTCCAGATATAGGAACGCTTCATCCATTAGTTCTGCATGTTTGAAAAGCTGTTTTTGAGCCCTAGGGCGGTCCATAGCACCAGTTGGGCCTCCTGAAATGGCTGGTCTGGCGTTTGGTTCAAATGGATGGCAGGTATAGAGGCTATCAACTTCTGGTGCCACTTGTGGGGTTGCAGGATTGGCTAATTTTGTAACGTGACTGATTTAGCTTACTGCATTACCTTCTCTTTTCAAAAAAATTCTGCCTACTAAAACCTCACTTTCATAAGACTGCTGGCATGAATGAAAATCTTTTTTCTTTTGTATGAAAGCAAACCAGTGATAATGAGCCTCTTCCCCATATGAGCCCAGAATCAGTCCTGGGTGTGAAAACGCAGACTACTAGGTTATGAAGCATTATGCTCTTTGAAGGTCTTGTAGAATGGGCTGTTTCTGTGGCACTACATTTATATCAAGCACTCTATTACCTTCAAAGCCTCATGGATTAAGGAAGGCGCAAATGTGAATCTACTTTATACAGGAGATGACTTCATGACAAAACATGTGAGAATATTTGTACCACAAATCCCATTTTACAACCATTGTATGACCGCAGGACTATTACACAATCAAACCACTCTTTAAGGGCCGGGACAGATTAAAAATCTCTTAACCCTCTGGTTTCCAAATCCTGATCCTACTCTAGCCATGCACATTTTGGTGTTTAACCCTGGTACCAACACCTGACCCAAATATCCTGATTAATAAGCCCTTTTTGAGCTGTTGTGTGCATGAATGATCAGAAGAAACTCAAATGTGCAGGACAGGGAACTGCAAAGAATCAGGAACCCTGCCCCAACCAATTAACGTATTAGTAAGTGGTTAAGTAAGTGGTCCACATTTTAGTTTCTCACTTTCAGTTTATCGTTTCTGTTCACATAACTCAAATATTCACTTCACAATGCTTCCTGAATAATTCATAAGAATTGTTAACTAATTCTCAAGACCAATAACAGAATAATAAGCTTCAGGATCAATAAAATAACACAACGGGGAACCCCACAGGGCACGGTGAGAACGCTTGAGTGGGGGTGGGGGCTGTAGTCATTAGATCCATGGCAGAGAAACGTATTAGCCCAGCTGCAGCAAGGAGCTGATGACCTCGTGCTGTTTGCGACTCAGCAGAGATAAAGCAGCACTGTTGGATAAGAGAAAAAAAGAAGCACAGAACATGGTCTTCCTTCATCACTAACAGCAGCAGTGTGGGGAAGCTCCACGGAGTTTAAATGTATTTACATTTCTCTGCACGTTCCCCCTCCTTTCTTTTTGCCTCCAAACTTCACCTTTAATATATATATAGTAAAAAGCATTTCTTATACCATTTATGGGCATTTGTACACAACAAAAATAGATTTTTATTAACTACAATAAACTACATTACTCTAATTTATCTTTTGTTCCAGCTGTGGTATGTCAACCCATTGTCAAACAGTTTCTAACACACCCTCTTCTATTCACTGTTTGCCCAATTTCCCAAGTTCATTTCCTTCCACCAGAAACAAAAACACGTCAGTGCCTGACTGCCTCAGCCATTTTAAGTCCCTGATCAGGAACTGCTTCTGAAATCCATTTCACAGGCTGAGGAGCATAAGTTGCATCTGACTGCAGCAAACATGTAAAGCCTACACAAGTTTTAAGTAACACATTTTGGTGATTTTCTAAAGAGAAACTAAGTAATTCCTTGACAGAACACTCTCATGCATGATTATGCACTCTTATTAAAAAACAATTTAAAAAATCCAAAACGAAACAGCTGCATATAATACAAGACTTTAAATAGAGTGGGTACAGAAAGTATTCAGAACCCTTTATAAATTTCACTTTGTTTCATTTCATATTCCATAAAATAAAAAATCATTTTATTTCTCATTCTCTAATAGGCCTGTCACAACTGCAATATGGAGTTAGCGTACAATAAATGCACATGACTTCAATAATTTTTGATAATTGTGATATCATCTATTGTGTTTATTTGTATGTTTGTTCACATAAATAAGAGTTAATAGGATTTTAGCCAGTCATGCTTCAATAACTTTGACTGTATAAACAAAGACTGAACTAAAGTAGGTGAAGAAATAAGTATATCATTTCCAAACAAATTATAATAAATGATTAATTCAAGTTTTGTTCTCTTAAAAAGGTGTATAATTGCTTTTCTGTTGTTTTTTTATTATTTAGTTGTATACTATTCTGTTCTTATTATGTCACTGGCATTTAATAGTCTTAAAATTACAAAAATATTGAGTATTGCAATAATTTCTGGGACAATAGATTGTCCACAAAAAAATCATATTGTGACAGGCCTACTCATTAATGTACACTCAGCACCCCATCTTGACAGGAAAAAAAAACAGATGTAGAAATGTTTGCAAATGTATATATATAAAAAAAATATATATATCAATATGAAGTATTCAGACCCTTTGGTCAGTACTGAGTTGAAGCACCCTTTCAGCTAGTACAGCTATGAGTCTTCTTGGGAATGATGCAACAGGTTTTCAACCCTGGATTTGGGAGATGCTATTCTTCCTTGCAGATTCTCTCAAGTTCCGTCAGGTTGGACGGTGAATGTTGGTGGACAGCCATTTTCATGTCTCTTCAGAGATGCTCAATTGGGTTTAGGTCAGGACTCTGGCTGAGCCAGTAAAGAATGGTCACAGGGTTGTTCCTAAGCCACTCCTTTCTTGCTGGTAGGTTAACCTCCGGCCCAGTCTGAGGTCCAGAGCACTCTGGAATAGGTTTTCTTCCAGGATATCTCTGTACTTGAATCTTATTTCTCTGGTCTGTGTCCTTTTATGTCTTGTTTTGAGAAAAGGCCTCTGTCAGGCCACTCTACCATAAAGCCCCAACTGGTGGAGGGCTGCAGTGATGGTTGACTTTGTGAAACTTTCTCTCATCTCCCTACTGCATCTCTGGAGCTCAGCCACAGTAATCTTTTGGTTCTTCTTTACTTCTCTCACAAAGGCTCTTCTCCCATGATTGCTCAGTTTGGCTGGACAGCCAGGTCTATGAAGAGCTTTGGTCGCCCCAAACTTCTTTAATTTAAGGATTATGGAAGATACTGTGCTCTTAGAAACAGTGAGTGCTGCAGAAATTCTTTTGTAACCTTGGCCAGATCAGTGTCTTGCCAAAATTCTGTCTCTGAGCTCTTTGGGCAGGTCCTTTCAACCTCATGATTCTTGCTCTGATTGCTCTGACACGCACTGTGAGCTGTGAGCTCTTATATAGACAGGTGTGTGCATTTCCTAATCAAGTCCAGTCAGTTTAATAAAACACAGCTGGACTCCAGTAAAGACGTAGAACCATCCCAAGGAGGATCAGAAGAAATGGACAGTAGGGGTAAATCGAGTTACTCGATGAAAAAAAAAATCAAGTAATTTTCTGTGCCTCGAGTAATTGTTAATTTAAAAACTCAGATCGCAGAATTTTGCGGGGAAGCAGGTGGAGGCAGCAGAGGAGTTTTTTTTTTTTAATCGAATTGATTTTGCAGTAGAGTACTCGATTACTAAAATAATCGATAGCTGAAGCACTAACGGACTAATGAGTGTCACAGCAAAGGGTCTGAATACTTACGATCATGTGATATTTCTTTTTTTTATTATTCTTTTTTTTTTATATACATCTGCAAACCTTTCTACATGTATGTATTTTTCCATCAAGATGGGGTGCTAAGTGTACATTAATGAGAAATAAAAAGAACTTTTTTAATTTTACACAAATTTTGATTTTTGGCTGCAATGAAACAAAGAGTGAAAATACTTTCCATACCCACTGTTTATGTGCTACTGATAAGCACACAATCACTACCGGAGTTGGTGAAAATTATAACTGATATATAAACCACATACCTATACCAAATCAACTTCTAGACACACCAAATATCTTGTGATCCTGCATGTGCATGCAAACATGGACGTGGAATCTTTTCATTTGGGATTTTAAATCTGAAAATTTAAATCTAAAATGGCCAAGAATTTTAATAATAAATAAATATTTACAAAATCTAGTATTATAATCTTTAATACTTGCATCATTATAATTATATGTGTAAGATATATAAATCTCTGCCCAGCTTATGTCTTTGCTTGTCCTGTTACAGCTTTTTTTGTTTAGAACACTGCATAACCTGAGATACTTGACTCTACAACTGTAACTTTCATTTCTTGAGTCCATCACACTTGGGAAGCATTTGCTCTCTGCTCAACTAATCTGCTATTGGCCGAAGCATATCCACTCACAGATTGTGTTACAGATTATGTCACAGAAGGAGTCCCTCACAGTTTTAGTAGTTCAGTAGTATCACAGGGCCTGCAATAAGCTCAGGAACTCAATCAGAAGGTTCAGAATTGACTCACTATTGCTCTTACACTACCAGATTATCCACGCAACAAATACTTCCCGTCCACCTTCCAGCCAGGAAACCGTTTTAGATTGACCCTTTGTCAAAAGAGCTACTGCCAGCATGAATTCGGAATGTGCATTTGGTAGGTGTTCTTGTGAACACAAAGGGAATGCAAAGAACTTCATTAGTGGTCAAATCAACTGTGTAAGATCACAGAAATGATGTGTGCTGTGTGAAGCTGAATGCAGAAAACTCTCTTTCAATGGGATGTACGGACGTACAGATCACATTGTCACCACAAGCAAACAGACCGAGACCACATAATCTAGCGGCATCGGTATAATTGTTTTGGGCCGAACTCCAGTGTGATTACTGGTTTTACACTTGCTGAAATGAACAACACCAAAAGTGCAAAAGAAATATTGACCAAATATTGCTGGTGTGAAAACGCCCATAGAGTATACAAGAAGCATTGAGACCAGCTGATAGCATTCAATACGTGGCAGAGTAGCTAATTTAAAACCAGTTTAAAAACTATAAGGGACCCAGACCCATTTCTAATAACCAATACAAAATTCTGAATGAAATCAGTTAAATTACTGGAGCAGATGGTTCAAGTTCCTTTCTTATTGAAATAATGAGGGCACATGCATGGCTGCAAATATTGAAATTTTTATCTTTAGCAATAACCCAGCATACCTACTGTCCATAAATAAGGACACAATCACACTCCTGTAAGGATGTTTCCACATGTTTTAAAGGGTTGGTCATGGGCTTTCTCTGCTAGATACAGTAAGGGGACTAACACTTCCAGGAGGACAACAATATAGCTTGCCTGAAGAGTAAAACACACGGTACAAGGATTTGATTGTTTCCGAGCATGGACAGCCAGCTTTGAATCACACCACAGATTTCCAATAATATTCAGTTCCAGAATGCTGTACATGTTCTTCTACACTGGCTACACAGCATGAAGGAACCGCTTCCAAATTTTTACTGTAGGTAGCAAGTATTTGTCTTGGAATTTGTGTCGTGTGCGCAGAAAAAGCTTCAACTGCATTACTTTCCCATACAGCCTCTCCTTGTGCAAAGTGCTCTGAATAGTTGAACGATGCACAGTGACTATCTGCAGCAAGATGATGTAGGTCTTTCAAGTTGGTCTGTGGTTGACTATGACTGTTCTCACCATCCTTCGCCCCCGCTTATCTGAGATTTTTCATGGCCTGCCACTTTTCATTTCCTCCCTATGTTTATCACAATGGAAACTGACAGCTGAAATCGCTATAGCTTTTTGTATCCTTCCCCTAAACCATGATGTTGAACAAACCTTGTTTTCAGGTCATTTGAGAGTTATGTTTTGAGGCTCCCATGTTGCCACTCTTCAGAGAAGATGCAAAGAGGAGAAAAACTTGCAACTGGCCACCTTAACCCTTTGTGATATTTATGTAGGTCAAGGACAATGAGCTTCCCAACAAATGTTGTGTTCCAATAATTAGTGCTAAAGATATTCAAGCAATAAAACGACAAGGGTGGCCAAATATATGCACCTGCCTAATTTTGTTAAAATAATTATTTAACACTTTCTGTTAATCCTATAAACCCAATTTCACTTCTCAAATATCACTATATTAATCTGCTATATAATATATTTAACTGAAACTGCTGATCCAAACAACCAATGATTTATAAAGGAAAATCATGAGAACTATTAGAGGTGACCAAACTTTTTAATACCACTGTACTAAAGAAATTATAAAATCCAATGAAACGTAAGAAAATATAAAGTCCTGCTCACCTTTGACATCAGGATCATCAATGTGGGGCTCCAAGTTTTCAATAAGCTCCTCCAGTTGCTTCCTACCCAGAGCAGATGTGGAGGAGGCCTGGGAAGAGGGGCTGTTATTACAGATCTCACCGCTGTTGCACTTCTTCTCCAAAAGCTCCAGGTCAAGGTCTATCTGTGGGATTGGCGTCCTCCAGTAGTGGAACGAGTTAAATAGCTCCTGCTCCGGAATGTCCACTTTCTCCAAGACTGGGCTTGATAGTGAAGGGGAGTTATCCTGCGAACTGGGAAGTTCCACAGAAGCAGAGACCTTTTCTTGTGAGTCGTCCTCTGGCTGGGTGGCTGGGGCTGTGGGATCCTCTACAGCATCAGTAGAGTTTGATGGGTTTTCCTGTACTGTAGGGCTAGCTTCCGGCACAGACTGAGGTTCCTCTGCCACTGGACCTGGGTCTGGCTCACTTGACCCAGGAAGGCACATTGGGTTGGAGCTCTCAGAGTCAACATCGCAAAAGGACTCGTCCACAGGCAGAGCTTCAGCAACCTGTTCTCCTCCGCCCTCCACAGCTACATCCACACCCTCCTGCTCCGACCTGCACAGCTGACCCTCACAGTGCTCTTGAATACATGGAGGATTCTGTGAAACGCAGTCCTGCAGTGGGAAGACTACAGTTTTCTCTTGTGTGAGGTTCTGGGTGCTGTCCTTTGTGGCAGAAGATGTGGATGAGCCTGCAGAAGGGGTGTTAGTGTTTGGGGTTTTCTCACCAGCGCTGGAGAATCAATTATTGAAAAATTAGGTGAAAAAGAAACTGAGTCAATGTGGAATTAACAATAATATCTAAAATTATATAAAAATAAAATAAAGGTTTCTACCGCTTGTTCGATTGCTGGCCACTCCACTCAGCCTCCTCTGCCCCTTCTCTGAAGTACTGACCTACGTCAGTGTTTGGGCTGGCAAACGTGGAGATGAACTGGCCCAGAGACTGAAAAGCAGCCTGGCGCACCTGATGGGAGTAATTATGAGAGTAATTATCAATTAATTTAATGCAGCCAAATATTGATGCTCATCATATAAGGTATTGTGCATAGAGTCTTCATGAATAAAGCAATTTAGAAGAATAAAGTAACAACTTTACATTTAATCAAACCATGTAAAAACAAATAAACAAACAATTAAATGTAACCAGTTGAAGATCTGTCCGGATTCCAGCTAATAAGATCATATTTATCTAAACAAAACAAACCAACCAACCAGTTTGCCTGTTCCCATTCAAACCCAAACAAACATCCTGAAAGGAGTAGCCCAGGGGAGCAGGAAGTCACGCACCCAGCGGGAGGGATCACTGATGAGGTTGATGAAAAGAGTCGAGAGTTTGGTCCTGCGCACTTCCTGAGAGGTTGCTGAGGACACAGTCATGAAACACTCTGCACAGGCCTTCCTCACTCCCCACACGTTATCCGAGCAGAGCTGGAAAAACCGCGGCAGCTGCACAGGAAGACAGACATCCAGGAAAAACACAACAATGAGGTTACACTTACAAAATATTCTTTTATTTGCCATTTTTTTATTTCTAAAATACATTTCCATTCATATGCAGCAAAACTGTATTTTGAGAAAAAACAAATCCTAGAAAGCTAGTACAGACACTTGGGAATAGCAAACCGTAAAGATTTATTCAACTTTGGAGGTCTGACTGAATCTAGTGTGCATTCCCCCCCCCCCCCCCCCCCCCATTTATTTTCTGCAAACCATCGCAGGACACTAGTATTCACATGCGAGATTAAACCTTTTGGCAGATATGATGCCCAAAAATTGAGTCTGTTTGATACAGTAATCTCCCATAGTACAAAAAGGTTCTGTCACCAATCCAGTGACAGTTATGCAAATTGAACCTGCTTTAGCTACACTACCAAATTTAGAGTACAACCCAAATATTAACAAGAACATATACATATGACAAGAAGACATACATACCAGTAATTCTTCTGTTGCTTCTGATCCAACAACACTACAAATATCACCAAAGTTTGCTGCACACACCTATGAAGTGAAAAACAAACCAGATTACATTACTTGCACAAGTCAGCAGGCTTATAAGGACTTGCATTCATTTTAAGCATACAAAGAAAGAACAAATCATAGATAGTCACCAAAATAAATGCTACCTATTTGTTCATTTTGTTCATTTCAGGAAACAAAATAAAAACAACTTAAATCAAGAGAACAGCTTTTTGCATTGCCCCTAAAAAAGCTTTAACTATTTTTCAACTATAATGTTATGTAAATGGGATATGCAACCATTATCATGTATCATTAATGTATCTGTCAATTTGTTGCTGCAGCCCTAAAACCCACCTTGCGCACATGGAACATCCGGCAGTCACAGCACATCTCACAAAAGCGTGGGAGGAAGAGGCGCTCTGTGATGTCCTTTCCCACCATGGGAGCCATTTTACAAATAATCTGTTTTCAAAACATTAAAAAAGGTTTAAAAAAAATAAAAACATTTTTATTTAAATGCCTAAAAGCTGACAGACAGCATTCAAATCATCTTCTGGACACTTACTGCCATAGCCTCTGTCTTAACATCATCATTACTGTCTGGAGCGGTAAGGTCCACGAGGACAGGACAGACAAGATTCTCAATGTCTATTCGTTCTATCAGCTCCTGCTCTAGAAGCATCAGAAGGGCTGCCTGGCTCGTCTTCCTGACCTGCAAAGCAATAAGGAAAATAAAAAAAACACTTTCTTTTAAGAATATAGCTTGGCATGCCTGACTGCAGTAGCTGTGTAGCAGTACTTAGCTAAACTAACAGCTTATGCATCTACCTTTCAAATATTATAGTTCTTAGCTTACTGTGTCACAAGGCATCCACCTTCAGAGTGCCAACATGCCAGAAAAAGTCTCTTATCTGAAGCAGATACATTCAGTTATCTTGTATTTACCTCATATTTTCTGTAAACAAGCTTTATTTAGTGATCCCTTTGTTCAGACATTCTGCACTGAAGTAAGAGATTTGCAAACATCCTTTAAATGCAAGTGTATTTAGTGTATAATTAAACAGAAAAAAATCAGCTTTTTTATAGAAAATGTCCAAGTGTGTAATTAAACAAACTGAAGCTTTAAGAATGAAGTATGAAAAATAACATCAAAAACTATTTTTTTTTTTATCCAGCCTCTGATCCAGCAGCAGTGACCACAAACAGATAAACTTATTATTTGTTTATTCTTATTACAATGCATGTATGTGTAATGAAGAGCACACAAGAGACATAACTTCAAATGATGATTAGAAACTTACCAGGTTGTTCTGGTCGGCTAAGTATCTTACTACAATGGGCAGCAAATACTTTGAAAATGCGAATGGAATGGAAGGCCTGTTCTCTTGGCAGAATATGGCAATATGAGGAATTTGTTCCATAAGCTCTGCTCGAACTGTGGGCTCTAAGAGAACATGGAGAGAGTATTAAATATTAACTCAACAACAATTTAACAGTTTCACTCATTACCTAATAATCACAGGGCCAAAATCATGTGTCAAATGTCAATCACAGTACTCAGGGATTCACTGTACAGCAAAGTCCAGTAGGAATGTGCACTTTTCATATCCCTGCAGGTTTGGGTGCATATAATCTGGGAGTAAACTTCAAGGTGCACGAATGGGACATGTAAAGACATGCACAAATGACTGTGCACAAGTGCACTGTAGTGTTGATGTTCTGTCAAAGGTTGACTTAACTTTTTAATTAAACAAACATAATTTTGGCTGCAGTACAGATCTAAATAGAATATTTCTCCAGGCACACACAAAAGCAGCACAATGAACTTGCCCTGCACTCTCCTACAAGGACATCAAGCTATTATATGAGAACTCTCTGGGGCATATCCCAGAGGTAAGTGGATAGGGTCAGATAGCTAACCACATGTGCAAATCCTAAAAGCATGGGTCTTTAGATTTCCCATTTGAAAAATGGCAGCCTAGTGCAAACCCTTTAATAAGTCACACCAGGCTTATCAAACATTAATGGGCCCCCTCAGTCTTGGTGTTCTGCCAAAGGGGGGTGAGGGGTGTTGCACACTGCTTTGTTACACTAAACCCGAAACACAGTAAGGACAGAGGAAACTCTGAATACAATAGCATTTCTTAGGGTGATATACAACTAGTAAAAATCACACAGTTATACTTGTTAGATCAACTTAAGAAAAAAAAACAACAATAAAAGTATAAACTGTTATTTCAGAGTTTAAATCATGTCTCACCCGAGTCATCAGCAAGTCTGCTTACTCTCTCCAGGACTGCAATACAATCCCTCTCATCCTCACTAACTGCTTTTAGCGTATCCAGCAAACTCCGGGCCACCATCTGTCTGTGGATAAAATACTAATGAATGGTTGTATCTCATGGCAAACATCCTTTGCATACTAATGTAAAAATGATTGCAAACACATTATTAAAAATAACTGATTGGGCATTTGTGCAAGAAAATCTGATAATGTGACAGAAATTTAAGCCATGGTTTTCGCTCTCACAGAGCAGTCAGCTGGAAGTCAGCTCCCTTGTTCTATATCATAACAAAAAGTCATCACACAACTGTTGCCTGACGAAGTTCAATGATGTAAATTATCACTGTCATAAAAAAATTTTTAGTCTAAAAACAACTTTACCTGATAACTGATAAGTGAATATAATAAGAATTTAATTCAACACAATTTTGCAACATTTCTATTGGTCTAATCATCATAATATTTAAGCATAATATAATTGACATAATAGTCAACTCACATCAAGAAGTGTAATACAGCAAATATTGAGAAAACAAAAGATGTGCATCAGCAAAGAAATGCACACCAGGACAGTAAAAACAAATCTAGAACATTAGAGTACCTGTTAAATATGTTTTCGCTTGCGACGTATTTATCCAGTCTCCCTAAGGGTGTCAGCATCTCATCTTGCGATACAAAATCCAAGGCTGAAGGTATAATAATGACGTCAGACTCTGAGCTGTAGTCATCCACACCAACTATTAGAAACATTGGAAATATAATGAGCAGAACCCACCACCCAAACACACTGGCAGTGATGAAGCCCTTAAGCCGTGGATAAGAAAAGCGTGCACACCAACTTTAGCAAGAATATTTGGAGAGAGAACAGGCAACCTGGAATTTCTCCATTGCTTAGACTATTTTTAAATGTCTCTATTATTGAGGAAAAAGGCAAAATAGAGATGAGAAAATTCACATTAACTCCAATGTAAAGGCTTTCATGAAAACAGAAGTGGAAGCTGAGACAAGCTGCAGAAAAAGCTTCTTCAATACCATCACTGCATCCATTAGTAGCTAATGCCTTTCAAACAGCCAATTCTCCCCAAGACTAACCACTAGAAGATGCATAGCACCGATTAAAAGAAAGCATGTGTATATCGCCCTTTCACAAAGACGCAACATTAACAAGCAACACTATCCAATGCAAGTCCTGGTGACTCTACACTGCGCAATATATCATTTTCAATTTCAGTACTGCCATCAAAATATGGGCATATGCAATAGTCACAGTCATGCACAAAAAATATACAGTTAAAATGTTCCAACATTTTTGCTGCTTTATGCATTTAGAAAATCAGCACTCGTTTTCTCATGACATCTGCCCAATACAATTTCAATACAAAATTCTGCCCCAATCTTGTAAAGAGAGTGCATTATACAGTTCTTATGTCATGGGTCAAGTGTGTTAAGTGTTTAGAGACAAACACAAAAGAGAGAAGAAAACAACAGCGTGACATTTAGCTAAAGGACTAACTTTGTAAATCAATGCTTTAAATCTGAATAAGAACAGTCACGTTTATATTATAAGTAAATTAACTAACGTTAAAATAACTAGTTATCTAAGTTAACTAGTTAGTTAACGTCTTAAGTCACTGCGAGTTGACAGCTCCGTATTTCTAGGCGTTTAAACAGAGCAGAAACATAAAGAAATAGGAGGTTGTCAGATGTTTATTTGTACATATTAGCTAGTTAGATAGCTAACTATAATTATCTTCAGGTTTTGTTAAAAAAAAAAGTAGCTTGTAACTTACTCTGTAAATACACCAAAGAGCCTGATAATCAAGTTAGCTAGCTCGTCTGTTTAGTTGACTATAACTCAAGTCTCTTGTAGCTTAGCTAACCTAGCTCAATAGCTAGCTAACTATATGATAAACCCCCGAGTAGTAAGCTAGCTAACCTAGCTAGTTGTCTGCCCACGATAACTAAAAAAGACTACTTTAGTAACAACTAGTTTGTTTTAATAAGGTTGTTAGCTAGCAGCTAAACATTAGCTACAAACATTAGTTTTATAGCTTGGAAAAAATCTAGGCTAGCTAGCCGGCTACTTCGGTTGTGGCTGGAGTTTGAGGCGGCTCCAGCTCATTATAGCCAGTCAGTCTAACACTTAACCTAGCTATTAGACACTTAGTAGACATTAGAAAACGGAACGTGTTGGCTATTTAACACAAGACTTTAAACACATACA
The DNA here is from genome assembly GCF_023375975.1 of Astyanax mexicanus. Taxonomy (NCBI): domain Eukaryota; kingdom Metazoa; phylum Chordata; class Actinopteri; order Characiformes; family Acestrorhamphidae; genus Astyanax; species Astyanax mexicanus. The sequence continues at coordinate 22,994,554 of NC_064413.1, forward strand.
CTCTCCTTCAGCACAGAAGGTTAAAACAGGCTGTTTAACCTGCACTAGTCAGACGGCCATGTGTGCCATTACAGGGCAGCGCTCACAGGCAAAGTTTGCACGGTGTCGCTCTCAGGCTAACGAGTGGAGTCACACGACAGCAGCTACTGAACAACAAGTAACTTATCGTTCACTCAGAGCTTCTTCACACGAACCGAAACACGGCCAACTTACATCCGTCTATCTCCTCCTGGGACTCGTCCTGAAGCAGCGAAATATCTGCAATAAAAACACACCAAACACGACTTTAGTCGCGGCTTCACTGACACACACACAGCGCAAGTCTGCACAAGCTAACCGGTTTAGCGTGTTTTCTTAATAACGCAAACAGTCTGTTTACTGTCTGCACAATTAAATTCTCCGCCGTGTTTAGTGTCGGTTATAACTTCAGTAGGATCTGAAACATACCCGCCATCTTGTCCTGGTCCTACATTTAAAAGTGATGTGTGCCGAAGAGGCAACAACTGGCGAGGGAAAGAGAAAAGCTAGGCTAGGCTAAGCTAAGCTAAGATAAGGTAAGGTAAGCTAGGCTAGGCTAGGCTGGGGTTGAGAGGGACCTGTGCGGCTCGGCAGCTCCGTGTGTTTTTTTACGAATGTTTTTTCGTTCAGTGTCAGTTCGCTCTGCGCATGTGCAGTAAAAGCTGGACATCGGCCCATTCGATGTTTGAACGGAGTATAAAGTTAGAAAAGTAGATTTACTGACTTCCCGCGGTTTTACAATGCGTTTACTCAGTTTAACTAAACCGTTCCTCCTTATTAAACCAAATAAACGCACTACTAACTTGTGTGAAAAGTTGTTGAACTGAGAGAACAATTTAGCTATTAATCTAAGGACAAGGGTGTGCTTACTATACAATGTATATTCAATATTCTACTTAGGACTGAGTGGTCTATTGCTATTTTAAAACATGTCTGTGTATAAATATAACAGGACACAGTCTGGAGCCATTTCTGTTTCATTCTTGCAGAAAGCCAACTTGTAATAAAATAAATTTGTCAAACTGGATTTGTCTCTATATACCAATTCATACATTACTATTGTTGGCCTTCAATTCATGGTAATTTTAAGGTTAAACAAGGCTAGTAAAAAATAATCAAAAATTACCTAAATTAAACGGATTTTAAAGAAGTGTGTCCAGTGTCTGCCAATTGTAGTAGAGTGACCAGCATTGCTTGGTCCTTTTCCAGCATACAAAAAATATGTCAGAAAATATTGGTTTGAAATATTGACTCATCATATGCTGATGATAAAAATAAATTATCCCTGATACTGAAATAATTCTGATATTATTGTGCAACCCTAATGAATTTTGAACTGAATTAACAATGTAACAAAATGTAATACTGAATGAAGGATTTATTCAATTGAAGGAATGAATTGTTAAACTAAGGGAATAATTTATTAAATTGAGCGAACGCATTATTGAACTGAGGAAACAATTTAGCAAATTTAGGTAATTAATTTTTAAATAGAAGGACTTGAGGGAACACATTTTTTAACTGAAGGAAGGATTTAATAAACTGAAAAAACAAATAGTTGAACTGGGGGAACAATTGCGTTACAGAAAGGGAACTGTTTCTGTCTCTAAAATAGTTTTTGATACTTCATTGGCTTTTTTGATACTTTTTGCATACGCATACATAAAATGCAAAACAGGGCAACATTAATCTACAAACTGATTAACAAACAAAGAGAATTACTTATTTTAAAGGGTTACTAAACCCCTAAATTTGAAAAATGCTAAAAAAAAACAAAACAAGAGGGGCAGTTTGGAAGGGACACTGAGTGATGTATGGGTTTAGGGACAGGGCCGGAGGGAGAGCTGATTGGGCTGAGCTGCAGCAGTGTGCCTCTGATAGCAGTGAGATGCAGATGGTTGGGGGCCTCCATGGGGACGGTATTATTTTTTTTTCCTAATTCTTTTTCCCACTCATTTAACTGCTACTCATCTGTATCACTGCCATCTCTTGCCCCAACACAAGGAGGGTGAGGACTAGAACAAGCCTCCTCTGATATATGCAGTGTTGGGAGTAACGGCGTTAAAATAAACGGCGTTACTAACGCCGTTACTTTTTTCAGTAACGAGTAATCTAACTAATTACTCTGACTGTAACTATAACGCCGTTACCATTTTCGACACCCCGTTACTGCACGTTACTTTAGCAGCTGAATGAACTTTTTTAACTTTGCGCATACAGACAAAGAGCCCTATCATACACCCCGAACAAGGCGTGTAGCGTGGCGCTTTGCCACCCGTCAACAGTCTATTTTTAGGCCTTGCACGCGTCCTTAAAATAGCGTTGGACTTTGGAATATATTAACACCGATGGGCGTGGTGGTCTGGAAATGATGTGTGTTGAGGTAAATTTCTGGCGTGTTTTTATCTTGGCGGCGGAAAAAAGCTTAGCGCGATTGCTCACCCTGCGCTCCAAAATACTCCATACCATCACATCTTTACCACATAAAAATAAACCACACCCAGAGCCTTCAGCAATCAACTATGAAAAAATATATATACTTAAAAATCTGCACTGTAACTATAAATTATTATTAGTTATATTTATTTCTGTCAGTTATAAGGATTTATATTTATGTTTAGTACACAGACTAAATAACTGTAACTAGGCATTCTGCTGTTTAAAAATTTCAACAGATGCTTATTCTCACTCAAATGCTGCAGTTTTGAAATGGAAAATTAAAAGAGAAAATAATTTTGACTGAACATAAATTTATTTTAGTTAACTTTGCTATTATTTAACTGAATTTCACTTTTATATCTGAAAAACAAAGCACATTGTCAATCTGGCGCGTGGTGCTGCCCGTCAATTATATAAAAGTTAAAACATTTGAAATACACAGAAATATAATGCTATATGTTAGCATTCGTTTCTTATCACCAGGGCAAATTTATTAAAATATTAAATATATTAATTCATGAATTAAAATCTCGTCCAGCGCTCTGAAATGTCAGGCACGCAAAGTGGTGCTTGGCGCAGCGGCGCGGCATTGCGCGCAGAATAACCTCTGTCTTCTAAAAAAAGTTTTTATAAATAAGATCTGACAAGTATACTAAAATTAATGTTATTAAACTTACTAAAGCCAACAAATGTACTGTTAATTAATAAAGAGAAATCAGGCAAAATGCGCTGCGCCTCTCTCTCTCTCTCTCTCTCTCTCTTTCGCAGCGCGGAGCTGAATTCAACGCGAGGCTATAAATAATTTACAACTCAGTTCAGTTAAATAAAAATAAGTAAGGACCTGTAAGTTAATCAAATATTGTCAAATATAAAGGATAGGTTGAGGTTTTGGTGAGCTGTTTTCATGATTTGAAACTGAAACTAACCGAAACTTTTATTATTCTGTGCAAAAAGCCTGTGATTGTTTTAAATGAGTTTTTTAATGGATTTAAATGAGTTTTTTTTAACGGATTGTTGTTTTTGTCCATTCTTTTGTTTTGTTTATATATACATTTATTTCTTTGAGTGTGGTTTGGTTTGTTTAATTTTTATCCCCAGACGTGTATTTGTTTTTTTCCGTTTTTTTTTTTTCAGTATTACATGTCTTAGTAATTTTCTTTGGTCCTGTGGAGTTTTTCGTTTCTTATTTTTTTTTATTCGTTAGACTATATTTTTGTCAACATTTTGGGTTTATTTTTGTTTGTTATTTTTCTAATAATAATAGTAATTACATCATTTATTTTCTTTATTTATTCTTTATTTATTTATTTTTACAGGGCGAAGTAACGCAATAGTTACTTTTACTGGTAACTAGTTACTTTTATAGTGGAGTAACTCCGTTAGTAACTCAGTTACTTTTTTGGAGAAGTAACTAGTAACTATAACTAATTACTTTTTCAAAGTAACGTGCCCAACACTGGATATATGTGAAGTCAGCCACAACCTCTTTTCAAACTGCTACTTAGTAGCATCACAGCCCCCTTAGAGGAAAGTGCAGCGACTCGGTTCCGATACATCAGCTCACAGACACCTGATCAACATCACCCTAGGAGGAATGAGGGGATAGAGCACCACCTACCCATCCAGAGAGAGCAAGGCCAGTTGTGCTCCCTCAGGGCGCATATTTTGAGTGTCTGCGTACCAAAGAACACAGAAAAATCATCCTTGCCTACAGCACATTTAAACATGTGAGGGTGCTGCAGATGCAGAAATGACCACAATAAAAGCGTTTTTAAACGTTAGTAAATATTTATAAAATGCAAGCAGGACTAGTATGTTTTAATACAAATGGACATATTTCAGCTAATAATGGAAAAAATAGGGTTTAGTGCCTATTTAATTGCCGCCTCCTGGCCAAATAAGTTTGGGGTTTTGTCGCCACCTATAGGCTCATGTCCGAAACTAATCAGGACTAGTAGAAAATCATCAAGATCATTGAAATGGTTTTGATAACTATTAATTAATTGACGTAATTGTGTCAAAATAACTGTTTTTACTTTTTTATTTTTTATTGTAAGGTTATGATCAGCTTCTACGAATTTTACATTTTAGAATATTTTGCTTGCTTCATATTGAATAATTTTCTCTCCCTTGTTTCATATCGTAAAAACAACTCGATTTTATATATATATATATATATATATATATATATATATGTATGACCTGTTGCGATCGTAATATATACATTAACTTAGTAAAAGCGCCTAACTCTTTGCTAAATATGAAAAGTAAAAACACAATAGGAGGTAAAATGTAATATTTGTCATATAGGACAACATAAATAACGTGATATAATATTATATAAAAGTCATGCTTATTATAATAATACACATAATAATACTTTGTTTTGTTTTATTAAAAGGTAACGAATGTGTTTGAAAGCCGTGCTCTCGGGATCGCGCAGAGCGCAGTGCGCGCCGCCGCCGCTGTCGTGCTCGTGTGCGCGCTCACGGCTGTGTGTGACTCAGTGAGATTCAGCGCCGATTAGGCGGACGTACACACACACAGTCAGCCAGCCTGCTACAACAGCGCCGGCTTTCGGCACGGGAACCACTGCTGCTCACCACCACAGCTGGCAGAAATGTCCAAACTGGAGCAAATCCTGATCCTCGACCCGCCGTCTGACCTGAAATTCAGAGGTAAGGCTGCGGACAGCCAGAGTGTGGAAACGGCTAGCCGGCCAGCTAACCTAACTAGCTTTAGCTGCCTGTCAACGGATTATTTCGCGAACTAGCTACGTTAGCTGGCTAAGCTAATCTTCCCTCAGGCTTGGGGCAACTCTTAGCTAGCTAGCAGCTAGCTCAAAACCCTGCGGCAGTAAGCTGGTGCCAAACCGAAGACAGAATTTTGTAAAAAGCCGAATATACAGCGGACTGACTCACACCCTGTTGCGCCATTTTACACCCGGCGGCGCGGCGGTTGTGGACTGTGGGCCTTTTGTAGCTAAAACTGAGAGTTTAGTTAGCATGGACTGGTAACTAGCTACCTAGCAGATTCAAACATACAGCTAGCTAACGCTAGGTAATTCGCAGCGCCAAACTACGCTGGTTTAGCTCACATAGCTAACACTGGCTAATTACATAGCCTAGTTATCACAGTTGGTGACTATAAAGGGCTGTTAACAGTCAACTGTCATTTAATGTAAATCCCCGCCGGTCAATATCCGACAATGTTAGCCTAACGTTAGCTAGATGTGTGGGATCGCAGCGGTGGTAAGGGAAGGCGGAGTGGGACGCCGTGCCCTTCTGCACTTGCCACGCTAGCAAGTGTGATTCGCCAGCTACATTACATCAGTTAACATGACACTGGAGGAAATGCAGCTAACGTTACTCACCTGGCGAGTGTTTTATTTGCTCCAAATCCTTCATTCAACAGCCTTCGTCTTCAGAAATAGCTAGCTTAGTGTTTACAGAGGTGGTCGCAACCACCAGATCCAGCCACATCCATCTCTCCAGTCCTCCTCAATACTGAAACCAACACGGACATGTTAAGCTAGCTAGTGGAGCTACACTCTTACAACGCACATTCATATTAAAACAGCGACAGTGCCTTACATTTACATGAAGCTGGGTAGCCTAGCTAGCTTGCTCTAGTGCTCAGGATAGTCAGGACGATTGAGCCATTTCCCCCAAATTATTGCTCTGTGACTTTGCACTTTCACTGAATAACAGTTGGAGATACACCAATACAACATTTCATGTTTCAGTACTAAACATACTGATTGTATCAGCCATTGTGAAGCCCATATATCTTCTTTTAGCCTCTATGGTACAATGTTGCCCCAGGCAACAAGCCACATTTTGGTTATTACACCATACCGTACATTATTTATTTTTAATAGAATGTTACAAGGCATATTTACGTTCAGAACAATAAGACGTGCAAGTGGGTCATGAATAAAAAGTATGTAACTTATATATGTGTAAGACTATGTAAAGAAGTCTATTTGGCTGTTTATATTTTTTATTTTTTATTATATACTTCTTGTAAACTTTTTATTCGTTGTCTTTAGGCAATGTTATGCAGGTAGAACATTCTTTCCTTCTTTATTGCCCAAAACATCTGAATTAAGTGATCAGTTTGTTATGAAATAGAAATGTATAGTTCATATATCTACAGGGACGTCCAAGCTTTCAGAAAGTATACATCATGTCACAGAAAGCTAAAAAAAAACTATTCAGTATGCTTTTAGTATGGGTTCATCAGGACAGTACCAATCAGAAATGTGGACACTTTCACTAATTGTTTTTCTTTATTTCTTATTTAATTTATCTTCTGCACTGTAGATTAATACCAAAGACATTAAACCATTAAGGGACACAAACAAAAGCGTTGGCCTCTGCAATCCCCTGACCTAAACCCAACTGAGATGGGTGGTACTGTACATTTGCAGTTATGTCATTTAGCACTCTACTCCACACACACAGTATTTTAATCTTGTAGTGCCAAACTAAAATCAAGATGTACAATTCACAACAGCTACATCCATATAACCATATTAGTGGAACAAGCACAAAGACTTTAAAAAGTTCAAGATTATTTATATACCCTCTAAAGTTTAAAGACACCTAGTTAAAGTTCATTCGACCTCAGTTCCATTTCCACACATCTGGAAGAATATTTGGTCAATCTGTGCCATAATTAAAGGCCACTTAGGACTGACCACAGATATGGATTTTGATAGCAATTGACACAGTACTGTGAATGTTGTTGTTTAGTTCGCAATGTACTGTGAATATCAGAGCTTTAACTTGAAGTAGGGCTGGGAAATATAACTTAAAAATGTATATCTTTATATTCTTCAGACAAATGCTGATATGTAATATAATTTGATATACTTTAACAATGTATCAGTATGTATTCGAAACACCAAAAGCAAAGGAAGCTGAGTTTTTTTTAAATGGAAGATTTGTAACTCTGTGTCTAATTAATATTTTTATAGTGAGCATAACTCTGCAAACTGAACTGGTTTATGTTGTCAACTCACTTTACCTTGGACATAATTTTCAGAAGATTGTACCAAACCATTTCCACACAAATGACCCATGCATGTTTTTTTTTCTAGAATAAAAATGCATACACATATTATGAGTATAGTCATTTAAAAAATATATATCTTGTATAAAATAGTTTTTAATGTTTCACCATTAAAATATAGTAAACAGACCTTTCTTGTAGCCTGGTAAATTTTTCTGTGATTCTATGGAAATTCAAGAGAACAAACAGCATATTACAACTTGTATTGCCATGGTTATTAATTTATGATATTTTTTTAGTCTAGATATAGTATTGAAGCACCACCATCTCTAAATATAATGAAATGGAAATAATGGAAATATGATGAATCTTTAAATTCTCATCATGGAGATGTTTTTACTAGATTTACTTACATTTCTTTCATTTAGATTTGTTTTTTTTTTGTGTGGTAGTATAGTATCTGAGCACTCTTGATAGTTATGTTAAACATCACAATAATATCTTAGTGACGTTCAATATTTGTATCAGAAAGAAAAATATTTTCTTTCTCCCCCTACCAAAGGAAAGAGTAGTTCACACTATAAGCACTGTTTATGCATGCATTTCTGGACAAGCTGAATCAGAGAGAAATGTTGCAGGAATTCTGCATATATGTGGTGAAATTTGGTTGTGCTGTGTTGTAGTTCTCACAAGTTGTCCCTGTACACTTTACCATTATATAATGCAGTTAGCAGTCTGCTAAGCCAGAAGTAGCAACAGTAGATGTGCTGCTCTCCCTATTCCGGGTCAGTGAAGCATCAACAGCTTTGAAGCAGTTATTTTAAGGTAAAATGCTACAAAATTTAGTTTTAATAGCTCCACTTATCATTCTGTTTTAAGTATGCTGTAAGAGTTACACAAATAAACCATTTCCTAATTATTCCACTCAATCTGGCCACCTGCTAAGATATAAGCTGTTTGTTTATGGTGTTTTTTATAATGTACTCCTTTGATTCAGTTTGCAGGTGAGGATAGCGTCTCTGTATTGTTACAAATGTAATATCAGTCCAGATGTCAGAGGGGAAAATAACAAATTTGATCCAGTCCTGTAACAGATCTAGCCTGAAATAACGCACACTCACTGTGTGTGTCTTCCTGAGGGGTAGTAGTGAGAGTAGTTTGAGCATGGCAGTCGACATTTGTGCTTATCTGTAGTGAAATCCTCTTGCTTAAATTACTTAAACAATCTTACTAACCACAGGAAAATACACACAGCTAACATTACATCAAAGGTTTCTACCCCATTGTGTGTAATGTCAGGCTAAATGTATTATTCAGATAAAATGTAGTGTACTTCCCCTCAATAATAAGGCTAGGTGATTTTCACAATATACAATATGTCACAATGTCATGCAAACAAAATTCTTTAGTAGTGCCAGATTATAAAACTTGTTGTAGGGCAGTATTCTTTAAGCACTGATTTGCTCCATGATGTGCTCATAAAACCATATTGTGTGTCACCATACAATAAAATATGCTCATATTGCCAGTTTCTACACTTGTCATTTTAATGAAGAAATATCGAACAGGTATCAGTTCATTTCTTTATCAGGATCAGGACAGTAAATATGCTTGTGTGCTGCTGGGTTCATTAAGTGTTTGTAAACGACCACAAATCCAGACCAACAGAGAGCCAATGGCCCACTTTTCCCTTCAGGAGACAACATTAGACACATTGCTCTGTTTACACTAATACTATATTGTTACTTCAAGCTAGAGATGAAAAGGAATGGATTGACTATGTTTCAATATCGTCTGGTTTTATACCAAATATGCGATTAGTGATCAGATAATGTTTCACTAATTATCTGATCCTGAGAGCTGATCAGATCATATTTTGTACTTAAACATTACCTGTCTCTGTGTAAGCCTCACAAGTGCTGCTTGGTCATAGAAAGCTGCAGTTTTTTGTTAATCTGTTGACGGATCTACGGAGCTGGTGCCTGACCGCAGACACTCTTTGACAGCCTCTGCTGTCAAAGGTTTTAACCATGTCTGACTCAAAACTCACATATTTATAGAATGTGTAAAACTAACATGCAGAACAAGCAGAATAGTGAATTTTAACAGCACAGTTCATATACCCCCATTTAAGAGTTTACTATGAAGTCCATTGTCATTAGTAACATAGCAGGGCTAACAAACACCAGTGACCACACAAAACAGCAAACCATGCTGACCACATTTCACCATGACAGCAGCAACAGTTGAAAATGTAATGCTCAAAGTCATTATGTATTTTGCAGTAGATTAGCAACCTTTTTCAGTTGTGTTTACATTATGTTTTAAATTGATTATTTCTAAGTTACCAAGTTTACTTGGAAAGGTTAATGTGACATCCAGCCTTTCCCTCGATCAGTATCTTCAGTCAAGCAAACTGATCTGAAAGAAAATCTGTTATCTTTATTGGCCCCAAAAATTCTGATGAGTGATCTTTTGATCAGAATATGGTCAAAAATCTAAATTCTGTCAATATGTGCACATGGGATTAAGACATATATTTGAGTAGCCTTGGATCTCCTAAAGTTAACAAGTGGCCTGAATGATTATGTCCTATAAACACTAAGATATGTATGATATTTACAGCATCTATAACTGATATGTGGTTTTCATTACAGGGTGCTGCCATCAGTTCATTGCTTTCAAACACAAAGTGCAGAACACCATGCACTTCTATAGCCTGGCAACATTAGTATGTGAAGTGCTGGCTTTTTTAAAATTTTCGATTCTATTGGAAATATATCTTATCGACCAAAAGTAAGAAGTATATCGCAATATACATTTTGCCTAGCATAGTGTGGCGAATCATTGTGAAGTTCTTTGCAATACATAATACATTGTTAAGTCAGTTATTTACTTCATTATGTTTTATGTGTTTCTGCAGGTCCCTTTACAGATGTGGTGACCACCAACTTAAAGCTCCGCAACCCGTCCGACAGAAAAGTATGCTTCAAAGTGAAAACAACAGCCCCGCGTCGCTACTGTGTGCGACCCAACAGTGGGGTCATTGATTCTGGTGCCTCAGTCACTATCTCTGGTGAGATAATAAGCATTATTTATACACACGTCCTGGTTAGCCCATTCCCCTGTCACACACCAGTTCCTAAAGCTTACATAGCTACATCTGTTGCCTAAGATCTTTAAAAAAAAAAAAAAAAAACTTTAGCTGTTCTAAATTGATAATTAAATGTAAATTTGAGGAATTTTGCCTGGTTGACTGATCAAGCAGGAATTGTAAGTCTGGCATTTAAGTCTTCAAAGTATTGAGGTTCTCATGTTTTAAATATATTTTGTGAAGCAAGGTAATGAGATTTTTTTTAAAACTCTCTATTCATTGTTACCACTTAGACACGGTAGGCTGGAATACTTTCCTTTCAGGACAGATGCTTTCTGCAACATCACCAACATATTTACTAATATTTTTGTGTCGCACCAATTATAACACCTAATTTGAGGCACTCAAACAATAAATATGTGGCCTATATGCAGAGGGTATATATGGCTTTGTAGGCTATGTTTGTAGTTTGTGTTTTAGACCTGCGGTTACTAATTCTGAATTAACAATGACTGTAGGATAATGTGTTGGTGTAAAGTGGCTCAATCAGATAAAAACAGCCAGTTTTATTTTCATCAGCCTTCTTCAATTTTAAGTGAATCTAATAGTGAAGCTGATGCTGTAAATTGGTACGTATTTCATTTCTACGAAAGCCTTTCATTTGGAAAAAATACTCTGGTTTTGTCATAAGAATCACTGTTTTATCACATCTGTTTCTCTTTTTAAATCTAGTAATGCTGCAACCTTTTGACTACGACCCGAATGAGAAAAGCAAGCATAAATTCATGGTGCAGACCATTTTTGCACCACCCAATGCAGCCGACTTGGAAGCGATGGTAAGCATTTTCTTTCAGAGCTCTGACTGTTTAAAAGGATGTTCTGTCTCATCTTTTGGCTGTTTCAGTGCATTCTGATGCATTTACCCATGTGTTTCCCATAATGTGACCCTCTGAGACAACACTCTTATAAGTTGAGATTTGTGGTTTTAACCAGCAGATGGCAGTATAGTCCTGCACGCTATTTACATGTTGCAGAAACTGTCCCACAGGTCTTGAGCATAGGAAATATTCTAGTTGGGAAAGGCCATGTTTTGATGTTTTTTTTCTGCTCACTATCCCCCATCTCGCACTCCTCCTCAAACTATTTCATCTTTCTTACCCCCTGCAAATGTTTTGTATCATGTTCAGTGTGTAACAGTTGGTATTGATATCAGGGATAGATTTAGCTGCATGCAGCCTGGAAAGATCACTGTATAGAAAGAAAATCAATTCTGTATCAGCCTGTTTAATCCACCAGCAGTCATGGACTGGAATACCTATAGAAAAAGCCAGTTTGAGATTTCGACTCATGCAGCCAGTTCACATATTTAAAGCGTGCTTACACCCTTTCTTTTCTTCTTCCATTCTAGTGGAAAGATGCAAAACCAGAGGACCTTATGGACTCTAAGCTCAGATGTGTTTTTGAATTGCCTTCAGAAAATGATAAAATGGTAAGTACTCTTGTACGCATTCCTCCTGAAACAGCTTGATAGGGACATGACCTTTAGAATCCTGAATGAGCAGAGGGATTGGTCATGACATGCTGCCTCACTTAAATGTTGTAAATGTAGTTGTACATCTCACAAAGACTCTTTTTGTATTCACTTGTAATATGATGGACACAGCTGTGGGTTGGTTTATACAGTAAATGTCCAAATGTGTCTAAGAAAAACTCACAATCAATGAATGTAAAGCAAAGTTATGTAGCATTTTTTTTACCTTAAAAACAGCTTCCAACTCATAAGAGAAAATGTGATGACCCACTGACCTGTAAATGGGAGGAATAGTGTCACGAGACACTAACTGCACTGCTTTACTGCCAACTTTCACTTTCAGAGGCAGTTCTGTGTCTTATCAGCTTGTTCAGAAATGTATGTGTTTAGTGTGTCCTTTTAAAGTGGCTCAAGTAAATACCAACTATTGTGGTGCTTTAAAGGTGCCTCCAAGTGCATTAATTAAATATTTTGAATACTTTAAGATGTTGAAATAAGTTTAAACAGGAACGGCCCAACAAGTTTGTATTTCCTAGTCAGAAAGACTAGTCCTTGAGTTAGCAGCAAATCAACAATAGTAACAGCAGTGTTATAAATGAATAAAGTGATTATAAACTGTATGTCACATAATTTCAGTCATACACACAGTTCTGTTCAATATCCATCATGGTTTCATGGCGTTTGGATGTGCAAAATTATCTACTGGAATCACCAAATATGAGGACCTGGAACAGTACTAACAATGAGAAACTGGTATATATGTGGGGCATAATTTGGTTAGATTTGCCATAAAACACTCATAGGTTGTTAAAACAGTTGTGTTAAACTTCCAGTCCAGTATAAGTTCTACTTTGATGTGTAAATACTAAATATGTGACTTCAGTGGTTGGGGGAAAAAAGCAGCATATTTACAACCCTGCTATTTCCCTCATAATGAAACATGCCGATTTTCCTTTTAGCTAGGCCTTAGAAAGAAAATGAATTCACAGACCAAACCTAGTCTGGCTTAGTCTTGCTTAGAACTGTACTAAGACCAAATATTAAAGCCAAGAGTCTCAGTAGAGTCAAACTGTTGAGTTCCTGTTAGCACACTGTGTAGTTATGTAGCTATAAAGATGGCAGGGTTAGCTGTTTCAGCTTCTTCAGAGGCTTCTGCTTGCTGGATAGCTGCACCGATACTAGCTTTTTGCTTTTTCAGAGACTTTCGTCCAGCTTTTTAATATTTTTCTAAACTCAAAAAAAGCTTTCTTAAGCTTTTGTGAGGGCTGTGATTGAAGAGCATAGATGACTGTTTCAAGTTCACAATATGTCACTTCTGGGTACAAAACCTTTATTATTAAACTATTTAAAAGTAAATGTAGTTTTTAGTTCTATGGACGTTTTTAAGTGAGCCTGTCTCAATTAATTATTATTTTTGTTTGCACAATGTACTGTCCCAGAACTAACTGCAGTTAAGAGGATTTTTGTCATTTTAAGAAGATTTTGCAGTGTTTACATAATGACAGTATTATAGCATAGAAATGGAAGCACACATAAACAGGTTACTTTTAATTATTAAAAATAATCAGACCACAGAAAAGGTTGAAAATAAATGAAATACAGTTTTTAAACATACTTGGCATTTTTGCTTTTTAATTGTTTTTTTTTTTAATAAGTAGATACTGTGGTCTGTACTGATCATGTCAGCAAAAATGTTTGAGGTCATGTTGATATTTTGTATGGTATGTTAAGTCTAAGTTTTCATTCTGTGTGTATCATGGGAGGCCTGCCTTTAAGGTGTTCAGGTGTGTGTGCACACACCTTCAATAATATCTAAAATAAAACCAGTATAAAAAAGAATGATATGCTCTGTGGAGCAGCTGCACATGTGCCTGAGCTTCCAGTGCACACTGCCAGGCTTCAGATTAAAAAAGAGCTGTATAAACACTTCAGCATTGGGCTGTGGAGCATTGGAACTGTGAGTGATTCAGTTGGAGTGGCATTTGTGATCCAGAACTAATCATCCAGCATCATTAGCTAACCTCACTGATGCTCTTGTAGCTGAATGCAGTGAAATCCTCACAGCACTGTGCCAACTTCAAGTGTAAAGCATTTCTAAAAGAGAACGCTCTATTAAAAGCCCTTGATTGCAGAAGAAATGTGGAGTGAAAAGGTATCTGCAGACTTTTAGACACATATTTGAGGTTTCAACCCATGACATGCTACAGCTTAGATGTGTGTTCCAAGCCTCAGTGTAGGAACTAATGCAAGTGCTGTGTTTTTTTTTTTCCTTTGCACATAAAGCCATGACCAAGGTGATCAGGTAGCAGTGTCGGGGCTCTAAAAGGACATTTCTTTAAAGCTCTATTTTCTCTAATGGTAAACTCTGATGGATTTCTGAAGAGGTCCTGGTTGAGGCTGTGAAATAAAGCAAACTAAAAGACATGGTGTGGGTGAAGTGACTAAGCAGATGTGCTTGAAAGTAGAGGTGTTTTGAAGGTCCGAGTGATTACATCGCTTCTTCTAAAGTAGTGTGTTGCTGCATCATCTGACATGCTCCATTAGGGTGCTTTCACTCCTACCTTGTTTGGTCTGGATTTTTCAAACTAAAATAACAGGTGTGAAAGTCCACAAAACACTGTCCGAAAGGACCACAATTTGGCCCAATCAAAAGAGGTGGTCTGGGTCCAGATCAGTTGGCCCATAGTCTGGTTTGTTTGCATCAATTACTTAAAGTTAAAGCAGGCTGTTATCAAAAGATCTAGTGTTGTGCCGACTCCCCTTTGTGTGCATGGGCATTACACAGCAGTATGGTTAATCTGTTATGTTGTTCCACCTTGACCTCAAGAGAGTTCATACAGCCAACGCAAATTTTTCACAGCAAGAAACGCTAGTAATAAAAATCCAAAGTTACACTTGATAACATCAGCACACTCGGTTGGGGAAAAAAGGTATACCTAGTTATTGTTGTGTAGTACGCAGTTGGGGCATAGCCTGTAACTTGCGTTTGTTGGAGTAATGGTCTAAAAAAAAAGGATTTCTACTAGATTTTAAAGCATTGCTTTGAGGACATGATTGCCTTCAGTGAAAACAGAATTAGCACACTCAGCACAATCATTACAGAGAATCACCCTAGCTCATGTCTGATATTTAATCATGATGCCAATACGTTTATGTTTATCTGCTCTAGAGAGTCCTGTTCTATTGGCAGTACAGTACTACAGAGACTAGACAAGCTGTGTGTGTTCATTTGCATGTGTGTCGTCAATGGGTTCTTAATCCTAACAGTAGCTACATCTCCTTTAGAATGTGTGTCCACAAACATTTAGAGCTTCCGTTTTCCAGACGAGGATTAAGCCTAGTCATAGATTATATTTTCCTTTTAATTGATAAACTCCATTTAAAATGGCTTGTAATCCAAGCCTAGGTTTAATTCCTGTGTGGGGAAACTGCCCTCTAGTGTATTTAGATAGAAAGATACTTCATTGATCCCAAAGGAAATTAAGGCAAGCCTTTACTGCATAGTGGCGACTGTATTGCACAAATTTGACCAATGTGGATTAAATAAAACCCATCTGACAAAAGCGCAGCCTGTCTATGTAATAGTTATGCATGTTGCTGGTATACCCCACCACTCTGCCTTTTAAAGTCAGGTACCATCACTGCAAGACTGACTCCCAGGCTGCGAAGCTATACGGCTGACCATGTGCCTCCCACCCCAGGAAAGTATTTCACCCCTCTAGAGAGAAGGCATCTGAGTGATGGGAACTTGCTTAGGTTCAGGCCAGGCCAGAGACCAGGGAGTGACAGAGAGAGTCAGGTTTGTGAGAGGTAGCTGTATTAGCACATCCATATTAAGACACCTGGTAACATGGGACACCAGTTTTTGTCCTAAGTATTGGGTAATATCCATCCAGTCTTATTTTCATGTTTCTTTAAATGTCCATTAGTCTACTCTTTTTGGCCTTTAAAAGTTTAAAACCAGAGATAGTCTTTTTGTACTCCTGCCTGAAGTAGAATTTGTATACTGCTTTCTTCTAACCAGCCATAATTCTAGATAAAGTAAAGATGTGCAGAGACTGCATTTCACTAAATAGATTTAATAATTCAGAATAACTTTATCTTTTGCACAATTACAACAAACCTGTATTGGTTCGGTGGCATGGCAAGAAACACCACGAAATGTTACGTTTTTAAATTTTACAAATGTAACTACCTGCACTCATCAAACCAATTATTTGTTACTGTCTGGGAGTGCTCCTCACTACACTACCATGGGCTGTGAATAATGAAGCTCGATAGACAACAGTCTATCTGTTAATCAGTGGCTGTTAGAGAGATCAAATCCAAGTAAGTAATGAGAACGTACAGACTTTTTTACTTCCATATAGCAGGATGTAGGCATCATTGGCAGTTAAAATCATACCAGAGATGCTTACAAGTTACTTCATTAAATGTAGTCCAAGACAGTTCTGTGGGGAGAAGATCATTTATTGAGTCTAAGTTGAGTCTGAAGTAAGTCTTAGTGGAGTATTCCGGTTGAGTCTTGGGTCTCAGGGGTACAAATCCAAATCAAGCCTCTGGGGTCCAGGTCTAGTCTTTGGGGTGCAAGTAAAGTCTAGGGTTTTTAGGGTGCAACCCTGTATTTTTATTTCACCTGTCAATCGTGTTCAGTCTCATTTTACTTTGGTCCATTTTGGTTCATAAAATGTTGCTTGTATTCTTCCCTCACAGAATGACATAGACCCAACCAAAGCTGCACCAGTCCTTAACACCTCCAAGGGTGACAGCACATCAGGAGCCAAGCCCAGCAGCCTGTCCCTGGATGACACGGAAATGAGGAAGCTGATGGAGGAGTGCAAGAGGCTGCAGTCAGAAATGGGCAAACTGGCAGATGAGAACCGGCAACTCAAGGTACAGTAAAGAAGAGCAGAGCAAATGTTTCAGACACCACACAAAAAACTTTTATTATTATTATTATACCACTAACAGAAACTAGCCAGAGAATGTGTTTCAGAAACATCTACATGTGGTTTGTTGTACACTCTGGATGTGTTTTTTTTTTCTTAACTTATTTAATAGGATGAAGGTCTGCGGATGAGGAAGGCCCAGCGGTCGGACAACATGACCTCCAACACATCGGCCATCATGAGGAAGGAAACCAGTTCCAAATCACTCCCCTCGCTGCTTGTGGTCATTGCGGCCATCTTTATTGGATTCTTCCTGGGGAAGTTTGTGTTGTAGGATAAACGCATCTGTTTTGCCCAGCTCCTTCCAGTCTCTTCTGGGCTGAGGGGCAAAGCGTGTGTTCTTGTCGTTCAGCGTCGCATCAGTGCTAGTGTGGCCTAAGGCGGCGGGAAAAAATGCGTCTGTGTACAGAATCATTCAAACAGGCCTTGCCTTTTTGCAATCTCACACGGTTAGTACACATACACACCAGAAACGAGAAGAACAGTTTCCCTATTTTTGTTGTTGTTGTTTTCTGTTATATTCTTGTGGTGCTGGGTGTTTTTCTTCTTTTTTCCTTTTTTTTTTTGGTTTTATTTTTGTTTTGTTTGTTTTGGTCCCCCTCCCCCACGGATGGTGTGGATCAGAAACTGTACATTTATCAAAACATCAAAACAACACGGTCAAATCAAGGCCCTGTGTAGAGAGACCTTGATGATAATTGAAAAAAAATAAATAAATAAATAAAAAAAAAGAGTTCTATGGCGAATAAATAAAATGAATTGTTCTCTCTTTCTCTTTGTGGTTTTAATAAGAGTTGAATGAAATGTTTTAACAAATATTTTAAGCACTCTAAAAAGGAGAAACAGACCTTCCTTCACATTGCTGGATTGCCGGTCTCTTTGATCGTGAAAATTGACCTTCAAATGAAAAATGAATTTGTTTTCTTGAATGTTAACTCAGCTGGGAAAAATGTGCCTCCTTCCATGTACATTATTTTCTCCCAGTCACCTGACACAAACGCACACACGCACACATCTTACGGTTATGTCAAGTCTTACTAGATTTTTCTTTATGCAAATTATATACTCATTTGTGAGGCAACTGTCGACTGAATAAAGATCACCACTCTTACAGTCCTGTCCTATGGTATTTAACGTTGAGGATAAGAAAAATGAAAATGAAATAAAATCTTTAACATTCTCATTTCAGTGTTGGTTTGGCATCTCTGTACATTTTCAAGATATTGCACACTTCATCTCCTTCATGAAAATGCATGCAGTGGATGACACACTACAAATGAATGTCTGGACAAATCTTTTCCTCTACGCATAAATAATAAATAATCCACACTTTGCAGTGTGTGTGTGTTCTTTGCCAAAGGTAAAGAACAAGGGGAGCAATGCAAGTCATTTTTCAGTTGATGTAGGACTACATTTTAAAGAGTAGCTGCAATAGTACTGTAAGAGGGAGGGTATGTGATCACGTTTTGTTTGTGTAATCAACATGCACACTTTCCACTGGAGAATTTTATCAGTGAAGATACTTAGGATTGTGCTTTCTTGTCCATGGTCGCTTTGCATTTATGTACAGCCATCTTAAAGTCCCCCAAAAGCTGAACTTCTTCAGGTAAAGCCAAGAATCTGATTTCTTCCTTCAAAAACAAAAATATTTACATATTGTCCCATGTTGCAGAAGTAGTCCCACAGTCTCTTATCAATCTTGCCAATCAATAATCACAATCAATAGTTAGTCCTGTGAGCGCTTAGCCAAAAGCCAAAGTTCTAGACCTGTATCTAGGATCACCTCTTTGTGAGCAGGAGGATGGATGTGAACCTGATCAGCATCTTGAGATACAACACATATGGCACAACAAACAAGATAAAAACAAATTCCTTTCTAATCGACCCAGAAGACAAGTATGACCAAAAGAATGCTGTACATTAGGTTCTCATGTAGTGTCTTGCATCCATTTCCTAGTCTGAAGTGTTGGTCTCCCTCTTTTCCAAAGCTTGTAGCCCCCTTCTGGCTGGACATGCAGCGTATAAGCGGGGGCTGGTAGGACGTGGCCCGCTTGTGTGGCTGGTTTGGGCTTGAGCCATTGGTGGGTCTCTGGCCGTTGAATAGCAGGCTGTGTCCGGCTGAATCTCGTCCCATGCGGAAAAGCTCATACTCAGTGTGCGGTAAACGGATGCCCAGGGCGGCACAGCCTGAGGTGAAAGTCACGTCTTGCTGAACCCCCAGCCTCCAGGAACCCTGCTTTCCACATTCGTTCCCGCTGAAGACATTCAAGAGGGAGGTAGTGGCCATGTCCATTGGAGTGACCTTCATATGGGTCACTGGAACAAAACAGAGAAAACATTCAGTGTTCTAAGGACATCAAGGGCAAACAGACTGGATTCTAACAATAAAGCAGAACAGGGCGCACCAAAATGAACATATTTGGCTGAAACAGAAACGGAACAAAATGAAACGTTTGTCCGAAGGCCGAATACAGACTATTGAACAGTTTTTCTTATTTTCATTAAATTTGGCACCTTTCAAACAAAAAGCAATTTAAAAAAACCTACAATTTAACAATATTTATTGAGCACTGAACATTCTCAAATATGACTTACACAATATGATTTAAATTAGTCATTGTTCAATATAATGACTTGGTCTTTTCACTACTTTGACTGAGTGTTTTTTTGCCAATTTTATATATAAATGCATTTCAGTTTCAGTTTGGACATGCTATACAGAACATTAACAAAATGATTTTATGTGTTACAAATCTGAAATACGCTATTTTAGTGAATCAAAAATATGCAGGTTATAAAGATCTAAAAATTGTTCCTAAATGGTTCTTGGTTTAGACATGGTTCTTGGTTTGATTTGGAACAAAACTTTCTAAAATAACGTCTACAGAATATGAAATCTGGGGTAAAATCTAACGAAAGGCCAACAGGATAAAGCACCGTTCAGAGAAGGGCCAACTGATGGAGATGCTGCAGTGACTACAATCCCACCAGCTTGGAATAGAAGCTCTGAGAAAGCCGCTTAAGATTACGGGTAATACGTAAGTGCTACACTAAAAGCTAACCCCAGACTCAGACCCTACTACAGTCTCTCCAGTTAGCGAACTGCACATCATGCATGTGCTCAAAGAGGACAACATTATTTGGATGGAAAATAATAATAAAAAAAGTTTTTCAGGTTTTCAGAGATGGCTGGGGAGTCAACCAGTGACAGTAAATCGCAGTGCCGCGGGGATAGTGGAGTCGATGCCACAGGTTGGAGGTTATCTGCGCTGCAGCGGGGATAGTGGAGTTGTGGTCGCAGGGGTTATTAGTGCTGCTGTGGTGATAGTGGGCAGTCTCTACATGCACTGCACTGCAAGTTTAAGGGTTAAATTTACCAAGCACTCAGTGCTATATCTTTAGAACTAAGGCTGTATCTCTGAAAACATTTTGTCCTTTGACTTTCAGAGCTGTAAAATTGACTGGGGTTGGGGCTGCTTGGCCTCCTCCGCTGCAGTACTGTTAGCCAATTAGAGGTGATATATTATTTACATGTATGAATATTCATGCCTTCTTTTTTCAGACGTCTAATTCAGTGAAATAAAGCAGGGCAAAATAAAAACACCTGAGCACAAAAAAACAGCTCACATGGCATTCATTCATACTAGACCACAACTTTTTAACATTTTAATATGAATGAAAAAACGATGGAATGAGAGCATTAAAATACTCAATAGATGGCCTTCACATAACTGTTTTTAAAACTGATTTAATAATATAAAATAATAAATAAATAATTTTACTAAAAAAATCACAGGCATGGGCCTTTTATTTTCATTTTAAAATAACTTCTATTTTTAAAAGTCAAGAGCGTCAAAATTTGTTCAAAAGTGCTTGCATGTAAAGAAAATTATGCAAGATCAACACAACTGCTGTCTCCCACTTTCCTTCCTTTGGAATGAAATGTGCTGATGTTACACATTTTATTTGTCTGCAGCTGATTGGAAAATTGTAATTACACATATTTCATTTTATATTTCAGTCTTCTTAAGCATGTGAGGCTGAATGAGATTTTGGTTATGGTCTGTAAAGCTTGTCCAACCTGGCAAAAGAAGCTAAGAAAGAACCATCTGAGAGCTGATTCTAGTAAAATCATCTGAACTCATCCTAGTTACATGGCTTTAATCCACGTTCAGTTTACCTGTGAAGGTAAATTCAGTGCCTCCCATGACTGTAGTGGAGGGGACCCCTTGACTGAAGTGTCCTCTGGCAGAGATGCTAAAAGTGGGGCGTCTGCAGACGGGGTCGGAGAAGTGGTAGTAGTGACCCTCCCAGACGTTGCCGTCCTCGTGGAAAGCAAAATGACGGGTAAGGAAGAGGACCCCGGGCCGGACCTCACAACGCCTGCTAACCCAGTTCCCATAGAGACGCAGTGGGCGGTCATTCTGAGACGGCAGGACAGGTGGATTGTGAAGGTCTGCGGCAGAGATGATTTGACACGTCACACAGCTGTCATCATAGGTCTGAAAAGAGAAAAGAGAGCTTTTTTTTTCTTGAAGAATGACAGATTTGAAAGACTTGATCGTGGTGAGAGAGTGTCATTCCGAAGAAGTTCTGAAGATGTAATTAAGGATTCTTTTAGTAAGAAATGTACATTTCAGACAAAAAGAAAGATCACACACAGGGTTTGAAGGCTAACTGCCCAGCTGTGTCTAAATGGCACATGCCCAGATTGGACAGAACATCTAACAGGCGACAGAGAAACCCTGATGTATTTCCCAGCCAGTAAGAGCAAAAGCAGTTGTACTCTCTTGCAGTCATAGCTGACAGATGAAAAGACGAGGATTAGTGGCCATAAGTCATGGCTCTGCAACACAAAGCTGCTCATGAGTAATGGCAGCAATAAAACAATTATCATGAGAAACCACAGCAATTCTTAGTAGTTTGGCAATTTGAAAGGGTCTTTCATCACCACGTCTCAGATTGGGCTGAAGGCAAGTCTTTTGAAGACAGCGGTCTGGGCGACAGATACTTGAGTTTCATTATATCCGCTTCCCTTAGATTTTGGTGCAAGCACCAGACCTGTTTTTCGTACATACAGATTGCCTCTCCTGGTTTAAATATGATTCTGCAGTGAAGAACCTGCATTAACTGTATAATTCATCCAAGGACAAGAAGTAATCCATATCAGCGAGAACTATTAAATCCCAATCCACCAGCTCCTCCTGCTTTAGAGTCCAAGCCTACCTTACACCTGTAGGGCTAAAACTTGGAGCCCTGTTGGTAGTATTATGATTATTGGAAGCAGGGACTCGACTTGTGATAAGTTGCCATTGCTTGACTGCCATGACTCAACATCCTCTCCATAAATTATTCATCTTCAAACTAGAATTCATTAACTTTGCATTACATCTTTCATACCGCCTTTTTGTAGGCATCAGAATGTAGAGAAGCAAGTGTAAGGATGTTGGGTGAGGGGGTAGATGGCAGAGCGCACACATGAAAGGCATTAATCCAGCCGAAAGCCCCTGTTCCACCTCTCAAGTCTGGCTGTAGCTTTCCCTCAGCCCTGCCATAGCGCCTTAGGCACGCACCAAGTCGGAGCTGGAATTCAGAACGATGCCCTTTGCTGCGCTATTTCCCCATTCCCTTTGAAGCAGACAGGGGATAGCAGCGGATCAGCAGCCTGGGTATGCTCTAACACCAGCTGAAATCACACTAAAACGGCAGGGGAAACGCTGATATTTGTTCTGTATCGGCTTTGTTTGAAATAGTTGAGTGGTTGACGTCGGATCATGGTAATGCTAGAGTAAAACTGCATGGCTGGGGAAAGAGCAAGCCAATGAATACATAATGCACTCAGCACGTACAAGGAAGGGCACGGCAGCTACCTGATGCAAGCGCACACAGGAAGATGAGGACAGCCTAATGACATGAATTAATTAAAGGGCAGTGTCACTTCTGACGTCAAGTAAAGTGTTATGTATAATACAGCCTTTTACTTTACACTACACGGCACTTAATCAATTAAACATGCGTCCGTCAAACACTTCATCCATTTTTTAGCTTTTGTGTGCGTTTTTGCCGTCGGACTGAACACACAACGTGATGGAAGTCTACAGCGGAACACCATGACTGCTAACATCTTTCTGCCTCCAAGAATCGTATTAATATTCACGAGCGAGAGGGCCCTTTGCTTTACGGCACTGTTACTCGTCCTCAGTTCCCCGTTTATTACCGGCTTGTAATAGATGGGCATAAAACATGTGCATTGTGAAGACATGAATATGAATCAGTATCTGTTTTCTGGCAGCGCAGCAAGGCTTGTTTATTGTTATTGGAGGATGCGATCTTGCCACTTCTCGCAGGCTGTAGCAAACTGCTGCTCTGTGCTGTTAGTGGGCACGCTTTAGTGGGATGCTGATCTGCATCTCTGCTGCTGATCTGATATTGGTGGGGGGAATTAGGTGGGGGAGAGGATTGACAGAGTGCTGATGCAGCACAGAATGGGGGGTATGTTAATGTCGTATGGGTAGCTGGGGTCGACGGAGCTTTCAGATAAATGCAGAATGTCTCTATTAGTGTGATTTACAGCTAGGTGAGGCTACTTTTCTGGACATGGGAAAGTGAATGTGGTCCTGCCAGCTGGGGACAGGACAAAAACTAGGGACGCATCAATAGGGAATTTATGGATGAATATTAATGACTAACATTTAACAAATAACATAGTTTGACTGAAGATTTAACAATAAAACAAACCAAACCAAAAAAAACGATTCACTGCCAATAAGAAGTGCAACTAGCATGTGGTTGGTGTTGATGCCTTTTTTGGTAGCAGATAATGGTTGAATTTGCTGGCCAGACAAACATTAATACAGTCCCTACTTGTGCAAAATGACCAAATTTGTGACATTCTACAAAAGAGCATCAATAAATTAGCTGTAAAATATAAATTAGGATAACTAATTTTATATAATTGAAAAATGAACATTTACATTATTTATTTAATTTAACTTCACATGTGAAATTCTTACAAGTAAGTTCTTAGGGGACATGGACAGACAAACATTCACATAGACAACCCAAATATGTAAAGTCTCTGGAAAGAACTTGCTGCCATTCTTCAGCCTTTCAGCTCTGCTCCAGGACCAATTTTCTGTAACCTCTGCATTTTTATAGTTTACTGCCACGAACAAGACAAGCTCTTCTGTCACCATCTTGGTCATTTTTTTTTATCTGCAGCAGTGACAATGAAGCTCTGATTGGTCAAACTAATTTGAATGTATGCGTACAAGATAGAAAATAGAGCAGGCTCAGAATGAAAAATGTATGCAGCATTTTTTCAAAACATGTCATGCATTATTTGTCCGCAAAAAGTGGGCTCTAAGTGATTAGGCCTTTATCCAAAAGGAAACAGCCAAGAAAACTTCTCAAGAACAGTAGTGTTCTTTCTGCAGTCAACCATAAGCACAAGCAAGAAATAGGCTGCTAAATTATAGGGATATTAACAGGAGTGTTCCATATTGTATTGTGCTCAATACTATCTCAAAAAATCTGACACAATAAAAATAAATACATATTGTAATGTATTGTGAAATATTATGGAAAGCAGCTTCTTTAGTTTTTTTTTTTTTGCTATTTACTGTGTTTATTTTAAAATTGTTCGTTTGCACTTTAGTTTTGTGTTAGATTTTTTTGTTACATTTCTTTAGCTTTCATTTGGTTACACTTATTATTTTATACAAAATCATTGATAAGTGTTGATAAGTTATTGTTGTCAAACGTTTATAGATTTTTAGGTTTTATTGAATATATGAAACTGTTATAATTATGTACTAAATATAACTTTAATATTTATTTTGTTGTAGTAGTATATTCTTGAATTTAATTGTAATTAAAAATCAATAATTTGTCAACTCACTAAGAATATCATTACTGCAAAAATACCATAAAATACTGTGATATTATTTTGGTGTCATATTATCACTCTATATGTTACAATACAGGGTATATTGTATTGAAATGTACAAGTGTATCACGGCTATCATGTTAAGGCCTATTAAAACTTAGGGTGGGTTTAAAGGGAAACTCTGGTGTAAACCGGACTTAGACATGATAAAAAAGTACTTATCTTTGAAGAATAGGACACCTCCATTCTCCCACAGAGTTCTGAGATCCAGAAATTTTAACAGTTTGTCCAAACACCCTTTAGGCTGGGTGACCCGGGGCATAATTTGCCCTGATAAATCGCTGTTTACATCCCATAAAGTGAGCTTCAGCTCCGACTGCCGCCATTACTTGCCATTACTAATGGCGGCACTCGGAGCTGACATTATGGGATGTAAAGAGATGTTTTTAATAAGCTTCTTGTGCAAACTGTGCACTAAGTTATTAATGCCTCGTTTTAAATGCCAGGGCTCTCTAGATTCTAGCAAGGAGTGGAGCTACTTTAAGCTGGATAACGTTGGAAAAAGCGATTTATTGGGGCAAATTATGCCCCATGTCACCCAGTCTGAAGGGTGTTTGGACAAACTGTTAAAATTTCTGGATCTCGGAACGCTGTGGGAGAACGGAGGTGTGCTACTTGTCAAGACGTTACTAAAGCCTGCTAGACTAATTAAACAAGATTTGTCTGAAAAAGTATGATCTCACTCACATGAACAATTTTTTTTTCCCTTTAACAAAATTGTTTTCCCTTACACCTTCAATTTGGCAGCTCTAGACCAGCCGATTTAATTCATGACATGACAAGCTAATGTTAGAGCCAAGTTTTATTTCTCTTTCACTCAATGTTAATAAAAGCCTGTTAGATTAATTAAACGTAATTAAATGTGTCTCATTTTTACTAATTCGCATTAAGCTAGCAAACAAGTTAGCATTTCAAGTTTTTGGTTCCACCTTAAATGTGGCAGCAGGTACATTCTGGATAAGAAAATCAATCAAAACATTTTTTATAATAAATGCAAAGCCTTTAAAAAGTATTTTCTGATAAGCTGAAAAAAAATTAAACTGTAGAGAATTGAGACTGTATCATTAATACACTAAATACCAAATCGAATTCTGAATTTTGTAAATCAATACATCCCATCACAGCCACTCAAGACAATACCGGTTCTTTCGGTATACCGGTTTTAACTTCACCACTGGTATGCACCTTTTTTGTACCGCCATACCGTAGCATAGCTAAAAAACAGTTGTAAGGCTTCAACAAGCAGCAAATTATATAATATTGTTTGCCACTAGAAGCGCTGCAGAGCCCTGTGTGGCAAAGGCACAGCCAAACAGCATGCTAGCTAGCGTTAGCCTTTAGCTAATAGATGGGAGAGGCTCCCTTGTGTTTTTTTTCTGGACCCAGGTGCGCTTTACCTGCAGGTATGTATATTTAAATTTGAAAGCGGTCTGGAATACTGGTCCCAGGTGCACCTGAAACTGGTGGTCACCATATAACGCTAGATTCGAGGTATGTCTTACCATGGGCAAAAATACTTCCAGTATTTAACTGGAGAACCAAGGGAATTGTGACTGATAAACAACCATTTAAATACAATACTGCCTTGGCTTCAAGAATAACATATTGTAAATTGATTTTAAAATGGTAAATTACTTGTGCAATATAACATTTAAGAAATATATCTTTAAATACTTAAACATTTAAAGTATTTTAGGTGTGTTTATAGAATTTTCGGAAAATACTAAGTTTTGAAAAGGAAACTGTCCTAAAGTTGGCATATCTCTTTCAAGTTCTATTTCAATATGTTGCAGTTTACACAACAAATATTGTGTACATTCTGCAATTTTTCTTCGCTGAATGCTGACTAATTCCTTCATATATTGTGTCATTTTGTGGGACAAAGTAAACCCCTTAGTAACCAAAGCCTTAATTTAAGGCCTTAATGTTTAATATTCTATGTATTCCTTACAGTGGAATAAGATACAAACCTACATAAAAGCCCAGGCATGCAAAAAAAACAACAAAAAAATGAATACTATAAAACATATACTTTTTTGTTCATACTACCCAGCACTACTTGGTACACACTGTGACACTGTGACTCAGGGATTGTTACATGTGTCCAACAACTTTGTAAACAAAATGTCCTATCCATCTCATACCCAGTATCAGGCCCCAGGCTCTCTCCTGAGGTAAAACTTCCAAATAAGTTTACTTACCCTGAGTTTCGGCATGTCAGAGTATAGCCCTACAAACTATAGTCCACAGAATTGATTAAAATATTTAGAGATTTAAAGATAATACTGTGGTTCTTATCCCACTCAAAATTCAGAAAACCTTTCTCTGCAGCTCTGCTGGGATACAAAATGCATAATGGATCACTGTTCCATCGCTCAACCATTTTCGAGAAGTGAACCTCTAATTACCCCCCACTGCACCCTCACTTCAGGTTGCCTTCAATACGGCAAAGATCAAGCTTTAGGAAACGCACAGTGCCTACACGACAGCCTTTACCCATCCCCGCAGCGCACACAGAGGCGAGGCACTGACCTTGACGCTCTGCAGGGGGGGCTGGTAGCCGGAGGGCCTGTGGAGTCTCCTCTGAGCACGCTCCGTGTGCACGTCCCCCAAGAACAACTCCTCTGCTTCCAAGGTGGGGTCGCCATGGCGATGGCGCTTCTCCATGCGCAGCAGCCGCAGCTCCTGCATGCTGAAGTCTAAGCCGCGGCTGCAGTCACGACCTGAGTGCTCAAAGTCATCGGCCAACAGTTCGTAGCTCAGCCCAGGTTCCATGTGCTTCTGCAAATCGCAGCTCTGCTCCAGCTTCTCCTGGAGCTCCTTGGCCACCGCAGGGTTGTGACTGATCAGATGGACGCGGCTCAGCTGATAGTCTGCCTCTGTGCCTCCACGGACGACCCACGAGGCCTGGCGTGGGTGTACGCTGCCCTGGACGAGCAGACTGTAGATGGGCTCGGTGCAGTGGTTGTCCCGGTAGTAGAACTGAAGGGCCTGGAAGGTGTGGTTGGAGTAGAAGTGGTAGGATCGGGTGAGGAATTCTGGTCCAGATCTGACCTCACAGCTTTGAAGAAAATTATAAAACAAAAATTAAATTACATTTACTGTATCTCTACTAATTATTACAGCTTACTGATTTTTATTATAGCTGGAATTAGGGATGAGTTGTACAGGTATTAATTAAGGATACATTAAGTTTTGGTCAAACTCTGGTCAAAATCACTGGATCAAATATTGGAAGAAAAATAGTATAATCACATAATTATAATCACATAATCACATAATTGGTTTACACTATTTAAAAAATGCTTATCTTTAGAGCTAGGGCTGCACAATATATTGTGTCGGCATCATCATCGGAAAATAGTCACATCATACAACAAAGTAATGTCATGTAAGGCAAATCAAACCATACATGTCATATTACAACTTGCTTAAGACAAACAGAAATACTGCACTGTTCTTATTTTACATTACATATCAACCATATGCAAATAATCTGCCAATATATATTTATATCAAAATACTACTACTAATACAGACTGCAAATACACAACAGAAAAACACAGGAGGCACAATGTGTGTGATAGGCTGCTAAACCCTAAACCTGGAGAAAACCCTAGCAGAAAAAGATTCTTTTTAACAGTTAGAGTGTATCTGATTTAACAAAAATGTATCAATATAACACCTGTTTTGGAGCTCTGAGGAAAACCATGTTTGACATTTTAGCAGAACAGCAGAAAAGTTATTCTGGATACACATATTCAGACCCGCAAAATATGGTGCAAAGATATGACACTTGGTTAGGGCTGTACCTCCTGCCAGGGGAAAATGCTTTTTGACAGAAGTAGGAATTACCTGTCGGACACCCAGTGACCTGCGATATCAGGAGGCATGTGCACACTGATCTGATCTCCATCCTGAAGATGTTTGAGCATGAAATGACACTGGTTATGTCGGGAGTGCTTCCCGTAGCTCTTCTCCAGCAGGACTGGGCTGGACCTCACCAAGTGAGGAGGCAACCTCTCACACCAGCCTGCAGAGAGGAGTAAAAGGGGTGAGAGGGGTAGAGAAGGGAAGGGGGCAAATCCTCAGCTCAACTGCAAATCACATAAGCTCCACAGTTCGGTTGAGTTATCTGCTTATCGGACGAGTTGGTAAAGAAACAGAGGAGCAGATTGTGGAGAGTTCTGAATGATTTTTAGCTATGTAGCTCCAAAATCCAAAATGACACGGGCTTTGGCATAAATAGCTTTTACTTATGTTCAGCTACCCTTCATATTAAGTAAATCATGAGAGGAATTTCTCACACACGTTATTTCTAGCTATAAATGTGTGAGAACCACAGTTAAATATGAGCATTGTTCTAATCAACATTCAGCCCTCAGACAAATGGACGAGTTACAGTGAGGGGCTTGTGTATTAATCAGAGTTTAATAATGGAATTAACACACCCCTCAGTCTTCTAATTACCGCCCAAAGTGTTCAGCACTCACTAATCACTAATGTGGAGATCTGAAACACACAGCATAATCGTTTATCCCGTTAATGTAATACAGGGAAATTAAACTCATTAGAGTATGTCTGAGGGGAAAGCCTGAGAGAGAAAAAGAGAGAGAGAGAGAAACAGATGGATAGAGATACAGGTGGAGAGAGAGAGAAGATGAGAGAGAGACAAATGAAAAGAGATGGAGAGAGAGACAGATTAAGAGAGAGGGAGAGAGAATATAAGATGGAGAGAGAGCTAGAGAGGGAGAGAGAGACTGAGAAAGATAAGAGAAAGTAAGGGAGAGAGAGAGATGGAAAGAGAGAGAAAGATTGAGAGAGGAGAGATGAAGATATAGAAAGCAATGGAGAGAAAGATGGACAGGAAGAGAGAGGGGGGAGAAAGATGGAGAGAGATTAAGAGAGAGATGGAGAAAGAAACGGAAAGAAAGAGAGAGGGGGAGAAAGATGGAGAAAGAGAGAGAGAGATTACTTCACTGTCCGAAATTACAAGAGAATTTCATAGACAGGTTAAAAAGCTGATCCAAAAATCCAAAAACTACACACCTTGCTGTATCAGTGTCACCACCTGAGAAATACCTACCTTACCATGATTCACGGTTCTCGAATAGATATAAAAACTCGTTTTTCATATTTTCTTGTAATTTTAAACTTTAAACAGTAAAACATTTTGATATATAAATAAAAGGTATGTGTATATGTTTTATATATTTATCCTTTTTATCCAGAATATTTAATTTAATTGTATCTTTATTAAAGACAGTTATTTACTGTCACTTATTTTGTAATTATTATATAATTTTTGTATATGGTTGAGGACTTTTTACATCCCTCTTTGGAGGATAATTAATGAGAGACTCACCCGCGCTCATGAGGACGATGACCGCCGTAATCGTCGCCGTGTAGAACCACAAGAACATCCTTGTCCTCAGAACAGAAACACCAACAGCACCAAAGTTTACACAAATAACTAACTAGAGATAAAGCCCTGAGGCGAGGAATCCCCGAGACGCTCTGCTCTCTTTCAGCTTTTAAACAAACTTGCTTACTTAGCAGATCTTCCTCCTCACCCCCTGTCTCTCTCTCTCTCTCTCTCTCTCTCCCTCACACACACACACACACACACACCTCTCTCTCTCTCTCTCTCTCTCTCTAAAGTGTGTTTTCTAAGTTAGACATTTTTCCTCCTTATTAAAACAGCAGAGCCTCGTATCCTGTATCCTCACGTGCGGCAGCGCTGCGTCCTCAGAACTGTGGTTCATGTCTGATAGAAGATTGGAGCTAAACTTCACTGTCTTCAGCGTTTCTCAGCTTTTAGAAGAGGCGGAGGAGGATGATGAGCCTCCCTCTCTCTCTCTCCTCTTTACTCCCCTACACACTCTCTCTCTCTCTCTTCTCTCTCTCCACGCCTGGAATAACTCTTACGCCTCATCAAATGCGTTATCTCCCCTCGTTTTCCCGCGTCATCGCCTCCTACTTCAGGTCCTGGAGGAGGGAGCGCCGTCACGATATAGCCAGAGTTTATTTTATTTATTATTATAATTATGTATTACGCCCGTCTTCAGGTAAGCCCCGCCCCTGAACTGTGATTGGCTATCGGGAGTTGGCCGCTTGCACTAAGATTTGCTGCTCTTTCATGACTAGGAGCGAAACAGCGCTCAAGAAAGCTCTATAAATTATTATTGTATTTAAATAATACAACTTATATAATATTACTGTAAGTGTATATCAGTAAAACACAACCACCAGAACTTTCCGGCGTATTACAGCAGCATTTAAACAACCCCCCCCCACCGCCCCGGCGATAAGATTGGTCAATAGTTTATAATTCACCCAATCCGAGAGCAGGAGGCAGGACCCGCCGGAATACAGGTAGAGTACAACACACACACACACACACACACACACACACACACACACACAGAGAAACACGATATGATGCGTTTTCGTTTAGTCAAAACGGACCCAGATACATGACATTTTCCACGGTTTTTGGTTCAGAAGCTGGAGGAAGGTGGGCTATCTGTTATAAAATGAGTCAGTCAGCTATATTGTCATTACACCCGGTTAGTGAAGCTAAGTGTAACTTTTAAAGCGAGGCCAAACCACACAGAAACTGAAGGAGTTAATAATAGCATAGCCGAAATGTAGCTTACCTAACACAATTAGCTCCAGGCTATTATTGTATTAGCCTACATCTATGTCACTTTATTTCCCTTCATGCAGCACAGTTAAGATATTAGAAATCCATCGTTTTCTCTTTGTGCACAGCAGTGTAAATGTGTAATGTTACTTGAATAATTGCAAGTGCTGTTCTTTCATTAATATCAAATTAACTTTATGAGAACGTTCAGTTACAGTCTGCCAGGCTCATGTTTAATTCATATCAAAGTTCTTTTCATAGTCACTCTAAAGTGATTAGTTATTTATTTGGTGAGAGGGGGGAAAAAAGCGAAAAGCAACTCAGGTGTGGAGACAAAATCCATCATCGCAGGGTGAGAAATTTCCTCACACCTCCACCACCTTCTCCACATTTTTAAATGAGCCGAGATTTATGTTCTTGTGTCAGGTGCACTGTAGTGTGTATGAGCCTGGAGCCAAACATCCACCATTTACACTCATCAAACAAGACAAATATAACTTGCATTAAGGAGCTCTCATATTCTACCGGAATACGACTGAGTGCACAGGGCTGCATAGTGGTGTCAGAATTGTATTGGCACTGGACAGACATCCAGACTTGATTAATAATAGAATTAAAATAGTGCTATTTGATTTATGTATTCTACTATAGCAACAGCAGAATTTACATGTCTCTTTAACCCTGGTAGCCTATATGTAGTCTAATTTCAAACAAAATTGGACACACCTTTTCATTATTTTCATTTTTCTCTTTTTTATTATGTTCAGCATTGTAATATACATAAAAACTATAAAGCAACACATATATAACTCTGAAAAAATATAAGAGACCGCTTAAAAATGACGAGTTTCTTTGATTTTAACCAAATTGAAAACCTCTAAAATATAATCAAGAGGAAGATTGATGATCACAAGCCATCAAATCAAGCTAAACTGTTTGAATTTTTGCACCAGGAGTGGCATAAAGCTATCTAAAAGCAGTGTGTAAGACTGGTGGAGGAGAACATGCCAAGACTTATTAAAACTGTGATTAAAACCAGGGTTATTCCACCAAATAATGATTTTTGAACTCCTAAAACTTTATAAATATGAACTTGTTTACTTCGCTTTATTTGAGGTCTGAAAGCTTTACATCTTTTTTGTTATTTCAGCCGTTTCTTATTTTCTGCAAATAAATGCTCTAAATCACATTTTTTTTTTTTGGAATTTGGGAAAATTGTTGTCTGTAGTTTATCTAATAAAACAACAATGTTAATTTTACTAAAATGTATACCTATAAATAACAAAATCAGAGAAACTGATTTAGAAACTGGTGGGTGATTTACGATGAGCTAGAGCACACAATGAAGATAAAGCAGCCAACAAGTGCTCATCACCTCTAAAAACTCTTTCAAAACGGCTGGAAATTTATTTCAGGTTTCTCTACCTCATGAAGCTGACTGAAAAAAACAGCCAAGAATTTGCAAATCTGTCATTGAAACTACAAGCGCTACTCTGAAGAGTCTAAATTATAAAATATATTCTGGTTTGTTTAACACTTTTTGTTTACTATATAATTCTATATGTGTTCCTGTGAGACGGGATGTGTCCAAACCTTTGACTGGTACTGTATTATAAATGTTTTATATCTATTCCAGCAGATATGCACAAAACAAAAGACTGAAAAGCAGCATCAGTCCACCATCCCTATCTGTGAATTTCTAATTAAACTTCAAACACTCTATAGATGGAGTATGGAGGTAAAGTTACATATTTTGCTCTTTTTAAAGTGCAAGCAAACTCTGCAGCAAACTATTTTATGCAATGCCATTTTTTTTTTCAAATGTTGATGTTCTTGGTGTTCCAGATCTTTGACTTCTTTAGTTTCTCTTAACCTCCATGTAAATAATGCTATGTCAATATGAGCCATGTCCTTGCCAAAATAATTATTAAAAACCATTAATGTCAAAAATATTTTGTGCACAAGGTTTTGTGCACTTTATAACATAACATAAACATAATGCGTCATTTGGTGTCAGCCTTTATATATAACATGGAGGGTAAAGGGAACTGTGGAAGTCAAGGCAATATCTGGAACACAAATAATATTCTAACAGAATAAATTTTCATTAAAATTATTCATATGGTGACCAGAAAAGAAAAGCAAATGCCCCGCTGGAAGGTTGGACCACACTGAAATTGTACCTTTTAACTGTGCAGTGTTGCTTGCATAAAGTATTGGTTGGTAGCTTGTCCAACATTCTTGTGCATGCCCTAATACATATTTTATTTTTCAATCTTTTTTAGTTCATAAAATATGAAATAAATGGTGCACTAGAATTGGCAGAAAAAATAAGTGTTAAAAATAGTTCACGTTAAAAATAGTATGCTGCCTAGGTTTGGTTCTTGATTTAAAAATCAACATAATATATCGTTTGGGTTGTCAACTTCGGTATATATATTGCACATACTGCATTATCTGTATTTCAGTAACAGGCTACTGAATGTACGTAAAGTATAAGTTGGCTTAGCTTTTAAACATGATTTATTATTTCTTTTTACCAGGTTTACTTCAAAATAAACTTGTTAAAGGAAATGACAGACACTCCTGACTTTATACACTGGTTTACACACTGACAGATTGTGTGGCATTTCTCTGACGGCCTGTACCATAAATATGCCAGTTCATCTTTTGCCCCTCCATCTTTCACAGCATGGCCGTACCTCTCTTCTCTCATAAGAATCTCAGTGATGCAGGCTTGTCCTAAATGCTCATTCAGTGCTGGCAGATCTCACCTAGGTGAGCGGGTTTGCAGTGCACAGACAGCCGTTCCCCTGCACTGGCTTGGGCGTCTGCCAGCCTGCTCAAGAAGCCTAGTGCTTGCCCGCTAACCCATCTGGGAACCAAAGCATATTTAACAAGACGAAAATATACTTGCAGAGGGCATTTGTGTTGTGTAAGGAAAACATCCAAGCATTTTGCAGCTCTTCAAAAGCTCAAAGGCGAAAATGTTGGAAAATGAACTTTGTAAATAAATGCGCTGCCCTATAAAGGCCTTGGAAGCCTGCTGATGCTGATGTTGGAAAAAAGCAAAGTGAACTTGGGTTTTTTAATGACTTCGCTTGCTCCAACATTTCCTGTTACCAAGCTCGCTAAACATCACAAACGTGTGGCCATTTTGGCAAGGGCGGGGCTAATATTGACATATCATTATTTATATTTCTTCAGGTCACATCATGCCAATCTACACTCTTTAATAGGGCAAGTGTGAAAAACTCAGTCCTGCTTGGCAGCTGCTTAATACTTCGCTCACGGGAAGGAGCAAAAGGCACAGAGAGAGTAGGGGGGAGATGAAAAGAGCAGCAATCCTGTTTTGCCCCTCAATGGGCTCCCTCTTGTACTCAGAGGGGATCTGCTAGTAGATTAAGAGTGAAATCCTGTGGGTCTTTGTCACTGTTCATGACAGCTAGCTGGGGTTAAAGGTTGCAAGGCCCTACTAAGACGACTTAGCTGACCCCCCACGACACAGCATACCAGAGGATGAAAGGAGCGAAAGACGACCTGAATAAATTCAGTTGAACTCCATCGGCCTTGGTATGGGTACAGTGCAACGATTCGATGACGCCAAGTACGACGCTTTTGTGAAAACACAGGACTAGTGGATCTTTTGAGAAACTATGAATAAATGCATGAGCCGAAACTACAGACCGCATCTGCTATTAGGGCAGAATGGATAATTAGCCGGGTACTCCAACAAGTAGGGAGCATACACAGTCACAATATTATAAAAAATGCAGCAAAAAAGAAATTTAGGAGCAAAGCTCAAATTGTGGAACTTCATCAAAGACATGCATTTTTTTCTACTGTACGGCTCACAGACCTCCTTTCGTAGCACTAATCAGATCTCTCTATTAAAAACTCTCTCTATTAAAAAGCGGAAGCATTGATCTTGGTGCTGTTTTAGATTTTACAAACCCTGTCACATTCGGCTGATTACCATGCAGCGCGATTGCTTTCTTTCCTTTTTTTCATGGCGCTCTTTCTCCTGCCAAACTGACAAAGTGAAGATGGCAAGAAGACGGCAAAGACAGCTTTCAAATCTCAGTTGTTAAAACATCTGCAAGCAATGGTGGGCATATGCTACTTTGACAGCTACAGTGGAGAAGTGGAGGACGTGAACAGACGCCAAAGTGTGCGTGTGACACGTCACTCCAGATGTTAGTTTTTAAAGAGACTTTCTCACACAGATGAAGGCCAGGGATGGGTGATACCACTGAATTCAATACTTGGTAACACACTGGTTATACCACTGCAGATACCATTTTTATATTCTTCTTTTTGCAACAGATGTTTTGAAGCAGCTTTGCCAAAATCTGGTAATAAACCAAAATAATCAATAATTCACATGAACAAGCCAAAAGCAATAGTGGCAGAATGGAAAAACATCCTCAAAGATGGAGGAAGAAACCTTGGGATGTACCATCACATAAGTCTGTTGATATGATCAGGGGGATTGATGTAATAATGAAAGTAATGATGTTTATGATAATAATAATTGCAGCTATTACAAAATGAATAGTCAGGAGTCCATGTACACTAGTCAGTAGTGGAGGGTGGGCAACTAGTCCGTAGATTCCTCTCAGAATGTCAGTGATAGACAAAGGAAAAGCTGACATTAGGCAATATAACTACCTCTTTATACTAAATATGTTTCAGAAAATAGCTAATGCTATTCTGATAATAATGTTTCTTGTTTTTGTGTTTTACTATTGGCAAATCTGCACTAATTGCTGCCAAAATAATAATTTAGTGAAGTGAAATCACTCCATATGATCCACATTATGGAAGGAGCATTTCCCCTTGTTTCTGTTTGTGTCTGGAAGTGTTTATAATAAAAGCGGAGAGCGAGAAAGAGAGAGAGATAGGGCAAAATAAGGAAATAAGGAAAATAAGTTCCTATCCTATACATAGACATCTAAAGTCTTGTGTAATTCCATCAGACTCTTTTACACACGGGGCTAAACAAAATGCACCATATGTGAATAATTTGGTCCTGCATGTATTAGCACCCTACAAAAATTACACATTTTGTCAATGTTGTTTTGTTGAGAAACAGTAAATACAGCCTCTGTAGCTAATCAAACTTATAAATGTATTTTCAACCACATTTTAATCCACTGTAATTTGTCTTTCAGTAAATAAAACAGAAGGATGAAGGCAAGAGTACGTTTTCTGTTATTTTTAACTCAAGTTCACAAGTTTTACCATGCAGACAGAAGGATACCTTTCTATCCTTAGTAACTGTATATAGTCACAGAAAGCTACAGTACATCAAGTCAGATGATTATGTAACTGAAATGTAGAGAGAAAGATGTCTTTTAGCATAGCAGATGTATGCTAAGTCGTTTACTTATGCTAACATTAAGCTAGCCTTTTTCAGCTCATATTTTTCAAGTGGTAAACAGTGAGTATGTGTGTTTGAAGATGTAGTTACTAATATCAGTGTGATAAGTGCCGTTAACCGTTGGTACTGCTTTTCTACAAAATGCTAACCATACTGCACTGAGAGAGAGAAATGCTAGAGAGGTGCACCTACCTTAGCTAGGTAGTAAGCATATCATTCCCCAAATAAACATTTCAAACATGAAATGTAGTAGATTTTTGTTATATAGTGACATTTCATTGATAGAATTATCAGTTTGGTGTATGAGTAATATTACTAGATAAATATGTGTGTGGCCTTGATATTGCTAGCTAGCTGTGTTGGTCCACTAGCTAGCTCCATTTGGTTGTCACTTGTCTCTCATTAATCTCTAGCCAGCTTGTATGTTTTTTTTTGCATGCTGAAATGTTTCTTTTTATTACATTTTTTGTATGTTCAAGACAGCAGTGTTGCTGTTTTACAAACTATAATGTTTACAAAATAAAATTACAAGGAAATGTATTAAGTACCTATGCACTTAAGTTTTAAATGTTGAAAGTTATCCATTATCTGCACTGTAATTAAATATAGTATTTAATTTGTATTATGATTAAATGTACAGTATGCATATTGTAATTACTATATATATACACTACCGTTCAAAAGTTTGGGGTCACATTGAAACGTCCTTATTTTTGAAGGAAAAACACTGTACTTTTCAATGAAGATAACTTTAAACTAGTCCTAACTTTAGACAAATACACTCTGTACATTGCTAATGTGGTAAATGACTATTCTAGCTGCAAATGTCTGGTTTTGGTGCAATATCTACATAGGTGTAGAGGCCCATTTCCAGCAACTATCACTCCAGTGTTCTAATGGTACAATGTGTTTGCTCATTGGCTCAGAAGGCTAATTGATGATTAGAAAACCCTTGTGCAATCATGTTCACGCACCTGAAAACAGTCTAGCTCATTACAGAAGCTACAAAACTGACCTTCCTTTGAGCAGATTGAGTTTCTGGAGCATCACATTTGTGGGGTCAATTAAACGCTCAAAATGGCCAGAAAAAGAGAACTTTCATCTGAAACCCGACAGTCTATTCTTGTTCTTAGAAAATTAGAAATTCCATGCGAGAAATTGCTAAGAAATTGAAGATTTCCTACAACAGTGTGTACTATTCCCTTCAGAGGACAGCACAAACAGGCTCTAACCAGAGTAGAAAAAGAAGTGGGAGGCCGCATTGCACAACTAAGCAAGAAGATAAGTACATTAAGTCTCTAGTTTGAGAAACAGATGCCTCACAGGTCTCCAACTGGCATGTTCATTAAATAGTACCCGCAAAACACCAGTGTCAACATCTACAGAGAAGAGGCGGCTGCGGGATTTTGGGCTTCAGGGCAGAGTGGCAAAGAAAAAGCCATATCTGAGACTGGCTAATAAAAGAAAAAGATTAAGATGGGCAAAAGAACACAGACATTGGACAGAGGAAGACTGGAAAAAAGTGTTGTGGACGGATGAATCCAAGTTTGAGGTGTTTGGATCACAAAGAAGAACGTTTTGAGACGCAGAACAAATGAAAAGATGCTGGAAGAATGCCTGACGCCATCTGTTAAGCATGGTGGAGGTAATGTGATGGTCTGGGGTTGCTTTGGTGCTGGTACGGTGGGAGATTTTTACAGGGTAAAAGGGATTCTGAATAAGGAAGGCTATCACTCCATTTTGCAACGCCATGCCATACCCAGTGGACAGCGCCTGATCGGAGCCAATTTCGTCCAACAACAGGACAATGACCCTAAACACACCTCCAAATTGTGCAAGAACTATTTACAGCAGAAGCAGGCAGCTGGTATTCTATTGGTAATGGAGTGGCCAGCGCAGTCACCAGATCTGAACCCCATTGAGCTGTTGTGGGAGCAGCTTGACCGTATGGTACGCCAGAAGTGCCCATCCAACCAATCCAACTTGTGGGAGCTGCTTCTAGAAGCGTGGGGTGCAATTTCTCCAGCTTACCTCAACAAATTAACAGCTAGAATGCCAAAGGTGTGCAATGCTGTAATTGCTGCAAATGGAGGATTCTTTGATGAAAGCAAAGTTTGATGTAAAAACAATGTTATTTCAAATACAAATCATTATTTCTAACCTTGTCAATGTCTTGACTCTATTTTCTATTCATTTCACAACATATGGTGGTGAATAAGTGTGACTTTTCATGGAAAACACAAAATTGTTTGAGTGACCCCAAACTTTTGAACGGTAGTGTATATATACTACTATATATATACTACTATATTACTACAGCTAATTAACAGCTAATTGCTGCCTTCTAGTTACTTTACTTTAAAAGTGTGTGACATTTTTTAACACAAGGTCACAGATCCTCTCAAATACTTGGTTTCCTTTTTCTTTGTCTTCTTATTTTTTTTTTTACCTACACAGTTCTCCTGAACAGCTATTTTGTTCAACATGTTGAAATCTAACAGCTTTCTCCTGCTTTGGAGTTATCAATGAATTTAGATGTTTGATTTTAGATACAGCAAGTGCAGCAGGTGGACTGTAAAAACACTGATAGGAATTTAGTTAAGATAATATAAAGGTCAGCTATTTTATACAATATAAATAGTGGTTTTGATAAATGCATGAAAGCATTTAGTTTACTGTCAACATTTCTTTGTTGTTCTGTTTCTCTGCAGTATTGTGTGTGTGTGTGTGTGTGTGTGTGTGTAGCAGAGGAAATACAGTTAATCTGGCCTGGGCTGGACTGAATTGTGTAAACTCCAAGTCTGAAAACAAATCTCACATCAGCTCTGCAAGTAAAAATCTAGTATTATTTTAACACTCTTATATAACAATACCGGCTATTTTACCAACACCAGAGTCACAGTACATATCACTTTTGAGAAAGGTTGCAGGTTTGCATGGGGTATTGTGGTGAGATTTCCAGTCTTATGATGTCATCGTTTTAATGTACAGGAGTGTTAAGGTTAATGACCTCCTGATTCAGAGGATCCAGTGACATCTGGGGGAAGAACGTGTGTTGCATAAAATGCATTGGCTTTGGAACACTGATATTCACCACAGGGGCCACTAGTGGCTTTTCTTTTCTTTTTTTCCCGCAAACAACAAACCTCTCATACAGAGAAACTGCACACACCTGTGGTTTTTATTTGGCGACGGAACTGAATACAAAACAACTAAAGGTCTTATCTCCTGCAATTATTTTATTTAGGTTTTGACAGTTTATTATTACTTAAAAGATGGATTTGAAGTTTATTAATGAGGATCTATATGTAAGAACTGATTAAAAAAGAAACAGAAGTATCAATAAATTGTATATTGTATAATTCTGCCTGTGCCTAAGGAAGGTAGAGCAGATTCCTACAGCAGTGAGCAGTAAGGTGTTCCACTGAATACTATGTGCTGCTGCTGCAGTATTCAGTAAAGGATTTAGTAAAACAAGAGGCAAAAAAACTCTGAACAAGTCAAATCTACAGGCCTTGTGGGTTTGAACTAAGTTTCATATACTTTCTTACTCATATATGTGCATTTGCATTCGCTCACTCACGCACACACACACCCTCGTTCTTGCCTCAGGGTGTCAAGGAGCTGCAATTCCATTCTCCTTCCTGTAATTCCACACTTCAAACAACGGCATCAAACAATGCAGTGGTCCGGCCGGCCTCTTTCTCTCATACGGGCTGAAAAAACAGCTAGTGCAATAACAGCCATGAGACTATGATTATTGGCTGCCTCCTTAGCAAGCAGCTGTGAGGAATATCCTCAAAAACAATGCCAGAAGGCAACGAAAAAGCTTTGATCAAAATGAAATCACCCCCGTTCTTTCTTCTAATGGAGGAAATCCTGAGTCGAGTACACACACTTCTCCAAGGACAAACCCCCAATTTACACAATGACACACACGACGGAGGACACAGAAATACAGAAATGTATTTCCCCCCTCAAGTTTAAAGGCATCAGATTTGGATCTCAGGTGTTAGCTTGTTGTAGCTGCGTAACCCCAGTTGCTAATCCTTAGGGCAAACAGAGAGGGAAAAAAATCCTTGTTAAAAAAGCCGGTGGAGCAGCTAAGACTACTGATTAGGATCAGAGTGACTTTGTAGACTGCAGAAATACAAAAGCATGGATGAAGGGCTTTACCAAGCTGGAGGAGAATTAGACTAGCGAGAGATCTGAGACTGCGGTATGAGATGCAGATTTGACATTACATGGAAGGTCAAGCTGTTTTCCATGTATTTATGCCAAAGTGAAGCTTACGACTATCTATTCCTTTTTTACTTAAGCCTCTACCCCCCTGTATGTTCCTTGTAGGCTATAGGCCGAAAAATTAAGCTTGGCGTTCAAGACTTACTATGCACACTCTAACCCGCTGCAAGATCTTCGGCCTGTGCAGACACTCATAGTATACAGTGGGACTCCAATATGGTTTGATATCCCATAGAGAGCAAAAAATAAGCCTTGTATGTTAATGAGATTTTTTCTATTGCCAAAACTCATCTGTAACATCAAACAGGAACGACTGGTTGCAGGTGTCTGAGGATTAGATTTGTGTGAACTCAAAAGATTCCATCATGCACACGCTGATTTGATTCTTTTCTTTTTTTTTTGTTTGCACAGAAAAGGACAAAGATTTTGTGAAGGCTCTACTAGAGAATTCGCCAGGGCCTTCGTTTCCCAGTGTCCGAAAGACTTTCGACTCCAAGGGCTTTAAGTATGTTCTTTAAGAAAAGAAAAGAAAAAAAGAAGCAGAAACCACATTAAAAGGTAAGGAGGGGTTCCATAACCAAGAGCCCACAGTCTTCCAGTCACTTTCTTTATAGCTGGAAAACAAAGTGGCACTCAGGCCGTGTGCGGCTGGGCTGTGGAGGGAAGTGGACTTTGTTCCAGATTTGCTCTTATTCTTCAGGAGGGGCTGTGTGTGGCTTTGATGTGGTGCTGGGGAGTACACTAACCCGAGCCCGTCCAGATGGGGCCTCGCTTCACTGGCGCTGGAGGAATATTTATGAAGATTCAAGGCATTCGCAGACACAGCACTGCTGTACAATTCAGCAGTTTACCAACAAAGGAAGCCCCCCTAATAAGCACAAACACGCAAAAAAGGAAAGACAAAACCCGCAGGATCGAAAACATTCTGCAGGAAAAGCACTCGGAAAACGAAGATCCTTGTTAGCCGGAACGACACAAGGCATCTGAAGAGCATTCAGCCTCTTCAAGGTCATGCACAATGCGCAATTGTTCAGACTGAATGATTGGCAACATCTTAACCTTCCCTCTTTTGTCATGTCTTTACCTACAAACTAGAGAGTCCAGAGCTGATCTGTGCGCGTTCTTCACCACACTACTCTTATTAATTCAGTCCTTGTAGCAGTCATGAAAAAAGTAGCAAGAAAGGACGCTGCAGGACATGGTCAGCTATTCAAATGCGGTGAATACACTTTTGAGGCCTGCATGCATTTGTGGATAGCTTCAAAATCCGCACATAACCTTTAGCTGTAGAAAGGCTATAACTAAAAAAGGAGACAGCTGTGTTGAAACATTTATAAAAATATCTGCCACTTGGAACAGCTTCCTACCCTAAAAAAAATATATCTGCGTATAGCTGATACTTTCCCATTGATACTGCAGTACTCTACATGTTCAGTTCTTTTTTTGACTCCTTTAATTAATAGTTGCTGAAATTCTGGAGCAATTTAGGTTGGTCCTATAAAGATTCATCACTGAGCCAAATTGTCTCCAATTGCAGATAATGGCTCTAATTGCTCTTCAATAACTCACTTTCTCATCTTGTTCAGAATATTTACTGTGCCACTTGCTGCTGAGATCTTTTAACCTAGTTCACACTGCTGAAAATGATCAATATAAATGTTTGGATTAATCAAGACTGTCAGTAACTAAAACTGACTGTGTCTAGTTTTTACTGATCCCAATCAATGTCTGTTAAAAGTAAAAACACCACAGGTCTAAGGCCTCTACTGACTGGAACTGCAGTATGATTTCTATCTCCACCCATCCCCATAGGATTCAATTGTAAAGTTTTAAAATCAATAAAACAGAGAGCAAATGGTTTTCACACATCACTCTTAAGAACTGTTTGGAAGATGTGTTTTTTAGAAGAGTGCAGATCAAACTATAATCTTCTAAGAACATAATGCAATCCAAGTCTAATGCAATCCAGACTAAAAAAAAGACCAAAGAGGACACACAGTTCCTACCAAGACTCAAATAAGACAAGATGTGGTTGCATTTGTTGGGCCTGTGTCCAACGCAGCGTTATAATTCTAAGACATTATTCTCAATAGCAGCTGAGCACCCCCAGCCTCCATCCCCTCAGCATGGCTCTAATCCTGCTGCATTCCTGCCGCTTGAGCCGGGATACTGCGGAACGGTGGGCAAATATTCGCCTCATTCAGCTCCACTCCAGCATGATGTCAGAGCCTGAAACCGTCCCCTGTTCACCACACTGAATTAATTTCAACCCAACTAAAGTGTATCTTTAATTTTGTGCTCCTGGATATTTTGACTAGAAGTTCATGGTTGGTTTACAGTTATTGTCTTAACCCTCAGAGGCTCTCTGTTGCAATAACCAAATGTTTAACTGTGTAAAGCTCTTTATTAATGCCTACTTCTGACTAAACATCACTGCAGGTATATGAAGTGTTCATTAGCAAAAACAGATAAAGATGTGTTTAAAGGATAGCAAAAAAATGTTTTCAAATTAAAACTCGTCATATGCTGACAGTGCACATTCTAAAATACGTCATAGCATAAAGAATTCTCTACTTTTTTTCCCCAAGCACACTGTAAGCCTGGATAAGCTGAATTTACTTAAATAATTGGTAACCTTGAGTTAATTAGACTTAAATCTTTTAGATATGATGCCTAAATTGTTCATTTAAGTTAGTTAATTAATTAATTTAATCAATGTTTGGGTCTGAAAATAAATTTGAATGAAATAGATTTGTATTTGTCTTTCTTCATGTTTCATTTATGTACAATAAGTATTTTAAATACTCAAAGAAAATAACACAGTGTTAGCAATTCAGCTGGATTTTTAACCTACAACATCAAGCCCAGGTATTTAATCATAATATATTATCTACAAGTTTACCAAAGGTAGCCTAGGGGTAAAACATATCTACATACAGTTAGAAGAAAAGTGAGGGTCAG
The DNA here is from genome assembly GCF_023375975.1 of Astyanax mexicanus. Lineage (NCBI taxonomy): Eukaryota > Metazoa > Chordata > Actinopteri > Characiformes > Acestrorhamphidae > Astyanax > Astyanax mexicanus. The sequence goes on from NC_064413.1 coordinate 23,038,781, forward strand.
AAAGTATTATTATTATAGGTTGATTTAGCTCAAAGATATCTATATGTGGCCACAAATGTTCACCTAACTCAAAGTAGCTGAGTAATGTTTGAAATTATGCAATTTTACATACAACATAAAAAGACCTAATTTATTTTAGTTCAAACAAAGTGTGGGTTTATAGTTCAACATGCCTGACATGAGCTGCACAATATATTGATTTAGAGACATCTTTGCAATGTGTGCATGCTCACTAGTCACATCTAGATGTGCAATGTAATGTTAAATCAAACACATCATGCTACAGCTTCCTTAACTCAATAGGAACATTTTCCATGACATATTATGATAATACATGCCCAATATAATTTATACTATATTTATACAAAATACAATATCTTTACTTGTTTTTCAAAATTATGGAAGGATTTAGAGCTTAACAAAAAAAAAAACAGCATATCGAGACAAAATATAAAACCACAAGTGTATGTAATGTTCTTAATTCACTTTGTGTTCCGTTACACTGCATTCATGTCGAAGTCTTTTGTAGTGTTCCTCTTTAGGCTAAGTATATTATATCATATCGAAAGTAAAAATTATTCAATTCACAGTCAGCAAAGCTACCCCTTTTAAAGAACATTCAGGAAAACGTAACATATATTTAAAATTATTTTTATTTGACTCTTAATAAAATTATTTAATACATTAATTTGTTCCATTAAATTACTTTTAACTACTCTTTTCCACTGTGATAGACCAGTGGATTGTCCTATAACAGATTTGGCTTCAAGGATTCATCATTTAATATAGGAGGATTAATTAATATTTGGTTAGTAGAATGTTTTCTGAATGTTACAGTTAATGTTCTTAGAACACTCAATCTGGCAAGTTTTCTGGATGTTCTTAGATTAGATTAGATTAGTTGGTAAATGCGCTGCAACATCACTTGTGTCAAGGTTTTAATTTTAGTTGCAGGAATGTTTCCACAATGTTTGTATTTATCTAGCTGGGAATGTCATGTGAGAAATATGTTAATAACGTTGTAAAGCAAACCATTATTATGTCACACATTTTCTGAACATTCTTGGAACACTATTTCTGTAATGTTACAGGCTAACCTTACTGGATCCTTTTTTAAAACATTGCCAAACATTCTTATAACATTCTCATTGGGGTTTAAGTTCATTTAAGAATATATGACAAATGAGTTTGAGACTAAAAGGAACATTCTTGTTGATAACCAGGGACACTATGTGTATTACCGTTTCAGAAATCCTGTATCATAGAGCATTCTCACATAGAGTGGAACAGTGTACCTTGACTTACCTTTGCATTTAATAAAATATCTGAAATATTTGAGATAAAGTAGTGTAGTCTGGATGGTTTAATGTACAATGTAAGTTAAGTAGTAGAATTAGAAAACATTTCTTCCTTTACGTCATTCTTCCAGTACAGAGAGCTTTATTAATATCATGGTATGTTGGATCATGGACTTTTGAGAAACCTGTATTTTTAAATTTTACAATACATCTCACAGAACAAAAAAAATATCACAATAGAAGTTTTTTTCTTTGCAAGTAGTGGTCACATAAACTTGCCATATTTGATTATTATTTATGTCACCAATCCTATCCATAAGGGGATAAATGTTTGTTTAGTCTCACTCTTCAAACAGTTGATCACAGGTGCTCTCTGGCTTGTTTAGAATGAAAATCTGCAGCCACACAGAACCTTCTACGGATCAGTTCTAACACCCTGTTTTAAACAATGGTCCCATCAGTTGAATAGAGAGTGTGCCAAACTGTAGAGAACCTCTTGTCCTCCACATTCTCAACTATTCCCAACACTGACACACTTGATTCAGTTCATAAGCTAATTATCGGAGCTCTTGGGAGAGCCGGATCAGCAGCAGGCTATGCAGGATTTTATGCAGGTATTCTCTGCTGTATTGATAACAAGATAAAACAAACTTTTACAGCTTCAATTACAAAAAATGTTAGGATGCTGATACTAATGAAAAAAGGTGTAATAGGAGCCATTTGCAACAAACTCATTTACTATTTAAAATCACATGACTGCATGACATGGCAACAAAAAGATCATTTAAAGAGGCAGAATCTCTCAGAAGCAAAGGTGGGCAAAAGTAAAAAAAAAACTAAAAAAAAACATGTCCATAAATAAAAAAAAAAAGACTGCAAATGTAAAATTGACTTTGAATATCTTGCTATCTTCAGATTCAGAGAATAAACAGAAATCATGTGCACAACGTTTTTGGGAATCATTATTGATGAAAATTTAAGTTGGAAAGAGCAAATAGACGGGGTAGTAAAAAAAATAAAAAATATATTAGTATAAAAAGGAGAGTTAGTTATCTGGTTAACACAAAATGTCTTCTTATTCTATATTATAGTCTTATTTATTCATAACTGTCATATTGTAACATAGTTTGGGGGAGGACATTTTCTACTAGTCTTAATAAAATTCTGGTTCTTCAGAAATGTTTTGTTCGTATTGCAACACTATCAATTTCATACACAACATCTGCTCCTCTATTTCAAATTTTCTCTATTTATTATAATAACTCTATTTTTAAAATATGTATTTTTATTTATAAAATGTATTCAAATTATGGAAATATCCCAGAGCAATTCATAAATTACTTTATTACAAATGCAGAGATTTATAAATATTTAACTCGTCCATCTTTAGATCTTCATCTAACTAAATTTCTTTCTTGTAAAAATAAAAATTCTAAATTCTAATTCAGCATACAAGTATAAACTGATGGTCAATACTGGTTACTGGTGATCTTTCGGCCCTCAGGTGGCACTGCATTAAAACAGGCATGACTCTGTAATGGAAATTACTACATGGGAATGCTTATGGAAATCATTTTCAGTAAACACAGATCACTGTGCTATCCACAAATGGTAAAGTTAAAGCTGTATCATGCAGAGAAAGGCCATATGTCAAGATGAACCATTAATGCTGGCATCCTCTCTGGGTCAAGGCTTATTTACATAGACTAGAGGCAAACTGGAAAACTGTTCTGAAGAAATTGATCAGGCGAATGTGTGTGAGAAAATTATTGAAATGTTTAAAATTAGTGTTCCACAAAGAAAAACTAGAAGGAGGTTGCATTTCTTTCTCCTTCTACAGGGCATAGTATAGTTAAACCATTCAAGGAATTGCAAGGAATTTCAGTGTGTAAAAGGCAAGGACACAAGCTTAAACTAAACACCCGTAATCTCCAATTCTTCAGGCTGCTCTGAATCAAGAACTATCATCTAACAATAGCTGGTAGCACCTCATGGGCAAGGGATTACTTTGGAAAACCTTTCTTCTTCTCAATAATATGTTCAATGTTCATTAATAAATTCCTCTTAAATGTTTATTGTGCCCAACAGAAGCTTTATGTTAACTCTGTCCAGAAGTGGCGTCAGTTTCTATGGGCTCAGAGGCATCTGGGATAGCTGGACTGTCATACAGTGGAAATGTGGTCAGAGGAATCCATAATTCAGGTCTTTTAGAAAACAATTGACACTGTTTGTTTCAGACCAAAGACTTAAAGGACTATCCAGACTGTTATCAGCAACAAATCCAAATGCAAGAGTCTTTTATATTGTGGAAGTACACTTCTGTTGTGCAGCATACATTGAAATCTTAGAGCAACGTAAGCTTATATCAGGACATCTTTTTTTCAGGGACACCCATGCAATATACAACACAATGCAGAACCACTTGCTGCACACATTACAAGGGCATGGCTCTGGAAGAAGAGCATATGGTCACCGGACTGGCCTGCCTGCATCCCTTACCTGTCCCTGATAGAGAATGTGTGGAGAATTTTTAAACGAAACATGCGACTACGACCACAAACAGCTTGAGACGTGTTTGCCGGGCACCATAACATTTGGCAAATTTGGCTTAACAGGTGTTATGATTACTCGGGTATTTTAAAGATACCTTGGTTTGCTTCTAAGCTTTTAATCACCTTTGAACCTTTGAAGTCTGTATTTGCCACTGTTCAACATAAGAGCACGAGCTGTGCCAGAGAAAGTAAAAGAAGCTATTAGGAGGCAGTAAAACAGGAATAAAACCATTAGAGAGCTAGGGATTACCAAAATCCACTGTGTGAAATAAAAAGCAAGAACACTCTGGAGAGTTTATTAATCGCAAGATAATGATTCAAAACAGACTGCTAACGCAAGATGTGAAAAAAAACTTAAGTTCTGAAATGGCCAAATTTCTCACCCAATTTAAATTAAATTGAACATGAGTTCCATATATTTACAAAACAAACAAGAGCTGAAAATTGTTGCATAAAAATGTTGCAAAGCATTCAGTAAATTAAGTAGACACCCGTGTCAGGTGATGTCTGTAAATCACAAGCTAATCGTGCTGTCATTTCATACAAAAATATATGCAACAAAGTAGGATGTTAAAGTTCTCATTGCATCGTTTCATTCATTTTTTTTTATTCAAATGTGGTGTCTAGTATGAATGAATGCCATGTGAGCCATTGTGTAAAAAAAATGCTCCAGTGTTTCTGTTTAACTCAGCTATAGTTCACTGGATCACTGGTCTCTGAAGAAAGACAGGATTGCTGAAGAAAGACTCTTGATCATGAATATTCATACAAGGAAACATATCGACTCTGTTTGGCTAACAGGACTGCAGCAGAGAACGCTACCTGCCTTCCCCACACAGTCAATTTTACAGCTCTAAAACTCAAAGGACAAAATATTTTCAGAGATACAGCCTTAGTAATAAAGATATAGCACTGAGTGCTAGATGAAGTTTATATTAGGTAAAGTTAACTTAGGTGCTTAACTTTGCTTAACTAACACTACTACACTTCTAGCTCAGACTTGGTGATTTGGTGCTTAAACAGTTTCACCACATTAAAGCCCCAGATTCAGCTCTATATCATAAAATCTGACGTGAATAGCGCCCGTTTTGACAGGTGTTCTGTCGACTTGTGCTTCCCTAGTGTACATTTAAGACACGGAATCCACCGGAGTATTTATATACATGTATCTTGTCATTTCAATACTTGACTACTGCAGCTTCCTCCCAGCTGGTGTCTGTATGAGAACCATAAGGCCCTTGCAACTGATCCAGAATGTGGCGTCAGGACTTCAACTTCCAAAGTTCAGTCATCTACCTCCTCTACTGTCTTCTCTTCACTGGCTTCCTGCAGCTGCCTGCATCAGATCTAAACCCTGGCTCTGGCTACTAAAACAAAAATAGACCAGCCCCTCCGTACCTGAACCCCATCCATACCAACAGAAAGCCTTTCAAGCTCCCATTACAACTTAACTTGACCCACCATTTTCCATTTTCTTTGTTTGCTATTACTATTAATATTATAAAAAAAGGTTTATTCATTTTCATGTTAATAACCTTTGACTGTTTTAAATGTTAACTTTGTCACTTTTACTATAATATGAAAAAACTGTGGTTTTATTTGACTTTTCTCATTAATAAATTAACTAATAGTTTTTTTTAATGTTTAATATGTTTTGTTTGCTTATTTGTTTGTTTTTAATTAATACATTATTTCTATTTTCCATTTACATTTGTAAATTTTACTATTATTTTGTTTCTTTTACTTTTACCTGATTAAACTCTTACCCTCAATGTATATTCTGAGTGAAAAGAAAGGTTGATTGCATAATTGAACGAATGGAAAAAAGATTCTAGATGTTTATCTGTCCTGGCACCTAAGTAGTGGACAAAATGTGCCTTAGGTGTCCTTAAACACTAATCTTGTACTTTTTAAAGGCTTGTGATTGCATTTAACACACTGAGACAAGTAATCAAGCTTATCTTATAAGAAGACCATGCTGATTCTGTTCCGCTTTTCACTCTAAGAACTTTCCACTGCTTTCTGTTAAAACTACATAACACAGAACTCTACTTTCACATTCAGTACTTGCAATGCATAAGTACAAGAATGTTGAATATTTTAGTACTTTCACGCTTCTGCTCAAGTCACTTTTTTTGATAGAGCACTTGTACTTTTACTGAAGTCTGAGTTTCTACTACTTTATACATTTTTAAATATACAGTCATCGACCACTTTATGAGGTACACCTTGCTAGTGCCAGGTTGGACCCCCTTTTGCCTTGGGCAGTTGGTAAGGTGTACCTAATAAAGTGGCTGGTGAGTGTATATTTCTTAAATACTGTTTGGTGGTGAGCTAAGTATCCATACAGACCTGTGGATTTGATTTTATCTAAATATTTTCATTTTCAGATCTATTTTGGATTCTAGTATATTTGCACTAGTAAGGGATATTTAAGTGATATTTTTGCTGCTCTAGATAAAAACATCTGCTAAATATCATAAACATAACATTCATGTAAAATGTAGATCATAAATAAAAATGTACAAAAATATGAACTAAACTTAAGCTGTCCCTGTGCTAGGTTTAAATTCAAATGAACTGTTTATCCCACTAGATATATGTGGTAGGGAGAAGCACCTGGCAGCTCAGAGCGTTGCTGTTTCAGTGCTTCATCAATGCTAATCTTCTGCTTTGGACGCATTTTCAAAGACTTTTTTGATTTTGAATTTAAAAGAACCTGCCTGCTCTTTTATGTCTCGTTACCTCCTTATTTATGGTCCACATGAGGACTCTCCGCTCATGGACACTCTGCAGCTTTGGCTTGTTAATAATGGCTGTTTTATGGGTCATTTCCATGGACATAGATTTCAGTCCTGGACTAAATTTGTCAGTGGGGATTAGTCACCGCAAACCTGAACCTGCAGCTGCAAAGTCATCCAAATATCCTTCAGGCACACGACCAGTTCTTTGTAGTCAGCAGCGGTTTTCTGATCATTGGAACTAACTCGAGTAGCCTGGAAGACACTTGAGTTCATGAGGTTTGCATTTACTGAGTCCAACTGCAGTTAAAGAACTGAGCCAGATGTGTCCCAGGCTGGACACTAGTCCCTCAAACTGGATTTTAAATTGTCTTTTGTTGTCACCTACAATGTGAGAAACAACAACCATGTCATCTGGACATGTGAAGTGTGGCTACTACGGCTGTGTATTGGCAAAAACTTGGTGATACAGTGGTTATGATTAAACGCATTGCACTTTATTGAAATACTATAAGAAAGGTGATAGACTGAGATTTTAGATTTTAACATTTTAGGAAAACTCATAGTGTAAAAAAAATATTATAAAACCTGAGTTAAAAAGTTTACATTTTATCCTTTTAGAACAGTGGGATCTGAAGAAAAAGAATAAGAGTGGTGCGTTTGGGGCATAAACACAGCACAAAAAAAATCTGTTTAACAAAACAGTTTAACACTAATCTTTACATGTAAAATTCAATAGTTCAGTTTTTAAATAATGATACAGTAGAGCAAAACAAAATAATGCAATACTTTAATATATTATATATAATAATTTCTTACACACCTAGTAGCTATGTATACTGTTAAAGTATAAGTTCTTTTAAGAACATTTTGGGATTATTTAATTTGCTGGAGAACCCCTTACGATGCTTTAAGGAGCTTTTTAGAAAAGGTTTTCAGATGTGCATGAAAATGTACATTTAATGCACCTTAAAGTGTTCCTCCATGGTTTCAAAATTAGATTATCTATCCTTAAGGAACCTTTTATTTTAACAGTGTAGTCACTGATGCTTACACTGTTACCATAGAATACCATGCAAACAGGTTTGTGGTGTCCGACAGTCATTTCAACAGATTTGATTTTAGAACCAAATCTGATTTGCCTGCATGCTCTATACAGCTCTAATGACAGTCAGAGTGCCTACATACATACATGTGTGTTTTAGTTGTTCATACACTATTATATCTAGTGAGTGGTTCTGTATAGAGACCAGGGCACTCAAAAACCTATTTTAAATACTCATGTCTGTAAAACAGGGTTCTTGCACCATTGAAAAATGTCAAAAGTAATACTTTTTATGACTTTATGCCTTATTAAGACCTCAATAAATATAATTTAAGGCCCCAAAATGTAGTCATAATTTCTTTAGTTCTCTCCCCGGTAACGTTAACTAACTTTCTGCTAATGATAGTATGGCTAACTCGCCGCTAATAAGATAAGATAAGATAGGATATACTTTATTGTCCCCAAAAGGGGACTTCCCATAGATACATCTTGCTGCAACATAAAAAAATAAATGAATAAATAAATCCAAATAAATAAATAAAAACATCAGTTTTACATGTCAGAACATTGCGCAACCCCTGGACCTTGCTTATTTTACACATTACCTCTAACCCTCTAATGTTAGCTAGCTCTCAACTAACCTTAGTTCTATTCCTGGTAACATTAGCTAGCTCGTTTAAACTAGCTAAAGTTAGTATGTTACCTAGCATGCTGCTAACATTAGCTAGCTTTTCGTTAACCTTAGTTCTACCCCTGGTAATGTTAACTAGCTCGCTTTAACCAGCTAAAGTATGTATGTTAGCTAGCTCGCCGGTAAAGTTAGTACGTTAGCTAGCTTGCCGCTAAAGTGAGTATGTTGGCTAACTCACCACTAATGTTATCTAGCTCCCTGCTAATCTTAGTTCTCTCCCTGGATTAGATGTTCACGATGGGCCACTGTGTTTTTCCACCGGCATTAAACGCTCCATCTGAAAATGTAATACCAACAGCAAATTTACAGTAAATCCAAGACAATTAAATTTTATTAATGACCTTAATCACCCATATTTTAATTTAAGACATTTTAAGACTTTTATGGACCTGCAGGAACCTGTAAAATGCTTTATCACAATGAGTTCATCAGGTTTGCATTTACTGAGTCCACCTGCAGTGGAAGACCTGAGCCATGAGTGGGATGTGAATAAGCCTGACCTAGTTGCTGTAGGGTTTTAGCAGGTAATGCAGGAATACATTTTATGACTGAGACATCGGCCTGTCCTGAAATCCAGTTTTGTGATGTGTGGAGTTTTGCCAGAACTCTTCTATAATTAGAACTTTTTTTTTACAGGCTATTTTACATAGTTTGACTTTAAGTTTTTGAATGATATTTTCTTTTTAATTAGTAAGATCTGCAGCAGTGAGGAAAATGCTACGAGTTGGTGAACAGCTGGCGGCAGTAGACGGAGTAACAGTATACTGACTTGCCAAAAGTCGTGGGATAGCAATAAGTAACTTGATAATGAGGTGTTACTTTAGGGGGCTGATTGGGAACATTTACACCTGTATAAGATGGTGTTATCTTGTTAGTGAGTTTGAGCAGGGCCAAAAATGGGTGCTAGATAAGTGGGACATCCCATTTTCAATATTTTCCAAGTTTTTTTCTGATATTTACCGTATCTTGATCTGCAATGTCATGTGTACCAGGAACATCATGGCATTCAGAGTATATGTGTCTATGTGCTGTTTATATTGTACTACACTCCTAAAAAAAGTGTTTTTTAAAGGTTCTATATTAAATTAAATGGTTATGTTTAGAGCCATAAGATGTGCATGCCTACAGGTTTCTTTGCTTGGTAATATTATCTGCATCTACAAGGAAAACCTTGTGTAGGTGTTTAGTTTTTATTCTCTCTTTTTTAAAGCATTTTAAATATGGTGTCGTAGCACTAAAAAAAGAGTTCTGAATAATGGAAAATTATACTATATTAAAAGTATACTATATACTGTATATACCATATATCAGTATTATCATTCTTAAGGCCATTGCAGAAGTTCTAGTAGAAGACAGTTCTAGTCTGTGTATCCGACTTTCTTTTCTATAAAAAAAACCCCACACATTTCCATTTCCACTTCTTCCATCACAAGAGTAATCTTGTGATTTCTCTGCATCGTTTGATCCCAGCACTTCTCTTTAGGGTTCAAACAATTTACATGAGGACTGAACCTGTGAAAATGTCTCCAAATTGCTTGGAATGAAATCTATTTACATTCACTTACAGAAACCAAGAATATTTTTGCCCTATTTTTGCTGTGAAGTTACAGTTGTAGAGCTTCTTGTTTTATTGAAAGTTTACTGAAGATGAGCATTAAATCTAAATGCAGTCAGAACACTGAGAGCAAAACTCCTAACTAACAGAGTCCTGCTAACAGTGGCAAGAGTGAAAAAAAAATTAAATTGAAACCAAAGGATTTCTGGTGACTTCACAGATCAGCCACACTGAGCACAAGCCCTTTAAAAGACATGAATTTCAAATTCTCAGAGTAATGTCAAGAGCACCATGACATGAGAAACCATCTCTCTCCCTGGCCGGTCCAGCAGGGGCTATGCCACTTATAATTCCAAGTGGAAGGCAGAGCATACTGAAGTTTCTCCTGCTCAGAGCAATTTCATTAACAAACCTCCCCATGTGCACCAAGACCAAGGTTGTCACCCCATGTCACCTTATATAGATATCTCTATACACCTCTTCTCATGTGTTTTATTTTATGTGTTATCTTTTTATGATTTTTTTTACCTTGTAAATTTAATACTGAAGACATTAAAGCTATTCAGGAAAAAATGTGGAAAGTGTTAAACCAGAATATGTTTTATACTTTAGATTTGAGGACAGATTTGCACACTAATGTTTGTTTAATCTTAGTGTTTTCAAGAGGTAGTCTCCTGGTTTTCTCAGCATATTGAAGTAGTTCCTGGAGGTGCTGAACAATAGTTGCTAATTTTCCTTCACGTTGTGAAGCTCCAGCTCATCCCAAATTACCATCTCAGTTAATCAGGTTTAGGTCAGCATTGCAGTGACACTGACATGGTGGTGGCGTGTTAGTGTGTGTTGCACTGGTATGAGTGAATCAGAGACAGCAGTGATGCCAGAATTTTTAAACATTGTATTCTCTCACTGTCCTTCACTCTATTAGACACTCCTATCTAGCTGGTGAATCTTGTAGATGTAGGCCCAATCCCATTTCACCCGTTGGCCCTACCACTTATCCTTATGCCTTCTTTTCGAGTGTAACGCTTCCCCTTGGAACAGAGTTAAAAGGGGAAGGGGTGAAATCCTCCACCTCTGAATTGGGACAACCCTTCAAGCTCCTAATAATGTCATCTGGCCCGTGAGGTTGTTTGAACTATAATTGAATGATAACGAAACAAATTATAATAAATAAAATGCTTCTCTGGCTAACTTTTGTTTATATTCCTTCCCTTTGTCCTTCTGTCGCACTTAGCATGACTTTACTGCTTGTTCTAATTTTTTTTCCTCCCGTTCTCCCTTATAAGGAGATGGGGAGATCTCCCTATTCTTTTCCGGCCGGTGGTAGTATTTTGGATCACAACCCTGAGGACACAGGTTTCTATCCCGCGGGAGGAGCAGTGTGTTTATTATCATTATTTTTTCCTTGGGTTTACCTGCTTTGAGATCAACCGGTCTGCAATTGGGTTCAACATCCCTACGTCTATAGCACTCCATCCCATTACACTTCATTTTTCATAACAGATTTTTTTTTTTTGTGGCCCGCCACGTAATGGCTTGGAAAATATCTGGCCCGTGGCCAAACTTAATTGCAGACCCCTGCTTTAGGGCATTGTACTTCTGAGAAAGTGGGCAGGTGGTGCAGAAATTAATTATTATTGTCCAGTATTTAATTCCTCTGTGATGGGACCTGAAATTAGCTTTGATTAGCTTTTATTTTATTTTTCCGTTCCGCCTTAAATGCTGCAGCCCCTGCCATCTGTTGCAGCATTTAAGGTGAAACAGGAAAGTTACTGCAGCTACAGAGACAAATTTAATAGCAATCTTTTTTATGGTTGTTAGGAAGAATTCAACCCTAAAACATTGAAACTACACATCAAACTATGTATAGTAATATAGTGCTAATCGTCACCTAGTGCTAATACCCCTACCCCTTGATGTGCACATGCGAAACAGAGGGGTAGGGGTAAACGGTAGGGCCAAGGGATTGGGATTGGGCCGTAATGTCAGACACAGATGCTCTGAATCTGTTGCTTCAGTTTGTGTTGGATATCTTCAAGTTCTTCATGAAATGCCCAATTATTGAAAGTTATACAGTATATTATGTGCATACATGGCCAAATATATCTTTGTTTATATATATATTTCTGTGTAGGCAAGCTCAGGTCCACTGCCACCAGTTGAGTTGGAATATTAAAGCTCTTCGCTTTTTAATGAATTTGTTGTGTAAGACAGGAAACAGTCTCAGTGCGGTAAAACCTAAAGCCCACCAAGTCGAATTCGCCATGTCCGGCAGCGCTTTCCATGTCAACAAACCATACTCATATAGCAAGATCCCCCTGCTTAGACATGCTGACCCTTCAGCAAAAGAAGAAGCTTACAGCATTGATCCAGAAAGCTCAGCCGCTCCCTACATTCAGAGAAGTTTAAAGCTCATCTCTTTCAACAAAACCCAGACTAATTCCATCATCTATTTTCTTACACATAGAAAAAAATAACAGCCATACATATCGAATACCATCTTTCCATCATAAACATGTTGCTCATAGGTTAGGCTACTTTATTAAAACCTTCTGTCAACTCTCTTTATACAAAGATATCTGGGCACGGCTTGTATTTAAACTGACATGCTGAAAGTCGTGGGGTATCATTGAGTAAATTAATGATGAAGTGTCACCTCAGAGGACGGCTTTGGAATGTCCGCATCTGTATAAGTTGCGAGGTGTTATCTTGTAAGTGAGGCTGAACACTGGCCAGCTTGCTCATGGCAAGGGAACTTGAGTCATCAGAGTGGAAGATAGATAGATAGATAGATAGATAGATAGATAGATAGATAGATAGATAGATAGATAGATAGATAGATAGATAGATAGATAGATAGATAGATAGATAGATAGATACTTTATTGATCCCCGAGGGGAAATTCTTGTAAGGACTAATAAGGGGTGACAGATGGATGAAATACTCCAATATTCAAAGCTGTTCAGACATTTACCATTTCTCAAATTCGTCACAAAAATCACAACCAGGCGTATTACCCACAGTAGCAGCACAGTGGGTGCTTAATGATTGTGACTGGCAGCATCTGGCAACAATTGTCCATGCGAACAAATAAGCAACTTTGGTAGAAATGACATCTACATTTAGTGCAGGTCAGTGCAGGAATCTATGGCTTCCATGTGTCAAAAGTCGAAAAAAATTGTTTCTGTCCCATGACTATTGGAATTGTTAATGTAGTGTATGGAATTACTTTAAGATGCAATAATCACGATCACAGATGTGCAAATGTGGACACAGAAATGATTTGCATATAAATGGGACAATGTAGAGCAGGGGTCGGCAATTAAGTCTTAGAAAATGAAGTGTAATGGGATGGAGTGCCACAGACTAGTAGCTCTCCAGCCCAGAAGGTTGCTGAACCCAATGGCAGAACAGTTGATCTCAAAGCAGGTAAACCCAAGAAGAAAAGGAAAAAATAAATAAACACAACCCTCCTCACGCAGGATTGGACCCGTTGTAACGGTGGTTTTACATGTATTGTACTACTGCGCATGTGCGCCAGAGCTGTGTTCTCTCTATGAAGACGGTGAGCTAGCTGTAGTATGGCCTCCGGTCTGATGTACCTACTCTAAGCTATCTGGACAGTAATGGGGAGATGCGTTGGTGCTTATGTACTATTAAACCCGTCTTCTACCCCGCATGGAGTGTGTCCTGTGTGTGTGCCTCGAGGGAAGTCAGGATTAAGTGTGTTTTCTCTGCTAGCTCCTCCACCACACGCGTTTTCACCCATTACAAGTGGCGCCCGAACTTTTTTTTCCCCTCCGGCTCTCGGATGAAGCTAGTTAGCTCCGGATGCTAACTCATCAAGCTAACTGGACTCTGACTGTTCATTCTGAGGTTGCTCTGTGGAGTTTTTAAACCGAGTGTGGGACTGTGCTCATATTTTGGAGTTTATTCGGTGAGTGCACCCGTTTTTTTCCACTTTTTGTCTCTCCACTGTGGATCGCTGCTAATGCTGGAGACTGTTAGCCGGCTAGGCTAATGCTAACGCTGCCCGGCCGTGTTGATATCCGCGCTGATGGACTGTATTCATTAACGGCGGACACTTTTTACGTGCTTTTTACTTTTTTTGAGAGTTTTTTGAAACAAGGATCGTATTTTTGGGACATTGAGTATCTGCCGCAAACCTTTTGCTCGCTGGACCTGTTGAATGGACTGTACTGACTGCTTGTGTATTCGCCCGCTAGCTTCACTAGCTGCTGCGCGCGGGACTTTTTTTTCTCTCTCTCATTTTGGCCTCACTACTGCCTGTTTTTCGCCTATTTAATGGAGGACTATTAACGTAAGCGTTTTCGCTCACTGACTGAACTCTCAGCTCGTGGTGCGTGTGTAATTGCGGACTGTCTTCATGTTCAGCGCTGCTGCTGCTGCCGCGTGACGTCAGTGTTGGGGTTGGTGAGAGAGACGTTTCTCGTTGGACAATTTGGGGGTGTGTTCACAGGGCATCACAGTACATCAGACAGGTGGGAAACATCATTCAGAGTGCAGATAATACTGAATCATCCCTGTGTGTATTGAGTTTTCTATTAATGGTTTAAGCAGAAGGTATTTTATCAGTATAAATTGCATTTACTGTTTATTTTCCTCATATAATTGAAATATTTCAAAAAGAAGAAGGGAGAAACTTACATTTGAGCCTGTTATATATTTCTATGTATTTTATTTCTATATTTTGTTTTTGTTTCATTTCATTAACTGGGGCTGGTTAATAACAGTATTTGTATGGTGACAATTTTTTTTCTTTTTTCTTTTTTTTTGGTACATTTTCTTAACAAAATGTCTGACAGCGATAGTGACTGTGAACCACGTGACTTTAGTCCTCAACCACACTCTAGTGATATGCAGGTCCAAATGAACCTGTTGAGACAGGAAATGGGAGTTCTTAGGGACTGTTTAAGTAGTTCCTTGCGCATGCAGACTGAAATCCTTAAGCAGTGGGAAAAAGAACCTGAGCCCTACGCTCCTCGTCATGTAGTCACATTTTCTGACCCACTTAGTGCATCCACACCCCATCACATCAACCACACTAGTCAACCAGTAGGTGTTCAAGTTTATGCTCACAGGGCTCCTGAGGTTCACAAAACCACTACTCACCCAAAGCCAGAGACATGCACTGGTTCGGGGGCTACAGGACTCAAACTCGACCCATGCTCAAATAGTGTGTTCTTGTCTGGAAAAAAGGCAAATGCTTCTTGCAGCAGTGCCAGCTGCTCAGGTGGTCATCTGTTGTCCGACTCATCTATTCTCAGTGGCACTTCAAGGGTTTTGACGTCTCTGTTGCAACAATCCAAGCTCGAACCTCCTGTATTTAGTGATTCGGGAAGTGTTTCCCCAGAAGAATGGCTTCGTGCTGTGGACTCTTACAAGCATGATGTGGGGCTGTCAGATGCCCAAGTCCTGTCAGAACTGCCGAGATTTCTAAGGGGTGAGCCTGGTCGCTGGTTTCAGGTGCTCAAACCTCATCTTCGCAACTGGTCCCAGTTCTCTGAGCTTTTTCAAAAGGCCTTCTTGCCATTTGATAATCAAGAAAGAATTTGGAGAAACATCCTGGACCATGTTCAAGCTCCCGACGAGCCCCTGCCAACTTTTGTTGCACACATGCTATGTGAATTCGCTAAGCTCAAGAATCCACCTCCTGAACAGGAGCAAGTTGAGATTATTTGCAAACATGCTTTAGAGAAGTATGCTGTTGCTCTTTATGGCACACCTGTTCCGTCTGTCGCAGACCTGTTGCTACGAGCCCATGAACTGCATGCAGCCCTTGGTCACCGCGATCGCAATAGACCACCACCTTCTCTTCGTAAGCCAGCTAAATCTGTATTCTGCTATGGGTGTTCCTTGCCTGGTTTCACTGCACGTACTTGCCCACAGTGCAATTCTTTGGACCCCCAAGAGGAAGAAAGCGGGTCAGGTGCTATGTTAGAGAGAACCGGTGATGACTCCCAAATATTACAATACCGTGGCATGTCACATGTAGACAGGGGCCAAGCAAAGAAAAAGCGGCAGCCCCAGGGAAACTTGCAAGGGGGGAGGCCGTATCGACGAGGCACCCCTCCCCCCAGGAATTAGCTAAGCCTCTTTCTAATGCCCCTGGTGTCACCTTTCTGGGACACATTGAGGACACCACGTCCACTGCCTTCTGGAATACCCCATTCTGTGTCACATTGAAGCTTAAAAACCATGTTGTGACAGCAACCTTAGACACCGGAGCTTCACTTTCTGCCATACAAGCAACATATGTAGAGAAAGATTCAGACGGAAAGATCAAGTGCACGCCATGGACAGCTCCTCCTTTAAGACTGGCTGATTCAGCACACTGTGACCCAATTGGTGTTACCTGGCTACCAATATGGTTCCAGGGTCAACGTTTCTTTCACCGATTTGTAATTCTTAGCCAGATGGCTTCTCCAGTCATTCTGGGAATGGACTTTATGCTCCGTGCATCCGTCACCATACACATACCAAGTAGAACTGTGTCTATCGGTACCCAGGCAGACCAAGACGGGGGTGTATTGGCTGATGCACCAGTTCCTAAGGAAACACTGTGTACACTGGAGGGTCCTGACCTTTCCTGCCCACAAGGGGAAGCCAGTTCCATATCAGTTAAGGTAGGAGAATCTTCATTAAACCATGACCAGAAGGAGAAATTGCAGGAACTTTTGGGGGACTTTCAGGGTCTGTTTGCTGGCCGCCTTGGTCACACCACGCTAGCAGAGCATCGTATCGAGACCGGGGATGCCAGGCCAATTAACCTCCCCCCCTATCGCACCTCTCCGCTGAAAAAGAAACTTATCGAAGAGCAAATACAAAAAATGTTGGAAGAAGGCATAATCGAACCAGCTTCAGGTCCATGGGCAGCGCCAGTTGTCATTGTGCCAAAAGCCTCCGGAGAACCAAGGTTTTGCGTCGATTACAGAGGACTCAATCAGGTGACCATCAAAGATCGCTACCCACTGCCAAGAGTCGACGAATCATTAGACTTCTTGGCACGGGGAAAGTTCATCTCTACTATTGATTTAGCCCGAGGGTACTGGCAGGTTGGGGTCGAAGAAAGTTCAAGGCCAAAAACTGCATTTGCCTCCCACTGTGGCCTATTCCGTTTTAAAGTTTTACCGTTTGGCCTTTGTAACTCACCTGCCACTTTTCAAAGACTTATGAACACAGTCTTGGCGGGACTTGTGTATAAGTGTTGTGCAGTCTACCTTGACGATGTGGTGATCGCGTCGCCAACTTTTGATCAACATCTCCGCGACCTGAGAGAGGTGTTTACAAGGCTCGAATCGGCCGGACTGTCGCTGAAGCTGGGCAAGTGTCAGTTTTGTTTGGATGAACTTAAGTTCCTGGGGTACAGAGTCTCTCCTGAGGGAATCCGACCTGACCTTGACAAGGTAAAAGCAGTTACAGAATTCTCAGTGCCAACTGATGTGCGACAAGTAAGACAGTTTTTAGGTCTGACTAGCTATTACAGACGGTTCATAAGTGGATATGCAAAGCAAGCTGAACCCCTGTTCGCCCTGACCCGACAAGACTCTTTGTTTCTATGGGATGAAAGCTGTCAGCAGGCAATGGACTTCTTGAAAGAACGCCTCACCTCAGCACCCATATTATGTTTCCCTGATTTTGAGCGCACTTTCTACCTGCACACAGATGCATGTGACTTAGGACTTGGTGCGGCGCTTATGCAGCAGGACGAAACTGGGAAAGAGGTGGTGGTGGCATACGCCAGTCGCACTCTGCACAAATCTGAAAAACCCTACTCAACAACTGAGAAAGAGTGTCTCGGGGTGATTTGGGCTCTAGAGCATTTTAGACCTTATATTGAAGGTCTTCCAGTTACAGTCTATACAGACCACAGCAGCTTGAAGTGGCTTATGTCTCGGCCAAACCCGTCAGGTCGACTTGCAAGATGGTGCCTTAGGCTCCAGGATTTTGACATCAGAATCATTCACAAACCAGGTGCACGAAATCAGGTGCCAGATGCGCTGTCACGGAACCCCGTGCAGTCAGACCAGGGCCCCACTGACCTTCTTCCAGAGCATGCGGTCATAGCAGGCCTAGACCTCCGTGCCCAGCCCATGGTGGAACTGACCGACAAAGAGCACTTACGGTGTCTTCAGCATGACGACCCAGCCTTGTTGAATATTTTCCAAAAGTTGGAGAATTCCCAGTGTATTGAGTCTGAGGAGGACTGGGAGACCAAGTTCACTGTGCATGAGGGACTCCTGTATTACAGAGAAGGCAGATTTAGCTGTAGTTTACACCCTCTGAAGGAGCTAAAACTTTATGCCCCGGAATCCATTAGAGGTTCCCTGCTGAATTATTTCCATGATCACCCGACCGCTGGTCATCTGGGCATTACGAAGACCCTCGCTAGAATGCGCCTGCGTTTCTTTTGGCCAAAGATGAGGAAGGATGTAAAGACGTATGTGCTCTCTTGCCCAGTGTGCCAACTTACCAAACCTAGTCAAAAGAAACCTGCGGGTCTGCTAGTGCCTATCCATACCAGTGAGCCATGGGAAGTCGTTGGTGTTGACTTTGTGGGGCCGTTACCCCGCACAGCGTCTGGAAATGCTTATATTCTAGTCTTTGTTGACTACTTCAGCAAGTGGATAGAGGTGTGCGCAGTCAGAGAGGCCACAGCACAGGTCGCCGCGAGCAAGTTTCAGGGTGAGGTGTTTGCCCGCCACGGGGCCCCAAAGTACCTAATTTCAGACAGGGGTACGCCGTTCATGAGTGAACTTTTCAATCAAGTGCTGAAAATGGTGGGTTCTGGGCATCGTCTTACCACAGCTTACCACCCCCAGACAAATGCGACAGAGAGAGTGAATCGCACCCTCAAAACAGCGATTCGAGCATATGTCGGGGATAAACATAACACCTGGGACAAGTATATCCCACAGATTTGCTTTGCACTCAGAACAGCCCCTCACGAAAGTACGGGTTTCAGCCCAGCGAAAATGCTCTATGGGAGAGAACTTGCGACCCCGGTAGACTTGCTGACCCAACCGTCCACTGATGGGACAGACGACCCTTTCTTGTCCCCGCCACAAACCCTTGAACAGTCTTTGCAAGAGACTCATGATCATGCTCGAGCAGCACTCCAGACTAGTCACGAACGTAAAAAGCACTATTACGACTTAAGACGTCGACCTGTCACCTATCAGCTCGGAGACCTGGTCCGCCTTAAGACTCATCCCCGCTCTGATGCTGTAGCAAACTTGACTGCAAAGCTAGCATGTGTTTATGCTGGACCTTACCGCGTTGTCCAAAGGCTGTCTGCCGTCAACTACCGTCTAGCCAATATGGATGGCACAGATGTGGGTGTTGTTCACGTTGTTAATCTCCAGCCTTTCCACACGTGGACCACATCAGAGTCACAGAATAAACGGCGGCACAGCCCAAGCCGTTCCAGACAGCACGAGTCTCACAGTGCAGTCGATGAGGATACTGATGATATGCCAAGTGGGAATCTAGATGATGTTAGCAGCTCAGGGGATGAGTGCTCAGCACCTGACGAGGCTGTGGAAGAGGAACCTAAGCTTGAAAGTCAAATAATTAGTCCTGAGTCTGGCCTTGTTGACTTGTCACAGCCTTTAGCTGACATGTTTGACGGTGACACTGACGTCCCACTTCCTTCGAATTATAATTTGAGGAGTAGGGCAGATACTGCTCCTATGCTTGAGGCAGACATTGACTTTACTACAGGCCTAGGCCCTGACAGTAGTGCTGCTGGCAGTGACCCATCTGACTTTCCACAATCTAACACTTATGACCTCAGACCTAGAGTTCATCCTAGAGTTACCACTGACTGGAGTTCTAACAGATGGACGAATAGCTATCATACTGAGAGGTTGAACCAGGATTGAAACCTAGGTAGTGCTGGCTAAGTGCAAATGTTTTGTTTTGTAAAAGTTTTACGGACCTGTTTTGGTGATTTGAGGAATGTGTTTTATTTCCATGCAGTGAACAAACAAAAGAAATGTAAATGAGTTGTGAAAAAAAAAAAGAATGAACTGTTCCTGGTTTTTAGATGGAAAGGGCTGGTTTATAAAAAAAAAAAAAAAAAAAAGAAGAAGAAAAGGAATGTTTATTGATGGAATGTTCTGTGGTTAAACTAGTGTTAAAAGAAAAAAAAAATAGAAAATGCGGGTCTTGAAAAGAATTGTTTAATTTACATCTGTGCCTTTGTATTTTGTTTTTTATGGATGTATCTTTTATTCTTTTTTTTATGTTTGTACTATGCCCAACTGGAAGGCCAAGTATGGCCGCTACTGTGTTGACCTTTTTATAGCTTGTTGGCTGGGGTCAGCCTTTTTTTTGTTGGGGGGGAATCTGTAACGGTGGTTTTACATGTATTGTACTACTGCGCATGTGCGCCAGAGCTGTGTTCTCTCTATGAAGACGGTGAGCTAGCTGTAGTATGGCCTCCGGTCTGATGTACCTACTCTAAGCTATCTGGACAGTAATGGGGAGATGCGTTGGTGCTTATGTACTATTAAACCCGTCTTCTACCCCGCATGGAGTGTGTCCTGTGTGTGTGCCTCGAGGGAAGTCAGGATTAAGTGTGTTTTCTCTGCTAGCTCCTCCACCACACGCGTTTTCACCCATTACACCGTGTTGACAGGGTCACGGTCCAATACACTATCACTGCTCCGGCTAGTGAATTGGGACATGGCCGAGAAAAACATGCCCTTACAAGGAGCCCAAGAACAGGCAGAAAAATGAGAACAGGCAGAAACTGAAGTTATGCCGAGCGCGGCAGAGAGACAGGGGGGGTGTAAACAAAAGCTCACCAGAGAACCATTTTATTATTATCTTTTTTCATTATCGTTCATTATAGTTAAAACAACCTCACAGGCCGGATGTTTCATGCTTGCGGGCCACAACTGGCCCACGGTCTGCCTACTGCCGACCCCTGATGTAAAGCAACCAAACATAAGCCTAAATTCATCAAGCTCAGTGCCAAGCCAGAGAGGTTATAAATCCCTCCGCATTTGGCTGTGGAGCAGTGGGGCTTTGTTCTCTGGTGGTGCTCCACCCAGTACCTTTGATAGCAGTTCATGTGGTGTTTGTGACCCAGAAGTTAGATTCAGAAAATAATTCAAAGTGCTCCTTAATAATGTAAAATAATATAAAATAAAATGTCCTCCTCCTAAATTCATACAGCAACGGACCAACACCAGCAGACAGCAGACACCAGCAGAACACATCTGTTTGCATTAAAATCAAGGAACGGGAGTTTAGAGGAAGAGTGGAGAGGCACAAAATCCAAGCTGCTTGAGGTCTGGTGTAAAGTTTCCACAATCAGTGATGGTTTGGAGAGCCATGTCATCTGCTGGTGTTGGTCCACTGTGTTTTATCAGGCCCAATAATAGCAGATAACATTTACCGCCCTTCATGCTTCCTTCTGCTGACAAGCTTTATTGAGATGCAGATTTCATTTTCCAGCAGGACTTGGCACAATGCCCACACTGCCAACAGTACCAAAAGGTTTTTATATAATATTATATTTTTCTGAGTATTATTTTTTGAGGTTTCATTCGCTGTACAATTGATGTGCTTCTATTTTTACATCTGTGTAGTGGGTGTATCTTCCAACCAGCAGCTAGTTAACCATCTGTTGTGTACAATTTCCTGATGTGTCTGAAATCTTGGCAGAATGTCAGATGATAGAAAAAATTAGAATTAGATATAAAATAAAAGGTTAATGTGTTGTATGCATGAAACCTTCGACTAAAGCTAATTATGTGCAACTTAAATGACAAAGAAGCCACACATTCCTTGGGCTTGATGTCATATGTGTAAAAAACAAAGTGTAAAATATCACATTCATTGTTCTTTGATGTATAAATAGCAAGCAAGTGACTTTGAAAACAATCTTTAAAAAAATCAGGATAAAACACAGATTTTCATTCTATGAAGGGATTATTAATAAAATAATGATGTTTGCTTTGAATGCCTGGTTCAAAGGTTGATAGAGTACTTCACTGTGGCAGCTCACAGGAGCCGCACAGCATAGCATTCAATATTTTTTAGCAATGTAATAAAAACATTTCAACTATTTATGCCAGAATCTTAGCAGTGTTTATTATTCTCACAATGTACTCTAGGTAGCTAAAGAGAATGTAGCCCATTGTCTAGCATTATCTAGCTTTTTGAGCAGAGGTATCAAGTAATGAAGTACAAACACTTTGTTACCACAAGTAGAAATGTAGGTTATTTTTAGACAACTTTTTACTTCTACTCCTTACATTTTCACACAGTCATCTGTACTTTCCACTACTTACATTTTAAAAATTGCCTCGTTACTCCTATTCCATTTCGGCTGTTGTTTTTTTTATTCCAGCTCATCATTGTTAAAAAAAAAACATCCAGATAAATCTCTCCATCCAGATCGAGCGACATTTATTGGGGTTGGATGAGAAGGATAAACACACTAGTGCATCTCAAAACATTTTTTATATCATTGTAAAGTTCCAAAAAATATATATATTTCAGTAACACAGTTAAAAATGTGAAACTCACTGTACAGATCATACACAGTGATCTATTTTAAATGTTTATTTTTTTTTTTTTTTTACTGTTGATGAATATGACAACCAACAAAAACCCCAAAAATCAGTGTTTCAGAAAATTAGAATATTATATAAATATATATTGTATTATATAGCATAAGTCCTGCTGGAAGATGATTCTCCAAACCATCACTGACCATCATTAAATTTTCATTTAATTTGAAAATTAAGGGAGCAGAGTCTGGAGGAAGAGTGGAGAGACACACAGTCCAAACTGCTCGAGGTCTAGTGTGAAGTTTTCACCAATCAGTGATGGTTTGGAGAGACATGTCATCTGCTGGTGTTGATCCACTGTGTTATATAAAGTCCAAAGTCAGTGCAGTGTTTTCTCAGAAAATCTTACCGCACTTAATGCTTCCCTCTGCTGACAACTTTTATGGAGATGCTTATTTCATTTATTATTCATAATATTCAAATTTTTGGAGACAGACTTTTGGGTTTTTATTGTCTGTAATCCATAATCATCAATAATAAATTAAATAAACGCTTACCCTCTGTATTTAATACATCTATATATGAGTTTCACATTTTTAACTGGTTTACTGAAATAAAGTAACTTTTCAATGATATACTAGTGCATTTTAAACAAATAGAATATCATACTGACTCCCTATTGGTTCATATGATCCATCACACCTTAAGTGCACTAAAGGCTCCTGTGGCTCGGCCTAAGATTTTTTCCTAATGTAATTTTTTTCTCTTACATTACATTTACTATTATACTTTAAGTAGTTTTAAAATCAGTACTTTACACTTCTGAGTAAAAAGCTCAAGTTGATACTTCAACATCTACAGAAGTATTTTTAAATGAGAGTATCTACTCTTCTACCATAATAATAAATGTGAATTCTTTTGACACCTAGACTTTTTGAGCCTAGAATGGATTCAGAGAATCTCTAGGGAGTAGAATCTCTCATGGGTTTATTAGACTACCTGAGGGTGCTCCAGAGAGATATGAATCGGTGGAGCAAAGTCATTGTTCATCAATGTTGGATAACATTTTTAACATACTCTGGCTGTAGCTCCAGCATCAGCTCACCAACCATTCAGCACACAGTAGCAGTATTAAGAGCACCTTTACTGTGTAAACCTGTTTGCTGTAGATAAATGCAGACTTCCCAAGTCTCACTGAAGTCACATGAGCCAACCACATATCAGCAACGGCTCCCTGATGCCCGCAAATCAATATCCATGTCTGGTAAAAGTAAAAAAAAAAAAAAAAAAAAAAACAAACACAATGAAAGTCATACTCGCTGTACAGTTTGTGATTAGTGAATTTAGCATTGCCCACGGGGGACTAAATGATTGCAAAAAGCATGTTGAGGTGAGTTAATGTGACTATATGTAATATATATATATATATATATATATATATTCCTAAATTTCCTTCGGGATAAATAAAGTATCTATCTATCTATCTATCTATCTATCTATCTATCTATCTATCTATCTATCTATCTATCTATCTATCTATCTATCTATCTATCTATCTATCTATCTATCTATCTATCTATCTATCTATCTATCTATCTATCTATCTATCTATCTATCTATCTATCTATCTATCTATCTATCTATCTATCTATCTAACAGCCAAAAGGTAAAGGTATTTCACCCTTTGGTATCCTTTGGTGTGTGCATGCGTTTTTTTTTTTTTTATCGGGGTTTATGTAAATAAAAATCATTCTTAGCCAAGTCAAGTATTTACAGCCTGTTTTACATTTGTTTATGCTGGATTTTCTTTTTGAAGAAAAAGAAAAAGTGTTTGAGGTTTAAAATGTGTGAATTCCATTCCATTTTTCAATTCTAGTTTTTTTTATGATAAATCAATCTCCTTGACAAAATATGAAAATGCTCCTTGGTCTCTCAGTTCAAGAGACCCTTAGCAAGATTTACCTGCTTCAGATTTGACAAAGACATTAAATGGGAAAAACTAACAATTAATGTGAGGTACTGGCATCCTAAGTGCATTTTCTATATTTAATATTTTGCAGAATAGTGAAAACTGGAGCTCAGATCTCTTCAATGAGAAGTAAAAAAGAAAAAAGCAATTGACCTTCAGCTTCAGCTCATATTTTACTACACAAACAAATCCAACACAAAAGACACATCATCATATCTGTCATATATTAACTAAATTTGGCAATAAGACATAACATGAAAACGTGGTTTTTCAAATGGTCCAAAAAAAATATCAAAAACAATAAACAAAACAATAAAGAAAAGCACATCTTTTTTTCTGGGTGTGTTAGAACTGGAAGTTTTCATCCGTCATGTCGATGGCCCAGGCGAACTTGGCTCTGTGAGTCTTGTTGTAGATCTTCTCCACTGGAACATTATTTTTCTTACACCTGCCGGTGCAACATTTTTCTGATCAGAACAACTGAAAAGCCAGATGGAAGAGTCAGCCCCTCTGAGGAGCAGGCAAAGCACAGAGAGGTGGATTCATACTGAGCACAGCTGAGTGTGTGGAGCTCAGGTCACACTGTTAGCTGAATATCCCTTACTGCGTTTGGAAAAGGCATATTATACACTACCAAACAACAAGCATCAGTGCTGGTGTGCGGTTTAGCATGATAAAGTGCTTGCAATGCTGCCTCTAAGCCCTGACCGCAAACAGTCATCTACAAACAACCATTCACAGACAACGACAGTAAACAAAGCAATTACAGCTTCAAACGCATGTTGGTGACTATTGGTTTCTGGATCTATGAATTTAAAAGGCTAAGCCTGTCTCCACCCCTTCCTGCTAATTTGCAGCAGATGTGGCGTGGTCTCCACTTCGCTATTCTGAAATAACAAGAGTGCCCCTTTAGGGTCCTTCTGTTAAATGAACTGCATTAGGTTCAAGATCCCTGAGAGAATATCTTATGAACTAATTACTTTTTCTTTAATTATAAACACATGCATTATATAAACACACATACATGTACAGGGAACAGGGTGAATAAGCCTAATGGGGGACATTTTTGGCGTTTTAGACTTCCGAAATATATTGCGATAGGCAGCCAGCACATTAAATTTACACAAAGTACCACTCTGAAATTCTCAGCATGAGTTCTAATAGAAAGAAAGACACTAGAGAAATCGCTCATAAAAGAAATTGTAGACATAGCAATGCTCTTAGAGCCTGTTTACAGCTGCCATTAACATGCGTATTGTATCCAGACAGTTTCTGGATCTGGATGTATGTTTCTGTTTACACTTGTCACTAAAATGCGTCCCCAGTGTAACCATACGTAATCTGATTTTACTTTCCCGTGTGAAAAAAAAAAAGAATCAACATATTTAATTTCTGCATTACTTCCAGTAAACAATGGATCTCATTAAAATCTCATCAAAAATGTCCTGCGACAGGAGACTAAACAGTTCAGAGGAATGATATCTAATCATTTTTATTTTTCCCCTGGTCAAAATTTTTCATTCATCTGTTTATCTGAAATCCTTTCAAAGCCACGATTTTCACAGACTATAGGTCTCAACACTTATATAAAATGTTGACAATTAAATAAGTCTAGTCTTTGACTCCCCCCCCCCCCCAATGTGCTTTGCAGGATCTAAGCTTACTCTAATCATGGCGCAACCTAGAGATTTTAAAATCTTGCTTTTTTATGCACACAAGTGAAATCTGAAAATTTTATAATTACCAAAAACGCAGGTTAATGTGCTTTATACTATAATATTTATTAGTTTTTATGTATTTTCTAACTGAATACTTTACACTTTTAAAAATGTAAGATAAAAAGAGAAATACAAACAAAATTATTTTTAATTAAATATTTTTATACAAACAACCACTGCACCTTTCACAGAAGTTTTTTTTTGTAACGATTTGTTATGGCTACAATAATGAATTATACGTTATTAATCCATTACAATTATCTAAAATTGGACAGCTTGTGATTTTGATTAGGTCCACACAATATATAATTTCAGCATTGTCATTGCATCATCATCGCAAGATGTGCAGAGTCATATACAGAACACATATTTGCAGCTTGAAGCAATAATATATATATTTTTTTATTTTCCATGACCATCGACCAGAGGCAGAATATAACTGCCCAGTATCATTCTTCAATTCATTTTATTTTGTTTAATGAGGAAGATCTACTCCATATATACCATCCCCTCCAAAAGCATTCAAACAGTGAAGTCATTCCATTTATTTCTATTATAGACTAAATCATTTGGGTTTGATATTAAAATATTAATATAAAACAACACATCCACATTTCAGCTTTTATTTCCATAATTTAAAGTATTTACATCTGAATCTGATACACAGTTTAGAAGATAGCACCTTTTGTCTGAACCCTAGCAACTGTGAAGCTGAGAAAATCAATCAGAACCATTGCACAAATATTGGTCATAGCCCATAAAACGTCTTTAAGAAGAAAGTCATCACTGGTGTACTAAGTAACAGATGTCGAACAGGTAGACCAGGGAAAAAAAAACTGTTAGTGTCATCAGCAACAACCTCCAGAGGGCAGGAGTTAAAGCATCACAATCTACTTGAAGAACTAGAAGACTTCATGAACAAAAAGTACAGAGGCCTCACCAGAAGATAAAAACCATTAATTAGCAAAAAGAACAGGAAGACCAGGCTGGAGTTTTCCATTAAGTACACAGAAAAGCCTGTGGACTGATTATGGACTGATGAGACAAAGATGAACGTTTATCAGTGTGACGGAAAGGCAAACGTTTGGAGAAAAAAAAAGGATCTGATCATGATCTCACACATACCATCTGTAAAACACAGTGGAGGTAGTGTCATTGTTTAGGTTGCATGGCTTTTTCTGGGATGGGCTTGTTAATCTTCATTGATGTTTAATGAACTCAGAAGTCTACAGAAACATTTGTCTATCAAGTTAAAGAAAGATTCAACCAAACTGATTGAGAGATCTGTCATCATACAGCAAGATAATGACCCAAAACCCACTGCCTGAAAAAGCATCACAGAAGAAGAATGCAGAAGTTTAAAGATGTCAGTGGGTCACAGACTCAATGCAGTTATTAAGGCAAAGAATTTGCAACTAAATATTAAGTCTTATTAACTTTAATTTATTTAATGTTATATGTTCCATTACTTGTGCTCACAAGAAAAAAATGTGGGTCCACGCAAAAGGTGCTATCTTCTGAACTATGTATCAGATACAGATCTAAGATATATATACCTGGAAATAAAAGCGTAAATGTTGATGTTTTGGCTCATATTCTTCTTTTAATATCAAACCCAAGGTTTTTTTCAGTCTACAGCAGAAATAAAGGGATCAGCCTCACTGTTCCAACACTTTTGGAGAGGACTGTACATGTCCCACATTAAGTCCAATAAACCTATGTTTTTTATTTATTAGCTTGTATTGTTAGTTAAATAATTGGCTTGATGCTAATTATACAGCTGCTTATACGCAAAGCTAACCTCCATGCTTGGAAGTGTAACAATTAAAAATTCCCAAATGATCTTTTTTTTGCTGTTTCAATAGAAAACACTATTCAGTCAGCTACCAGTACAAACCCCAGGCAGCAGAGCCGTAAAGTGTAACATGTAGGAAAGATGCGGGCGTGTGTGTGTTGTGCTTTACCAGGCCACTGAGATGCGGGGGTCGAGGTAGTTGAGCTTGGAGGTGCCCAGAGCAATGACCTTGTTCTCTTCTCGGTCAGTCTCCTGCAGCTGGAGCTTCTTCAGCTGCTCCAACAGCCTCTTCAGAGTCTTCTCCTTCTTCTCCACCAGCCTGACAGATGAGGAAGAGAAAAAGAGATCTGTTTTCTGACAAGGAACACAGCTCAGAAATGATATGAGCAGGTAGTATTAGATTAATAAGCACTCATTTACTGCTGAGTGGCTTCTTATTGGCGCTGTAGTTATTTATTTATTTATTGTAGTTAAATATTTTACAAAATCGCTGCATACATACATAAATAAAAACCAGCTATGAATTTTAAAGCTGTTACTGTAAACCTAAGCTCTATCTGCATATTAAACAGAAATGTGTTTTGTGAGTTTCTACAATCTGAGATGACATGAACCAGCTGAGTTGTGTTCTTTCCTTTGCAGCATTTCAAGTCGAACATATGCAGGCGAGTTTTTGCTCTGGATTAATCAGAGGTTGTTTATTGCTCAGCTCCTTTGAACAACCCCTTAGCCCTTGACAAGTTTGAATATTTAATGTTGTTTTTACCAAAAAACATGTCCAAAGGCTGCTGCCAGCTCAGACAAAACATTCAACAGACTAACCTTGAATCAGGCCCAAAGACATGACAGCCACAGAGAACACAATGGTAGTGATTTTACTGCTGATTTCTTACTTCTTCGACTTCTCCGATGGACTCTCTTTGTGTTCTTTCTTTGCTTGTTTCAGCTCCTTTTTGGCCTTCTCCACTTCCTCCTTTTTCTTTTTGATCTGCAATAAAAAATAAAAAATAACATCCTAAGCAACTTCACAAGGTTACAAGAGGAACAGAACAAACACACACACACACACACACACACACGCACACAGATTAAGAAAAGCAATGCTGACTCACTACTAATGAGACAACAATTAAGTAATAATTCACTACCAAGCTACAATGCTAGTAAAAATAATATTATAAAAACATTTATAACCTAAAAGAAACCAAAGTGATAACTGTAAACTAGTCTCTTGGTTTAAGTGTGTATTTAATCGTTTTTATTATTTAAATTATTTCACTTACATTTAATTTAATAACAGTTGAACTATTTATTTTACACCACAAATTATGCCCTAGATTGGAAACCTATATATTTAAATAAAAGTTAGGTAATGATTATATTACATATTGATTATACAATACCACTTGTATGTTTTTTATTTTAGAGAGGACAGCAAGAATGTCTGGTCAAACTCAGTTGAGAAAAAAAAATATGCTGAAACTCCACATCAATATCTCAATACCTTGTGCTGGCTGCTGGTTTCAGATGCTTTAAGCTGTTGGTTAAAAAGCTGATGAGCCAAATACAAAATTACCCTCCCTATGGATATCCTCTGAGAAAATTACAGGCTGAATTATCTACTGTTTTTCACTGAACTCTGTGGTCCTCCGGTAATTTTAGTCCTGTCCAGTTTGACATCTCTGGGTTTATTCACCTCGTGTTTAATAAAATAGCTATTTGTCCACTGACACGCACCGTAATTACACTTTCGGCATGCGTTTCCACGAAGACCCAATTAAACACAACAAAGTGGAAATGGAAGAGCTACTGAACGCAATGTCATACGATCGAGAAAGCCAAAAATTCACTGAACCACCCTTTTTTTATTGCAGTCTGGATGCAAGAGTTTTATCACTGAGTAGTAGTGTGAAATATTTTCCCATCCGGATAGGGCTTACGACTCTTTTTGAAGTCTAAATATCTTCTAAATAAAGAAAGTCATTTTAAATGTCCATTGCCAGAACTGTTGTCAATATCAGTAAATTTGTTAATTAATAAGTGGCTGATGTAACCAGTTGGGTCGGCCTATGAACACAAGTCAGAATAAATTGGCTAATGGTATGATAAATGGCAGGTCTGCCAGTTGTTCCAGCGCTGCCTCTATTTTACTGGTTACATAACTGTTACGTAGTCGCTGGCCGGGTAATAGCGCCTAATGTTTCAACCTAATTTCTTCTTAAACTTTTTGAAGCAAGCCTCTGTCACACTAGAACTTACTCCCTCACTTCATACATACTCATCACTGTCATCCCACAGAACACCGGGGAAAGATGCTGGTTCCAGCCTGTGCTTCAAAATCACAGATCACTCTCAGGAGCAAGGAAACATCAGAACTGTTCAGACTCAAGGATCCAGCCCACATAGCTGTGTTTCTAAAGATACACCACACAAAGGAAAGGGCTGATGCGAGACTGGAACACTCTTAGTCTGAGTAAACAGACACATGGAGCTCCAGTTGTTGAAGAGCTCCTCACAGAGAGAAGCACTCCAGTTTTTTTAAGCCTCATTTATTTAGCTTTTTCATCTAAATTCATGGATACACAGAGGTATAACCTATTTTGGGAGGGAAAGAAGATAGTATAAAGATGCTTAGAAGGATGCTTAACATGAAAGTTGTCATGGAAGGTGTTTTCTCACCTTTGCCGTTTTATGGATTTTAATAAAGTTTAAGTATTTAAGGACGAAAAAAATTCTGCTAAAAAGAAAATGCTTCTTACCTTCTCCTGTAGCAACTGCATGGATTTCTCAAACGTTTTGGGCGCTGCCCTCTGGTGGTTGCAGAGTATGGCTACAGCTCTGTTTGCTCGATTATAGGCCAGGATCTTCTCCTCCACAGTCATGTCATCTGACATTTATCGACATGAAATATTAGCACCAATGTCAGTTACATAATGTGGAAAATAAAGGTCAATATCGCACTGCATCATACAGAACGACCTGTAAACACAGCCATTACTAAATGATTTAAAGAACAAAGAGAATGCTAACGGCAGCCTTGTGCACAGTTCTAGAAATGATCGGGCCAAATGTCATAATGCATCTTAGTAGCCGTGCCGTTGTTGGATGAAATAGGCAATTTCTTCTACTGCAATCGGGCACTCAATGAGCAAGTAAGCAACCTGACAACTATAATAAGCTAACAGGCAAAATATGGTGAAAAACAATGGCTGTTTTTAAAGAGACTGATTGAATACAAAGAAACATTTGGGCATTATTCCAAATAAGGGCATTTGGAGAGCCATAAGCTAGACAAGCCCATTTTGCATACCAGAATGTAACACTAATTAGAAGTTTCTTACAATGACAAAAAGTGACGAAAAGTATGAACATTGTAGTTCCGTTCTTGTCTATTTCTTAATTTTAAATTATTTGCATTTTAAATTTGCCACCAGAATTTGAACAGTAGAAACCAGAGGCAGAGCCCAACTCACTTACTTATTTGATAGCACACTACCACATGATCAATAATACAAGTCCATGTTTCATTTTTTGTAAAAGGGTGTCCTGCAACTTTTGTCATTTCAACATATAGATGGGTGGAGCTACACATCATACAGAAACCAGCCTATGAAGGCCTTCCTCTTCTAGTGGCTTCACTTTTGGGAGATGGTGTGCTGCCAATGCATTTCCAGTGACTGGTTTGATTCATCAAGGCCAATCATTTGCATAGCACAATAAAACAAAAAACACTGATTCTCTAATCTGACTTCACAGTACAATTTTTCATCCTGTCAGCAGAATGTGTGTGCACTGACCAGTAGTGAGCTTCTTCAGCTGCTCCTGCAGGGTGGTGGAAGCATTGAATGTTCTGAACACTTTTGCCGTCAGCCCCGGCATGGCTTCATTTAACTTTTTATTGAGGTAGATCGTCTGCACAGAGAGAAGTTTATTTTGGATGGTACACAAGATCTACACACATGCAGTTATAACATATTTAGATACTTAATATTATACTCAATTATATTGGACTGAATTTAGACTAAGATCTTCAAGTCACTCACAAAGAACTTCAGAGGTTCGTGCATGGAGATGAGGGAACTTGCCAGAATGTCGACAATTTCTACAGAACTATGTACATACAAATAATCTGGCTGTTACAGTACAATAGATATAAAAAATCCACAAACTACTCTTAGTAGAGGGCACATGATGTCCCACTCTGCCAAAAGGCTATACAAGTTTTTTTTATTGTTTTTCTTGCAGTGCTTATTATACTGACTATTTTTTATGACCCTGTTATGACTGTTGCATCTAAAAATGATTTCCCAGTAGCTACAGATTTAAACTATTTTAACAATTTAACACCACTAATCTGATCAGACATAGCTTTCATGCTTATCTGCCATGTTTAAAATGTGATGGGTAAAAGCAGCTACTAAAACCTTAAAAAACTGTTTACAGATATGTGCATTTAGTACACAACCCATCCCTTGATCATTATAGGTTCCTTTTCTCAGACTCTATATTTTAATTTTGTTTTATTTTCATTGACAAACATGGTTTTGCTGCCCACAATTTTTGTGTGCAACTCCATCTTACATCTATCTATAAACTTCTTTAAAAGGTGGTGCAAGATGCATTTGGGCCACTTCAAAGTCTGTTATAATGTCTGCATGTGCACATTGAACAATTGCTGCACAAGGTGCATATTCCATTCCAATTTCAATCTGACTGACTGTAGATGCATTTCACTATCAAATGTGAACGTATGTGGTTAAACCTTATCAAGAAAAAACCCAGATACTGGTCACATAATGTGACCAGGTGTTAACTGGGTCTTTAAATAATAAACCGTTAACAAAAGGAGATGTGTAAAGAACACACTTACTGAAATTCTGTCGAATAAATCATCCTCTGGATTTTTGGATTCCATAAAAAGCTTCAAGTTTTTGAAAACCTGAAGGTACATATTATACAAAAATTTACCATCAGTTTCTCAGGACATTAACCACACACATACACTCACACACTGTAAATAAGGTCACATGATCACATATTCACACAATGTCCTGCAATCCTGTGTGTACTTCATAATATCAAACACACTCAAATCATACACAAGTCAAAGAGCAGGCAGCACTCACCTGTTTCTCCACCGGCACTTTATTGTAGTAGCGAATGGAGTCTTTACCCAGGAAATCAAACTCCACCACGTATTCCTGATCATCTAGCCGGCGGTGCAGGGTTATGTGCTCCACACGAAGAGAACAGCAACCCACCGTGTCTGCTGTGTCATCATCCTTCTCATTACCAGCTCTCAGAGCAAGCTAAAGCATACACACACACACATACAACACACAGGTGCGCAGTCAGATATAGAAGAAGGCTGTACAGGACGGCGATGTAGCTAGCTAACGTTAGCTAAAACATTCTCCACTGAAATAAAGTAACTTAGTTAACATTAGCTAACCTAACTAACATTAGCTAAACATTCCTCACTGAAATTAAGTAGTTAACATTAGCTAACCTAGCTAACATTAGCTAAAACATTCCCACTGAAATAAAGTAACTTAGTTAACATTAGCTAACCTAACTAACATTAGCTAAAACATTCCCCACTGAAATAAAGTAGTTAACATTAGCTAAAATATTCCTCACTGAAATAAAGTTGTTAACATTAGCTAACCTAGCTTACATTAGCTAAAACATTCCTAACAACTTTATTTCACTGTGGAACATCCACCCAGGAGTGGTTTCCAGGGAAACCCAGGAGTTCCTTATGATGCAGCTTTAATTAGGGGATCATCTACCTTATCAATGAAGTACAAAGCCACTCCTCGTTGTCTCTGTTTCATCTCGCGAGCAGTCCAGGCTTTCCGGTACTCGCTTCTGATGGAGTCCACGCTCAGTTTCAGCTTACGGGCAGTTTCATACTTCTGCCAGTCCTTTTCACCCTGCACAGAAAAAACAATGATTCAGTACCCAGCTCAGGAATTACTCAAGATGATGAATTGATTTTTAGCTATATGACATACTCTCCTTAAAAAACTGAATTAATAATACATTGCCAAATCTATGAAATAGTGATGCTACATATTTTAGAAAACTCAGGAGTCCCTGGTTTTCAGTGCAATGTGTACTAGTCTATATCTAAAAAATGTAACACTAGGCCTATTGAGATTATTAAAAAATTGCCCTAAATATCTTACAATTTATGGACATTATCTTAATAATTTTACATTGCATATGGAAAAGTAAATTTCATTAACTTAAAATAATCCGGTATATTATCTTTGTTTATTTTTAAAATTAAAAAATTCAAATGTTATTACTCTCTAAAACATTGTAACTGTATATCAGTGGAATGTAGAATAAATGGCTTAAAATTACAATACTATTGTTTATCGCATTGGACAATATTTCAATAAATTTTTTTTTTTTTAAAAGAGTTATTGTGACAGGCCTAGATGTCATTCAAATATATTAATGTGAGAGCAATGGTAAGGCCGTAAAGGCAACAATAGACTTTAAAGGAATTAACACAAGCCTTTAGTTACCTTGAGTTTAGAGCTGGGATTGAGCATGATGTACTTGATGTGTGCATGAATGTTCTCCACCCAGGAAGCCAGCCAAGTGACTGAGTTATCATGCTGTACTCTCTTCCACCGGTGGCCTACAGGAGGATCTGGAATCTTAGCATCTCTGGCAAAGATGAAGAACACTAGTCATTTATTTAAAGAAAACAGAAGAAAACAAATGTTCTTAAACCCTTGAGGCAAACACACTGGTACCAGTGCTTCTTCTGTCTGGACCAGAGATCTCAAACTTAAATAACCTGAGGGTAACAAGCCAGGTGGTCTATGCCAGAGGGGAGCCAGGGAAAAGAGTCCACTGCTTTGTGTGTTGTGCTTTCATCAAATGCTAATGAACAGGTACTGGATTTAATGCACAGCTGGCAGCGGTAAATTCACACACACTGCCTGAACTGCACAATTACATTCTTGTCATTTGGTGCTGCAAAGACTGAATTTTGTAACACTAATCTAAAGTAAGTAAAATACTAAAAAAAAAAAAAAAAAAAAAAAAAAAACATAAACAAGACCACTTTTACAAACCATAAAACTAAAAAGAAAAAAGCAAAAACATGCTATCCAACCTGTTTTTGTTAAAAAATGTTCGATGTCTATTGGCTTAATTCAGTTTACCATTAAATCATAAAGCTAACTTGCAATTTGTAAAATAAAGACAACATTTAAAACAATTAGAAACATTTGAGAGATGGATTTAATACTATTTTGTCAGACAAATTAATAACTTTTAAAATATAAATTAATTGAGCTTAAAGAACTTCTAAGACTTTTAAGACATTCAGACATTATAATAAAAACATAATTGTTTTATTAGCTAAAACAAAACTCACTAATATTAGAAAAAAATACAAATCATTTAAAATACATTAACAGAGTAGTGATTTTACATCACTGTGTTCGGTAAAACAT
Source organism: Astyanax mexicanus (assembly GCF_023375975.1). Classification (NCBI taxonomy): domain Eukaryota; kingdom Metazoa; phylum Chordata; class Actinopteri; order Characiformes; family Acestrorhamphidae; genus Astyanax; species Astyanax mexicanus. The sequence continues at coordinate 23,074,174 of NC_064413.1, forward strand.
CTCCAAAGCTCTGCTCATAGGAGTCTTGTGTTATTTATAGTTGGAAGGGAAATCAGTGTTTAATGATGGCAATTCAGGTGAGCTGGTGCTGGAACTGAACACATCCACATACTGGCTGGGGGCATCCAGCAGGAACTTTGGAGTATATTATAGGATATAAACTACTTTAAAATAAATAAATACGTAAATACAATTTTTTTATCTGGATTTATGTTCATTTGCATCAGTTAAAAAAATATGTGGTGTTCTTTCACACAAATAAGCACTTATTGCCGAGATAGATGGAGATACTTGTTTGTTGTTAAACAGTGACGAAATATATGTTTATATATATCATCACAGTCCAATGAAAAAACAAGATTTTTAGTTTTCAGATTAGATTCGATTTTTTAGAGAAAAAGTAACAAATGCTAAATGGACAACTGTAAGTTTTTCGGATCATTTTTGTCAATTATTATTTGCAAAGTAGCACAGACTAAACTCTGCAAATGCTAAACAAAAGTAACAATAAGAGCTAGTGTGTCCACCAAAGACCAAGATACACTTCTGCAACTCTGCCATATTCTGTACTGGAAATAAAGACCCTGGAGGTGATGTGAAGTCAATCAGTGAATTTTTGTCACTAAGTCTCACAACCAATTTGACCTGTGGTCCCAAGTAGAGTTTGCTAACTGTGCTGAGAAAACTAATTAGCTGGGTTTGTAATCATTCAATGCTAAAGCATGGAAGCTATTGGAACGGATACCCAGTGTGCTCAGAACCATTTGCCCCTGCACTGGAACACAGACCCACACGTGAAGTGATTGTGTTATACAATGTGTATGTGCTCACTACATCGCAGGGTCTCTTAAGCGCAGTCTCTTGTTTGAACTTTTACTTACTGGCTGCAGTTAATAATCACATCCTCAGGCTGGACACGCTTCTTCAGTTTGCCCATTTTAGGATGCTCTCCTCGTCCTCTAAACAGTCCTGGTGGCTCCACACGAAAGTTACCAATTTTCTCTTTATGTCCGTCCAGCAGACAGTAACCATAATGCTCTGTCAGTTTATTAGCTTCATCCTTTAAAACCTGTGTGTTACAAACATATTTAGATAAATGTACAGCAATGAACTAAAATTAATTATCCATACAGTTATGGTTAAAATGTTCTGCCATATCACACACCTGTTTTTCTTCTTTGGTCATGTTTTTCTTTTCCTCAGCTTTTTCCACAAAGTATTTGTGGATGCTGCTGAAATCACACTTGGAGAGTTTTTTGATCAATCGTCTCTCACTTTCTGTCATTACCTGGAGAAGAAAAACACAACATCCACTCTTAAATCTAAGGATGTTCTGGACTGATTCAATGAATCATGTTCTGTACTGACACAGGCAAAGTTTAATAGATCAGGTAGTGGAAATTGTATGCATATTCATGTTCAAGTTCTTTGTTCTGGGCACACTTCTATTGCTTTAACTTTTTGAGTTGCTTTGCCTCCAGACTTTGTCTATTTAATGATGTTTTTCCAGTGCTGCTTAAATCATATTATGGATGGATATAATTTTTTAAGAACCTCATGTACCCTTCTTTGGCTTTTAACCAGAACAGAATGGCATGTTCAAAACAGAGAGAAAATATTAACTAAACCCAAAGAGAATTCACAATACCATAAAAAAAAAAAAGTAAGTCAGTGAAAACATACAATAGCATCAGTTTAGGGCACAAACACACACACACACACACTTATTATAATAAATGATCATATGGTCATTCTTAAAACATGGTGTCTGGTGGGTCTTGGAACATTTTTCTGGCTCCAACAGCTTTCTCTGTTTTACCTGAGCAAATACAGCACTGCTAAAGGTGCTAAAACAAGAGCAACTGCAAACACGAGGATATCAAAACAGAAAACTAATTCTTCAACTGTTCATGCACTCATTGTTAAACCACAGAAATGCAGAATTTAAATTAAAGAGAGTTAAAAGAAAGCACAATAGATTTCTAGCTCCAGACTCATCCCACTGTAAAGAGACTGAACAAACCTACCTCTCTCCAATCAGTGAAGAAGTTATTCTGAAAAATCTCCTTGGTGGTGTACTCATGGTCCAGCATCTTAGCATAGAAAGTTGCAACTTCCTCAGTGGCCAAGCTCAGCTTGACCGGCTCTCCTACAACAAAAACATCAGCTCTGACTGATTTTCAGGATTAAAGAATAGGGATATCCACTGCATACAGTACCCTATGTACTTACCATCATATAAAAATGGCACATTGCTTGGTAAAGGTTCATATTCTGGAGGAAAAAGTGGCCCATTATGTTCAAGAGTACTCCACTTCTGACCATCAGAGAGCTTTCCTTCCTCCCACCTGCACAACAGTTAAATCCTCATTAAAATAAATAATTTTCCAGTGATATTGCAGTGTTGCTGAACTGTAAAAAAAAAAAAAAAAAAGTCCTTAAACTTAACTGATGTTTTTCTTTTAAATTAGTGGTAAAAAGGGCTTGAGACGTAAACAATAATAATGTGCAATTGTTAATATTCAATAAATAATTTGATAAAAGTCTAGTATCAGTATTTTTCTCTAATCATCTAATTAATTCCAGGTCAAAGTAAAACAATGTCTCAATAATTGTGTGCGACCACTTTATGCAACAATATTCCATACAGCAGCTTTAAGACTAAGTCTACCTGTTGCTAAAAAATTTAAACACTTAAACACCAGTGAGTGGACTTCTTTAAATGTGATAAAGGATAAATGTTTATGTGAGTTAATGGAGTGCTGAATAAATGATTAGAGTTTATTAGACAGCCGGTTAGTTTAGAGAAGCCCTAGGCTGCTGTCCTGTCCTGCAGGTACAATTGAGCAGCCCAGCTGCTGCAGGGAGGACACCTACACCCCACCATGGGCTCTTCTCAGTTAAAAACATTAAAACAGTAGCTAATGAACACATGCTGACTACTGAAAAACACTGGGTGATTAGTCCAATGTAAACAACATTTAGGGTCAGTGTAACATTTAGCAGCCTCTTTTTCTGAACGCTTCAAGCTAAATTGAAAAACTGAAAAGTTTAAAAAATTGGGTGCAAAACTTATAATTATATATATATATTTCCAATCAGTATAGTAAAGAAGAAATGGGTTTTCATACAGTTTTTCATTTTTTTTCATATCAGTCTTTCGTAAACAGAATTTCAGGAAAAATAAAAAAGTGAATATTTTCTCGATTTTTAGAATCTTCCATTTTTGTATCTTTTAACACAAATCTGATGGCAACTAACTTTTGCTACAAGATGCAAAAATGAAAAAATCTGAAAATAAAGTAAGTACTATTTTTTTAAGTTTTCCTAACTAAATATTACAAAAATTGGATTAAAACTTATTTCTTATACACTGCACTAAATATAAAATAATAATAATAATGAGTTTTTACATCCACGTTTATATTTTTGCATTTAGCTTCAAACTGTCAGAAAATCGATCTGATACACGTTACACAGACCATTCAGCTCTATCTACTTTAGACACTGAATGGCAGAATGAAAGGCTGACCTCGGTATGAACACTACTTTAGCTGCTAGAACAAAACTCCTGACTGAGTAAAACACACACGGGCTTCTCTTCCATTTAACAGAGCACAGGACCAGCCGACTAAAAAACATCTTAACATTTTATTATTAAAAATGTAAGAATAAGGGTATAAATGTCCTTAAAACCCCGCAGGCAGAACTAAATTCCCATCTCTAGCTTACTAAACACACGCGGGCTCTGTCCCAAACCAACACGTACAGCCTACTCAGTAGGCTGAACAGAAGTCCACCAATGTGAACTTTAACTGCAGCTTACTTCCGTGACTTTAGTGTTGAAAAACTGCGTTATTTATATATTATTTACTTTTATGGGTAAAATTATGAATGCTAATGCTAACTTTAACAGCCTCAAAATCATTTCTGCTGCCTCCGTGATTTAGTTACACAGACCTTCATCTCTACACTGGCTCAGAGGCCGTTAAGGCAGCAAGGGATCGAGGGAGCTGCCTTCAGTTGGGGACACCACCACAAAACACGCACTAGCGGTCACGGTACTATGCCCATAACTGTCCGGCGGAAACCACTAAAGATCTTCAGTTCCGCCCTACATGACTCGATAGAGTTAGTACAAAATAAAGAAAGTAAGAAGTTATGTCTGCACATATTTCTTCATATCGATCCTGTCCAATGAAAAACCACATATCTCAATTTAGTCCGTATTTAATTTCTTCATCATTTTGACCCTTTGGCATATAAAGAATTCTTAATGAATAGACCAATCACACTTGTTCTTCCTTAAGTCTAAGCTTTTGATAATAGGTATTTAAACATGAATAAATTAATCAGGTGTTAGAAACACATAGTTTTGTATTACTGGTGCAAATCCCTTAAAAAAAAAAAAAAAAAAAATATATATATATATATATATATATATATATATATATATATATATATATATATATATATATTTATCACAACAATTTACTGTAACTAAATAATCTACAGAATCATGTTATTTTTTAAAATGCTGGTACTTAACTGTAGTTTTTTTCTTGTGAAGTCACTTACTTGGAGATACAGTTTTTTATAAGACAGTGACAATATGTCTAAAAATAATTTCAGTATGCAATATACAAATATTCTTAAAAAAAAAAAGTAAACTACTAACCACTTCCATTTATTTGCTTCTTCCTCTGCTTTCTTTTCTTTCAGGCTTTTCTTATCATCCACATCCACTTCTTTCTTGACCTTTTTGTTTTTAACTTCATCACAATCTTTGCTGAGAGATTTCCTTTTCCTCTCTGTATCTTGTTTCTTGTCCTTTGTTGCATTGGCAGTGCTTTCTTTTTCTGTAGACCCTTTATGGTTGTGTTTGTCTCTTTTCACCTTAGTACTACGTCTGATTTCTCTGTAGTCGGTGATCGGAGCAAATATGTTTATCTCCTCTTCCTCCTCTTTTAAAGCCTTCACAGACGCTGATCCATTTTCAGTCCTCTTCACTTTTGCCTATTTATAACCCAAGATTATTAATTACTACACGAGTCTCAACTTACTTCTAAAAATGTATAGATTTCATTTTAGAAAATATTAGAATTCTACTTTTGCTTACATCGAGTTTAACCTTCTTGTCATTAGATGAACCTTTAGTGGTTTTATTGTTACTGTCTTGGTCTGATCTGCAGAGAGAAAAAAGACCACTATTTAATAATACACACAGATTCGTGAAAAACAGCCACAAATAGAATTAAATGAGGCGATTCGATCTTGCTAGACTGACCAAGATGTGGGTGTACGACATTATAGACATAAATTGCTTCAAAAATTTTAAAATGCTGTACCGCATTTAGGAAAAGCTGTCAAATTTACCAGAATAAATCGAGCATTATCAAGCAAATGTTTGGGTTGTTTGTTAGACTAGCTTGATAATACCTAAATGAATTTCTGATTCACATAATTAAAAAAATCAATATGGATATTTCTTACCTGCAGCCACGGTGTTTGTGTGTTTTTTTTTCTTTTTCGACATGATTGGGACTCTTGTCGCTTTTACTGTGCTTCTACAAGGTATATATATAAAAAAAGCATTATAATTATTATATTGTTCTCCCAGACAAGTTGAAAAAGAACTGCAAGAATTTAGGAGAGTAGAGCACCTTGTGATCATTGGTTTCCTCGGTTATCTCTTTTTGAACTCTAAATTAAAAAACAAAACTCATTAACATCTCTGGTTTTAAAAGGCAAATATATATATTTATATAAATCATTTAAAAGTGCTTCTAACAGTGAATATTCTTCATTTCCTGATTTCTCATGTAGTTCAGCACCCAAGTTGTTGTTTCCGTCCAGTGACTCCATACTGCAAAACAATAAATAAATCATTCATATGTTTATACACTATACACAGTGTTAGACAGCATCTATAAATATTAATCAAACTGATCAGACAACTTGCCTCTTTGGAAAGCCTTCTTTTATATCCTAATAAAAGAGAAAACAATTATATATATATATATATATATATATATATATATATATATATATATATATATATATATATATATATATATATATATATATATGATTACTTCAAATAAAAAAAAGCACTGAAATTAAAGTTAACTACACAGACATGCCAAAAGTCATGGAATAGCACTATGTAAATTGATCATTAAGGGTTACCTCAGGGAGGGTTTGGGAACGCTCACACCTGTATAAGTTAGGAGATGTTATCTTCAGAGTGAGGCTGGCCAGAGTGCCAATGGCAAGGTAACATTCAAAATATATATATATTTTTTTATAGGTTTTCCAATGACTTTTGGCACATCAGTATATATTTATGCAACATTTTAAGGTCGTACCACGTCCAAGTAATCAGCTTCAGGTTCACTGTTGACGGAGTCAGATTTCACTTTTCCAGAACTGCATAAAAAGGTAAATTCATAGGTTGACTGATATTAAAAGAGTAACAAATAATCCTAAAAAACCTTAAAGACTTCTTAAGACACACCTTGTGACTTTAGACTCCTGAAGATGTTTGCGTGAAGATCTTGAGCTGAGCTGCTTACAGTAAAGCAGAAATAAATATATATAAATAAAAGTAGATGTACACTTGCAAGAAAAAGTATGTGAACCCTTTGGGATTACTAGGATTTCTGCATAAATTGGTCATTAAATGTGTTCTGATCTTCATCTAAGTCACAACAATTCAGACTTAAGTGGTCTCTTAATTTTTTTTCAGAGCTGTATGTGTGTTTACTAGCTTGATTACCTTTGTGGATGATCTGTGGTGTTTTCCATTCTCTGAATCTTTCTCTTTATCCTTAGATCCTGACTTTGACTTTTTCTTGTGTCTGGCACAGTAGGAAATATGTCAGTATTTTTCTTCTTTCAGTGGCAGTTCCACCTAAAATAGTGCAGCAGTTGCACTGGGGCGTTTGTGACTGCAGATTATAGGAGCCAAAACAAACGGGTGGGAGCTGAACGATTTAAGGTGGAACAGTAAATATAAAAAATAACCATAAAAACAGTGCTCCTGCCTGTGGTCGTGTTTTTCTCTGTGAGGGGTTGATCTGCCCTTGTCTCTCTCCTCCTCCTTGACTTTCATCTCCCGACTCTTTTCACTCAGCAAAACCAAAGGAAGAAGTGAGGAGGACTAGGCTGAGTGGTCTCCACCTGTCACAGGAGAAAATCCAGCACAGATGTGCTTTACCTCTAAAACATTCATGGCATATTTTAGAGGCAGAACTAAGAAGAAACGCTGGAAGAAAGACTTTTGTTTTGGCTAGTTTGTGAACTAAACACACTGTGCAGCCTCACTAAGAGCTACACTCAAACGAAATTCTACAAGTTTCTCCTCACCTTCTGCAGACGTTTCCTACCTCTCCTACCTGTTAGACGGTCTCCAGAAGAAGATAACCCAGGTAAACGCGTAGGCAAATCGAATGTGCAAGCTAAGTTGAAAACCACTAATGTTTGTGCTAAAGGTCTCCTCTCTGATTCACACGCACACCTGAAAAAGTTCAAGTCCTCACGCTAGTCAATTGCGCATGCGCGTTGGACACATTGCAGTCGAGCGCTTCTTACTTTACACTTAAAAAAAAATCACGACAGACTGCAACTGTTTTTAATTAGAAATATGTCCGACACTTATGATGTAGGCTACATTTATGAAACTCTCAAAATCCACAGCATGCAGGGATTACTATTTTCATACACACTAAACACCCTTGGGGTTACTCTAAAACTCTCTTTAGCCCAATTCTGCTCACAGATTTCATTAAACATGGAAGCACCTATTTTATTAAATATCCTTCTCTGTAATGGAATTTCATGTTTGAAATCCTTAAAAAAAAAGTCTAATTTTGGCATGTTCCTTTTTTTATTAAAACAATAAAAAAATGTTATTGAGATGTGATCTATAGTAGTAAAGAAGGAAACATACAAAGCACATAAAGTTGTGGACTTCGTCACAGTCCATAACCTGTTTCTTTTTTTGGAGATTTTAATCCCATTTTATAAAATACTAAAGACAGAAAAACAAAAACAGGAGTGGGTGAGTGTGCTTTGTGAACTTAAGAAGTACACACCTATTCCAAAATTAATAATGCACAGAAATAGTCCTCATAGGAAATTCATTTTATTACAGCAAAAATATTATGCTAAATCTTCATTTCATCTTGCAACATAATTGATGGAATGGCTGACCACCAAAAATGTATTTGTTCAGTTTTTTTTTTCCTGCTTTCCCATCTTCATAGCCAAACATGTGCTGCAGAACATCTTTACCATGTCAAGAAGTGTAAGGCAGTGCAATTCTTTGTCTATTTGTCCATCAGACTGCCGCAACTATTCAAATACATTTGGTATGAACTGTACAGTGAGAAACAAAATTCTTGCACCATTTACATCTGAGAAAGAAATAAAAAATAAAAAAACAATCATTCAACAGTGTAAATCAACCCATTGGTCTATATTTAAGAAAATCAATTTTCTGACTACAGAGATCTAAAATTCCAACAGTTCAAAAAAGAACTTATACCAAGACCAGTTAAACAATAAGACTACATCTGCTGGACAAAACAAAATAAGTATGAAAAGATTGTTTTACAGTGCATGGGTTTGTGTCAGACAAACAGTATGTTACGAGCATGCTATGGATTCCAGTTGTTGTTCAGCCTCTGCAGCCATAGCTGCTGCTTGCAGCTGCTCAGTCTCACTCTGTAAGCTGTTGCCACACAGCTGCTTCCTCTCACTATGCATGTTGTTCTCATGTCTCTTTAGATCAGAAGCTTTGGCAAAAGCCTTGGGACAGGCACCACACATGAAGGGCTTTTCGCCCCTGTGTCTGCGTTCATGGTCTTTCAGGTGGGACTTATGCTTAAAGGCTTTTTCGCACATTTGACAGCCAAAGGGACGCTCGTTGCTGTGCACCCTCTCATGTTTCTTCAGATCAGGGGCTCGGATGAAAGACTTGCCGCAGTCATCGCATCGGTAGGGCTTGAAGCCTGTGTGAATTTTCAGATGCTCTTTCAAGTGGGCCTGCGTGGTGAATGCTTTGGGGCATATCTCACATATAAACGGTCTCTCAGCAGAATGCAGCTTTTCATGCTTCCTCAGCCTACTCTCATCGAGGAAGGTCTTGCCACAAATCTGGCAAGCAAAGTGGTCCCGGTGTCCATACAGTAGATATTCCAGCTTCATTTCAGCGGCAGCTGCAGTCCATCCAGGGGCTTGCTCATCCTTAACCTCCCCCATGCTATCAGCAAATGAGAGAGTTTGGGTGTGAGCTGCAAGTTCTTTGGGCTCAGGGTCAATTGGTTCCACCTCTTGGTCATAGCAAGCAACTTTATTTACTCCCTCCTGGGCCAGTTCTTTCAGAAGAGCCTCCTCTACTCGAAGGGCACTGTTGGGAGATTTTTCCAGATCATGATTGCCTTGAGCTTCCTCAACAATGTCATCAGAAGGTGTGTCATCTTGGTCTCCAAGCACGTGCACATCATTGTCCTGGCTTAACTGAGCCTCATCAGTTTGAAGGCCAATTTTCACAATGTCATAAGGTGACCTGGAATTCCGAAGTTCGTTTTTCTCCTCGGTAGACATGTCCCTTTTCTGAGAGCACAGCTTATCCAAAAACCGGATTCCAAGGATCTGTCCAGATGACATCATCAAATTAACATCTTTTTTCTTAACTGAAATTTTAGCTGTGTACATATAGTTCAGTACCTCTTCGAAGATGTCCGAGCGGATGAAGTCGATCTCGATGACAGAGGAGCTGTCCACCTCGTGTTTCTTAAAAAGCTTTTTGAAGTAGTTGCTGCAAGCGGCTAACACACATCGATGTGCCCTGAACTTGACATCTTCCACAACTACTGCAATGTCGCAGTGTTCACCCTCCAGCCTCTGCTCGTTTAATATTTTTAAAAATATGGTTTTGTGATCATCATCCACATACTTCACAGTCTCTGACATGCTGGGACGGGCTCCGTCTGAAGGTGCAAAGTGAAAGACGGAGAGAGAGAAAGAAAAAGAAAAACAATAAGAGAGAAGTTAGTTAGCTTTTCATTTTAAAGGCTGAAAAACATAGCCAAAAGTATGTTTGTAATTGGTCACTTGCACCAGTTGGCTAGAGCAGCTTATTCTAAATCAAACTGTAAACATGCAACAAGACTAACATCTGCTAGCTTATATGAGTCATTTTAATTTATCTAAAAAGCATATGCTTATGTATCATGTCAACTTTTTAGGAGCAGTAGTTTCAGCTACAGCAAGCACAGGCCTGTTGACTGTTCAGAGTGTGGAAAATGGATAACAGAAAAAGAAGAGAGTTACAGAACAGAAAAATAGGAGAGCAATAGTTTAACAGAAAAGAGGAGAGTTAAAGAACAGAAAAGAGGAGAGTTACAAAAAGAAAAAGAAGACAGACAGTTAGAGACTGTAAACATGCAACAGACTAACATCAGCTAGCTTAGCTACATGAGCCATTCTCATTTAAAAGCTTATACATATGCATCCTGTAAACTTTCGAGCAGCAGTTTTAGCTACAGCAAGCACAGCCCTTTTGACAGGTTGAGGTAAACTGCTAAATTTCATTAAAACTACATGAGAAATAAAAAATCTGGCAAGCTAAATTCAGCAAATGCTATTCAGTTGTAGTTACCCCCTTAGCTAACGTTAGCTAGCTAGGTTATCCGGCTAGTTTGTAGCTATTTAGCTACATATTTAAGAAGAATGTAACTACGTTTTAACGTTAATTTGATATATAATAGCTAGCGCTGATTAGGTTATGAACGCTACAAGCTCAAAGATCAACAACAACCGACTCACGAAAGTGTGTGTTTCCTCACAAACACGCATAGTGCTAAAGTTAGCTTAGCACACTCCACAATCTGGTTTGTTGACTTGTGGTATTAGCCAACACTAGCTAGTTAGCAGCTACCCTGGTGGGCTCTAAAAGCACAAGCTAATGCTAGTTAGCTAAACATTTCTGCAGCTAGCTAACCGGGCTAGTTAATCAGTTCAGTTTCTGTATCTTAGCAACTCCGAACAGCCCGCTAGTGAAATTAAACCGGCTGCCTAGCTAAGCTAAGCTAGCCGGCGGCGCTCTCTTCATTGTTATTTCGCATAAAATAGGTACAAAATCAGCAGCTGGACAGACGGAATGGTGTCAGAAAGTGGGCTAAACGCTCCTTAAATGCATGGCGGAGTTGTCGCTCTCCGTAGCAGCGGGTCGCTCCCGTTCCCCCGCTGCTCTCGGCGTTAAAAAAATGGAGGAGCACACGACGAGGACGGCGCCGTTCCCGACTGAGGACGAGCACGCCCAGCCCCGTCCCCGCTCGGAACAAGCCCGAGCAGCCATGAACTCTCCTGAAGCGAGCCGTGAGCGCGCAGAGGCATCTCGGCCAAACATTATGCAATTAATGTTCAAGCTGCGGCAAAGGGCGGAAAAACCCCACTGCTCACCTTTGCGCGCCGTTTAGACCCTCTGGAGAAGTCCGGGGCGGGGTGTCACAGCACCAGCAGAGAAAAATACACTTTCTGTGTGTGTTTTTTTTGTGAGCGTCGAGGACGAGCACACACGGAAGGAGGACGCGCTGCGCCAGCACGAAGCCGCAGAGCACGAGAACGTGCGCAACCGCCAGCGCAGAGCCGACGGCGCTACGCAAACAGCGTAGCCGCGGCCTGCACTCACCAGAGCGCTAGACAGAGCGCGGCTACGCACCGCAGCGTTGGAGAATACAGAGGTGCGGAGCGCGAAGCCCTGAAGGAGCGAGCAGCGGGCGAAAAATGCGCGGGCACGAGCAAAAGAGAGAGCGAGAGTAGAGGATAAATAAAGAGAGAGAGAGCTTTACACAGCAGGAGAGTTAGATAGAGGAGAAAAGAAGAGGTGAGGAGAAGTTGGGTAATTAAAAGAGAAGATTAAGGGGGGGGGGGGGGGGTCAGATGTCTGTGGGTGCATCATGGACATTTTTAGGATTAAATTGGTATTTTTTTTATTTTAATATTAATATAACACCTTTGTGTACGGCAACATATGTTTACATTTCATACAAGCACCAAGTAAAAAATACATTTACCCTTAAACAAACAGGATATATTTTTTATAAAGGTGGTCTGCAGTGCTCTATGTTCACCCTATCATCCTGGAATGAAGGCCCCTTAAAAAAGTAACCTTTAACATCAGTTACATCCCAATCTCCATACTGCTTTGTTCAAGGGACTGAAGACATGCTGCATGCTCAGCAATTAATAATATTAATTTCACTTAACAAGTATTATATTTTAGAAAATCCAAATGTATCTTTAAAAACAGAACAAGTTCACAAAGACCAATTCAGAAACTTTGCAACTATAGACTCTGTTGCTGCAGTTGGTCAGGTCTTGGTTCAGCTACAGTATGTGCTGAAAGAATGAGGTCAGCTGACAACCTGAATATATACCAGGTTATTCCATCAATGGATTTTTCCTCCCTGATGGCACGGGTATATTCCAAGATTACAATGCCAGGATTCATGGGGCTGGAATTGTGAAAGAGTGGTTCAGGGAGCATGAGATCATCATTTTCACACATGGATTGTTTACCACAGAGTCCAGAGCTTAACCTCACTGAGAATCTTTGAGATGTGCTGGAGAAGGCTTTGTGCAGTGGTCAGACTGTACTATCATCAATGCTAGATCTTGGTGAAAAATTAATGCAACACTGGATTGAAATAAACCTTGTGGCATTGCAAAAGCTTATTGAAACAATGCCACAGTGAATGCGTGCCACAATCAAAGCTAAAGGCGGCCTTATGTATGTGGCCTTTTTTTGGCCAGGCAGTGATCAATGAACATTATATCTAACAAATTTTCTTCTGTCATTTTACAACAACAGTTCTGTTTAACTAATATTGGTAGGTTCTAGTTTTTTTTTTAGTTCTATACGTTATTTTATACAAATATTTTGTATAAACTGTATTAGAATGGCAAAAGGTCATCTTGTCACATTGCAGGGAACTGGTTGTGAGTGTACACAGTCTTATGTGGACGGACACAATCACTAACTGCCATAATGTGGAAAAAGCCAGGTCACCTGAACAGAGCATGTCCCAACCCTTCTGTTTCTCTCTCTCTCTCATTGCCAGGGTATTCAGTTTAATTTAGCTAATTTTATTTACTAGATCTGATTCTAAATCTAAATTGCATTTTTTGATTCATTCAATCAAATTGTAATGCATTTTTTAAAATGTTGAGATTCCAGAGTTTCATGTGTGTTTTAAGCCTACCTGTAGGTAAATGTTGGATGCTTTATATTTATACAAAGTATAATATATTATTGCATGTAACACTATTTCTACATCGCACACAATGTATTTAGATTACAATATAAAAAAATGTACAGTGATATTTCTAACTTTTTTCTTTATAATATCCCAGCATTTATCTTTCATTATTTATTGTTTGCTTTTGTCCTTTATATGTGATATGTTTTATCCTTATCTTAGTGTTTCATATGAACAAAGCTTTGTTTTCATTTGATTTAATATTAATATCTCTAATAAGATTAATAGACTACGCAATCTTTCAGAATATTATGCCCGTTACAATAACAATGGAGAAATGCTATCTAGTGCAGTCTTTTTTACACACCTTTTCTTCTGTCTGTACTTTATTTATAGAACTGGACTGTGTGGGATAGATTTGAGTCAAAAATTACCTATTTGTAAATAGAGTATATAAAGTATATTAAATTAAACATATTAGTAAATATATTTTAGTTTTCCTAATAGGTATATGAACTTCAAAACTTTAAGGGCTGTAAAACAGCCTCCCACTGCTCTTCTCCAGTACCAATCAAGAGTAAGAGTAAGTTTAGTTTTACTCTTGAATTCTTACAGGAGCCTGCTGGCTGCCACATTGCATACTGGGAGTTGTAGTTTTAAGACGTAAAGCTTGGAGAGACCTTACTAAAGATAAATCAATCTTGCAGGATTTGTTTTTGGGTACCTTAAATATCTGAAATACCTAAGTCGAAACACAAAAACATCTCTTTAAAAACTAATTACACCTGTATTATGGTTGATGAGAAATAAAAGTTTAGATTTTTATGTGTTAATAAAAACAAGCAAAATGCACAGAAACTAGATTTTTAAAATGTCTTTCGTTTACCGTAATGCTCAATGGGTCTGAGCACACACAACACCTCCAGCAGGCCAGCAGGCTGATGTGGTTCTTTGTACAGCTGTAGATCCAGACTTTAAACATCTTTAAGTGGGAAAGAGGCAATTTTATGCCCCACCTCCGCAAATTGTTGGCTTGGATTATAGTATGGTTATCCCACTTAACAGGACTTGTGAAGTCATGTTAAAAAAACTAGGCCATCCCAAGAAATCTTTGTTTAAAAAACATATTTAAACATATGAACAATTTCATTGTTTTTACAAATCTAATGCAATTATATCACACCTGTCTACATATACAATTAGAAAAGATAAAATATTGGTATATCCATATTTCTCATTAAAAAACAAAATATTTAATGGGATGCCTTGTTTTCCACACCACAAACTGTGTGTATATGATGTATTAGAGCAACAAACTATTATCATTACCACATACCGCCAGTACATCACTGTAAGGTAGGGATGTGAAATGTACAATGCTCACAGATATATTCAGCAAGAACCATAAAGTATGCAGAGATTACATAACATTTTGCCTGAGGGAAAGCATGCCAGTCTGTCTTCCTCCAGGCTCAGATGTTCAGTCTGCAGAACAGATATTTAAAATCAGCCCCAAAAAATCTCTCAAATATATTTGCCATTTTATTTGAGCTCATGTGGGAAACACATTCAACATGGACTGCAGCGTACAACAGGATGGTGGTGTAAAAAACACACAGGCTAATGACAAACAATAATTAGAATAATAAAACAAGGGCACAACACATAACTGGAGATATTTTAGATTCTCTATCCAGTTTATACAATTTAAGGCTCAGGTATGCCACTCTAGGCATAGACAATTTGGGAAATGATTTCAAACTTAAAACGTGAGGCTGGGGCAGCAGTCACCTTGCAAAGACATCGCTTTGTTTAGCAAGGACTCTGAATCAGTGACAAATGAGGTCACAGTGCCAGTCTTCTTTTTTGGAAGGAAAAAAAAATCAGACAGTAAAATTGCCAACATCTGCTGTTCAGTCAGACAATTTGAGGGTAAAACATAAAAATGCACATTTAATTCAACTAAAAACAACAGAATACGTTTCTTCTACTATGCATGATCTACAAAGCAAATGAGTGAATCGTTCACATTCTCATTCAGATAAAGTACGTTCAACATGAGCACATCAGAGGCAGAGGGAGGGTTGACGAGATCAGGACGTGGAGACTGGCGGCATGAACGGCACACCTATTGCATGGTTAAATACTGTGTGCTCTTACAGATACAGTCTAGTATTATTATTATTACTGTTATTATTATTTTTATTACTCATACTGCGCTGGATTCTAATAAATTAAATGTGGGTATTTGTTTTTTGATTCAGTACTATTTCAGAACACTCATCCGATACATTCCTCCTCCCTTCAGGTGAAGAGCGCAGGGTAGACTGAAAAGTACACTGCTGTAATAGAGTTCTAAAAGCTATATATCTTTTTTTCTTCTCTTTACAAAAAAAATAATAAATAAGAAAAAGAAAAGCAGTTGTTCCCTTGTCATGCAATATCAGTGATCCAGTGCTGGACCAGGCTGCCCGGTAGTTCTGTAAGCGTGTGTTGGAGAGTGTGAGCATGTGTGAATGTTTCTGCGAGAGTTTGCTCCAGCGCTGCAAAACTGAAGTATTATCAACTGCTCCGCTTGTGGTGCTGTTTCCGTGGGAGACTTCTCCAAAGCGTCCTTCATACTGCGTGGTGTAAACGAGGTGTTTCGCCAGGGAGTGTGATGAGACATTATTCCTATAAGTATGTGAACACAAAAAAAAATTATATTAAAGCGGAATATTTCATAAAAGGGCCTTCACATTTTTTTATTTTGACAATCAACATGAAAAAGAGAATTATGGAGGTGAGTTATGGAAATGGCCACTGCACCATTTTTGCCACTTTCAAAAGCATCAAAGCTTGACACATGACAGCATGCGTCATGTGCCTTTGAGCTGAGTGTTTATGTGATCATACAGCAGAGGTTAACTGGTCACTATAAGGCCATATACACATACGAGTTATATAAAATCAGATGGTTTAAAAGGCATGCAGAAATATAGGGGTTACTGATTACCTGCAAAGCAGAGACACCCAAAAACATGCTTCCAAATGGGCCACAGAATTTTGACAATAAGAAATATAGCAAGCTGGTCCTATCAAGCTAGTTTTATTAACAATACACTTCTATTAATAAAGGCTGAGACATTTTTTCCCAAATAAACTAATTAAAACAACAAGCTACAGTGCTGCTTTTGACCAGCAGAGTGCGCTGTATGCTTTTTAACACTGATCCATATAAGGTAATGAATCTGAGAACAAGGGGTTATTTCAGTAACAAACTTAAAAGCACATAATCCACATAATCCCCAGTCATTGCTTATTGTCAAAGCAAACAAAGAAAATAAATAAATAAATAAATAAAACAAGAAAACTCAACAATTGGTTCACATTTAAGTTACAGCACGTCATTCATTCAGTGAAGTACAGACATCAGGCTATCTGATTGGCATGTACTTGCAAAAGACAGGATTTACACAGTCTGTGCAGCCCTGGGGTTAGAATGCCAGCCAGTAGCAGCTTCTGGAGCTTTGAACAGTTAGCAAAGCGGTGGATCAGTCAGTCGGCAGTTAGTCAAGTTGAGCAGAGCCATGGCTGGTTCTTCTCTTACCTTCTTCACTCCTCGCCCTCTTCTGGCGTGATTTCAGTCTCTTTGTGGACCACTACTTTGGTCACTGACATGTCGGGGTGTTGCTCTTTGGCTTCTTTAATGGCCTGAGCCAGGGCCTGGCCCCAGTGGCACCCCGAAATGGCAAAACAAAGAGGTGTGGGGATGGCAATGATAAGAATTACGCCTTTTCAAGTGGTTTATCAATATGCTTTGAATTATGTTGGACAGTGAACAGCTTTTTTTTTCCTGTTTCAGATCGAAAGAGCTGATGGTCACCAAACTAGTGGTTTACAAACAATACTGAGAAATGACAAAAGTGTATTCATAAGGTCAAGTAAGTAAACACAAGCCTTAGTTCTCTATGAAGTGTTAAATGTGCCATTATCCTGCCTAACAGCTACTGCAGTAATTGAACTAAATGGATTGTGTGATTCTCACCTCATCATGGTCGATGTCTGCATCCCCCGAGATGACAATTCTCTTCTCAATCCTCGTTTCCGAGATACCTCCCTTCACAGTCTGACAAGAAAGCAAACAACAGACTTAAACATTTTAGAATAAATATAAAGAAAAATGAGTTTATTTCCCAGCACACTTACTCCGAGTGAGGGCAGTTAGTTCTATATGCCATACTTGGATAATCTAAAAACCTTGCCTTCTCACACTTTTATTTATTAATTCAACTAAAGAAAGTAAGACCCCTGTTCTGTACTGGGGGGAGATTATAGGCAATATATTGTAGTTAGATTATAATTCAGAGATTAGGCTAAAAAGATTTTTAGATTTTTTTATGACTAGTTATAATTTATGTTTACACTGATAACAACAGAACACAATTATTAATGAACTATTATTATTACCTACCACTAAAAAAAAGAGAAAGCCATATGGTAAAATCTGCCACAAGATGGTGCCAAAAACAAGTTTTTATTAGCTATGGCAAAAGTGCTTTTTTCCCAAGCATGCCTTGTAATGATTGACTGAAATCTGAACAGTTTGTACAGCACAGTGTTTTACACTATACATTACACGAAGCAGAATCACTTATTTCCATGGGGAAATTCTGTCTGAGAGAGTCTATGTTCACTTATTATTATATAGCACTTATTATTGTTCATTTATATCAGAGTAACGATACAGTGCAACTGACATTTAAAGCATATAATCACTGTCTGAACAAATCCTTCTATCTCCATTTCTTGTTTTAACTGAAACACTGTTAAGAATGTCTATTTATTTTTCTGTAAAGTAAGCTTAATGGAGATGCATTTTTTTGCATGAGAGCAAAACTATAATACATACACATACATACTACCAAATGTATTGTATTTTCAACAGCAGAAGTCCAGAACATTAATTGTAAAAAAACGCAATAAGAATTATTAGAACAGCACCGAACAGCACTGTAAAATTTGGTTATTAAAGGGGAGGAAAAACAGCAAGTTTTTTTCCATTTGGCCCAAAATTGCTATAACTGTAAAATGCAGGCTTACTATTTAATAATCAATTTTCAAGTTAAAGTTCTAAAAAACTCCTTCTAACTACAATAAAGTAAATCCTTTTACTAAATTAACACTTTTACTATTAAATTATCATTGCATGCGTTACATGTGAGTGTGAAGAGAGGTCACCTAAACTTTTGGTTAATAAAAGGTTATAACATAATTTTGTTTTTAATAGCCCATAATACTTACGGTAAAAAAAGGACATTGTACCTTAGTGATATGTGTTGTTGTGGTTGTACTAGTGGTTTCAGATGTGATGGTCTGAGCGCTCATCAGAATCCCTGGCTCTGTGTCACCATCTGTTTCACCCTGTCACCAAGCAAATCACAGCAGTGTTACAGAGTTAAAGCCTGACTTATTTCTGATGCGTACCTGAAAGATAACTAGTCCCCACCCAGATCTCAGCCATTTGCATGAATTCAGCAGCTACACTCAAAGGAAGATTTCACACCTGAATGTCTGAACCAAAGTCCCAGCCAGGGTGATGAGTTTGTTACAATGAAACATTTGGTGAAGTTAGTTTTGGTTTCACATTGCAGTTTAGTGAGCACCTTCAAATCTTTATTGGCAAGTCAGTTCACTCAGGAGTCATCCTATGAAATACACTTGCATCATACAGCAGAATGAGTGTAACAGATTCACTTTAGACTCCTTTAATTCCTGTTTATAAATAAGGGATAATATGCAGCTAGTGTAAACTGCTGTGTGCACATTAAGGAAACGTTGGCTCTTTTTCTTAAGCCCTATACGAATGGGATTAGTTTCTCAGGGAGCCCTGGGGTATTTTTTCTTTTATGAGGGGTCTTCTGGGATTTTATTCTCATCCAGAACGACCATGTATGTGTTTTTCTCAGATTTCCTTACAGGCTGAATTATCTACTGTTTTTCGATGAAGTCTGTGGTCCTCCAGTATATTTTAGTCCCGTCCGGACGCACATCTCTGAGTTTCGCCTCCTCGTTTTTAATTAAATAGCAATTTGAGCACTGTTATGCACCATAATTACATTTCAGGGGCGCGGTTACACGGAGATCCACGTAAACACTACAGCAAGTGGACATAAACACGATGACGTGACCGAGAAAGCCAAAAAACTCACTGGTCCTCCTGTTTTAAATTGCTGTCTGGATGCAAGAGCTTTATCACTGAGTAGAATTGTGAAATATTTTTCATAGACGCCCCCCCTGAGAAACTAATCAGATATTCTGTTATTGAATTGGTTGCGATAGCCTGCCTCAATTTCCTGCAATTGCTCCAAAAGCACAAACCAACCAAAAAGGTTTCAGATGAGCTAAACCATGGATCAGGTTATCCGGGCGAGACCACCTTTTTTGGTTAAACCAAATTTTGTGTCTCTCACACCTGCTATTTTGGTTCAGACCAAACTGAAATCTTTGAAGAGCCAAACCACCCAAAGTTGATCTGACTTAACTAAAAACAAAAAAACGGTTCTGTAAAGAAACACACTGAAAGCTGGTCTATACAAATCCACACACACAATCCAATTAAATTAAATCTAATGAAAACAACATTACAGCATAAGAACCGTTTTACACACAGAGCTGGATGTCAAGGCCAAGAAATAAAAGACATAAAAAACACAAAAGAACTCATTCAGCACTAATTCAGCATGCTGATCCATTTTACTGCGCTGACGTTACTCTGGCAGCAGCATATTTAACGGAGACATCAGTGAAACACATGAAAAAAATCCACAAATTCACAAATAAAACCAAACAGAACGTATAAATGGACCAAATACAAGCTTCAGTGGTTTGTACCTGCAGGGCCTCGTATGTTATAGTCTTCATTTCTGTGTGGATCACTGGCATTTCCCGCGCCAGCCTCTCTGCTTCGTCAGACAATGCTCCACCAAAGGTTACAACCTCTGTCTGTAGCAGTGAAGACAGCTGGAGAGCAGCAAAGAACAGAAAATTAAATTTCTGAAGGTTCTTATCTCGTTCTCTCTCAAGCACGCACGCACGCGCGCGCGCACGCACACACACACACACACACACACACACACACACACACACACACACACACACCAAGCCCTCCAATATATTACATGTAAATTCCACTTGTTGCAGGCACAGAATAATAATGCAGCCTTGTCAATGGCGTCTTTCTCTACATCTAGATTGCCCACATTCAAACATTTATACAAAACACACATTTACACACAAAGCTGGCTTGTTTACAAGACATGATGGAAAAACATGGCTATTGTACAGGGAAAGGAAGCACAGACACACATATTAAACACAAAAATACTGCTTATAACAGCCACTTAGCCCTCACAGTAAGGTTACAACAAAATAAGGAACAGTTTTACAGGGAATAAGCCAGCATTTCTAACAGAGATTTATATTATATATATATATAGAATATATATTATATTCTATGTAGGGGTGTACTTTTTACGAACCGTTCACGCAAATACTCGCAGAATACATAGTGCACTCGCTACTTTTAGCCTGCCCTGAGAAGTTTAGCTCTGAGCACACAGGCTGAGTATGGTGACTAGAAAGTGAAAAAACCACACAGGAGCTGAACACGCAGAAATTTAAACACGCTCCACTGCGTAGCGCACTCTCCCTGGATATGAATAGACTACGGCATAAGTTCAACAAAGAAGTATAAATTGGCCTTTATGCTACTGCATATTTGGCAGCATCATCCAGACCTACCAATAACCAGAACTAATAAAAAAGTAACTTTAACCCAACTACTTATCCCTAGTGCTTTTATATATAACTTATATAGCCATAACTGATTTTTTTCACAACACATACAAACATACAGAGGAATTTAAAAAGAAAACATGGTTATAATGAATTTCCATTGTTATTATGAAGGTAATAAAGGTGAGAATATGCCCAGCCTTTTTATTTTTTCCACCAACTGTAGCGAAAACATACCAAATCGTGGGGTTTATACAGCGGTGTGAACCGAACCGTGAATTTTCTATACTGTTACACCCCTAATTCTATAACTAGGCTTTATCCCTCTTCGGGTAATTGACTCCATTTGTCCAAATGTTTGTGGACACGCCTTCTAATGAATGCACTCAGCTCCTTTACATTGCACTCATTCAATGGTGTCAAGTAACAAAGTGAGAAAATGCCTCAACTGAAGTTCTCAATACATTTATAGATTTACATTGTACTAAAATGCATTCATTTTTAGTGTGCATATATGCAGCTAAAACAGGCTTCACAGTGAGCTGTTAACAGCTCACTTAGAGAACACTAAATTAGGGCCCATATGATTCAAATAATAAATAAAGTTTTAATAGGAGAATGAATATGTCTGGAATTGGTGACTGCACTTGGTTTCTGTATGAATTTGTGAACTCTGCCCTGCTGTGCATTCACAAACAGGAATGGGGATGTATTCACAGGAGCTCAGGGAGGGAGGCCGTGAACAACAACTAGATTGTGGGACCTTTGATGGTGTGTACCTCAATGTGCACACTTCAATCTCAGAAGCTTAAAACCCTGAATTCAATGTTAAAATATATATTTTTGTTTTGTTATTAGTACCACTAAATAGGCCAATCAAAATAATTACATAATTGACTTATTGTACAATATATGGACTCTACTTTAATAATAATTAATGCTGAGCTTGATATCATCCGTTGTATTTTTTCCTACATTATAGCCAGTTGTACAATATCAGATGAATTAATAACGGCGACTTAATACAAAGAGTGAACTGTGATAAGTAAAGATGTGTTTCTCCAAGCTTCTGCACTGTTGTTCTATGTTCTGTAAATGTAAAAGCATTTTTATGCTATAATACTATCAATATAACAGTAGCATAAGATGACAATAATATCGTTAATCACAATTAAATGTTGTCCGTATTTTATAGAATAAAACAACAATGTTCATTTTACTCAAACATATACAGTACCTATTAATAACACAATCAGAGAAACTGATAAAAAAAAACTTATTTTTTCCAGAGCTGTATCATTCACAAAAAAGTTATTGAGTTACTGAGTTATTAAATCTAAACTTAGAATAAGAATGAAACACTTCTCTCTGTCTGCTCACTGACGCACACACCATCACAGCTCCACAGTGGGACCACCACAGCAAGACAATGCTACCGGATCAAAGTACAGCTAAAGGGACGTGTCAGAGGGGTTAAAGTCTGGTTTTGAGGACTGGAGTAAAAGTTTGGGATCTGCAGGTCTGGAACTGAACTGTGGGGCTACAAGGAGGGGGTCACCTCTAGGCCTGGTGTATGGAGTTCTATCTCCTCGCTGTGGCCCTCAGCAACCCCCCTCTGCTCTGTGAGCCTGACGGGGGAACAGGGTGACATATTGGGCGACTGGTCTCCTGATCCCGCCTCATCGTCGGTGGACAGAGAGAAGCTCTCACCCCCAGACTCGCTGTCGCTGGGAGAGAGGGGTCGGCCAGCATCCGTGGGGCTGCAAGGCCCGTCGAATTTAGCAGAGGCCACACTGGCCGAGTCGCTGGTGGCCTCATCCGAGTCCGTGTCTGATTCGGACTGGTCTGAGACATGTGCAGAGCCACCGGGCTCATCGCAAACCTCCACTGCACTTTCTGAGACATCAGGCTCCAAGCTCTCAGCTGGAGAAATAGGTGTCTGTACCTGCTGTTTACTGGCCACCTGCTCCTCATCCTTTGACTTGGCCGTATCTGCAGTCTCGAGAATACTCCTGCCTGGACCTTTAGATGTCTGAAATGCAACACAAAGCATCCAATATTAGTGACTACATTTAAAAAAGCAGCTGACACACACACAAAATACACATTGTCCCATACATTGTCTCAAAATTGCAATTTCACAGTTAAAGGACAACTAAATTAAATTAAAAGAAGAACTCCGATGTAAAATTGAATTTTGGCGTAGTAAAATATGATAAAGAGTGCTAACCTTAGTTAAATAGCCCACCTCCATTCTCCCACAGCTTTCCAAGATCCAGTCATTTTTTACAGTTTCTGTCAACATGCTGTAAAATGGATGATATGGGGCATATTTTGTCCCTGCAGATAAATCACTTTTACACCGTCATTTAGGCTCAAAGTAGCTCCACACCTTATTGGCAGAATCCGAAGAGCCCTGACTTTACCTTTACTTTAAGATGCAGCACCTGGAGATGAGCTTACGCTACTGGTTGTAAACAGTGGTTTTTAATTAACTTCTTATGCGCTTTTAAAGTTCTTAATGCCTTGTTTTAAATGTCTGGGTTCTTCAGATACTACCAATGAGGTGTGGAGCTACTCTGAGCCTGGATAACTGTGTAAAAAGCGATTTATCTGCAGGTGCAAAATATGCCCCATATCATCCATTTTAAAGCATGTTTGGAGAAACTGCAACTGGATCTCAGAAAGCTGCGGGAGAATAGAGATGAGCTATTTTACAAAGGTTAGTACTCTTTATCCTGTTGTACTACACCAAACGTGAATTTTAGTAGAACTTCCAAACAAAGGTAATGTAAAAATAAGCATATATTCAAATGAAAGCCACGTTGATGTCTCTGTTAGCATCAGCCCAGAAGGCTGGCTGCTGTGTCTTCATTTTTTGTTTACATGTAAAAGCACTCTGCGATTTCACAGTATTTCATACAAATCTACAAAAAATGTATAATAATGTATACACATAAACATTGTATTGTGCATTGCTGGTATGTCTGCTAAGATATTAAAAATGTTCCATGTTCAAAAAATAATTATAAATCGTAATTGGCATTCGATGTTCCAATTGTTTTATTTTGTTTGGTTGTGGCTTTACATTTTCTTTTTCCCCAACAAAGAACAAGGTTTTTCAGTGACAGCAAGGATATACATTGCTTGCCAGAATAACTGTTTATTGCATCTGTTTTGTTTAATAACTGTAATGATGTCAGTGTTTAATTATATTATGTTTTGTATTTTCTTTATTACAGCTTTTCAATTCAGACATTAACACATTTTTGAATGTGCACTACTGACAGTCTTGCAAACCAATTGTTATTTGGACAGCCAAAAAGCAACAATCTTGTATTTATCCTCTGCATTCACAGGTGACCTGAATTCTTTGCAACAATCACAGTTTTCAGTCTCAGTGTTGGCATGGTGATAGCCAAGGTCCCATCAACTGCAATTTTAACCAAACTTCAAAAGGAGATTTTTTTTTTCTTCAAAGGAAGCTCAAACTGAGTTGACAGATGTGTGAAAATCAGCATGTGAAAGCTTTCCTGTAGCTTGTGGCCTCACAAAACAGCATGTGAATCAATGTGGCTACCAGATCAGACAAGATTAAGGCAAGCAAACAAGGTGGCATGTGGGTCTTAAGTTAAAAAAAAGAAAAACACAGTGTATGAAAATACTTTGCATTTGATCTGGTGTGAAATGACTGTCATCATTGATAGTGGATTTTCCACACATATTTCAGTGATATATAATGATTAATTAAGACTTTATAAGAGTCATTTTTACAAATGATCATATTACATTTTGGTCTTTGTATTTCCACTCATCCACCCCAAAAATCTGGTACAATGCAAATTTATTTTAACATTATGATGTTCTTACCATTAAGAGAGAGAAAAGGAAGCAAGAATTATAAACAGCGAGCGCTTTGACTTTCAATACACAAGAAGCCCTTGCCCACACTCCTAACAATTTGTCCTTATAAATCTGTCGTGAGATAATGGCCAGTGGAACAATAAAAGATGGCTTAGAAGATGACCAACAGAGACAAAATACAACAAGG
Organism: Astyanax mexicanus; assembly: GCF_023375975.1. NCBI lineage: Eukaryota > Metazoa > Chordata > Actinopteri > Characiformes > Acestrorhamphidae > Astyanax > Astyanax mexicanus. The sequence continues at coordinate 23,099,269 of NC_064413.1, forward strand.
ACATGAGGACACACAAACCAATAAGATCAGACAGTATGTTTTGCTGCCACATATAAAAAAATGGCATTCTGAATAATATCTGTACATAAAACAGCATTAGCATTAACAAAGTGCATACTCCCACAGCAGTGCTGCTTTATCCTTCAGAGGAATGTGAAATACACATTTGCTGGGAATGCTTCTAGAGATATGCCATAAAGTGTAATATCTGATAATACTGTTATATCTGTTTTAAATATATAAATCCATCTTGTGATTAGATATACATATAATATGTAATTTGATTTTTTGATTTTGATGTATTTTGAGTAAATTAAAAAGCAGTCTATTCTGTGTTTGTTTTGCTATTTGCTATAAAGCTTCATAGATATTTGTGTATAACTGTCTATGTTTGCAGTATGCACTTTAGTACAATGATAGATTTTCGTTACAATATTTTTTATGCTGCATTACAGGGGTGCACAATGTGGGCCTAAAATGAATATCGCAATATATAAAATATTTTAGGGTATTTTTGCAATAATTATATTTTTGGCAATATGACTAAACACAAAAAAATAGTTTATTAATTTTAAAAATATAAAGTAAAACAACAAAATATATGTTGCATTTTTTTTAAGTTACTGTTTTGTAAACAACAGTAACTTAGCAAGACTCTGATTTTGTGTAAAACAATAGTAAATGTGACAAAACACAATTTAGGATGAAAATAATGTTATATAACAAAAAGTGTATGCATATAAACAGCAAAACAAATATACAAAAATATCCTTAATGCTGAACATTAAACAGTAAAATAAATATAGTGCAGATTGGTTTTACGACAAAATACTGCTATTATCACAATGTGGGTTTTGCCACATTGGAAAGAATATCATTATTATTGCATAAATACCCTGAAATATTGTAATATTACTTTAGTGCCATATCGGCCACCCCAGTCTCTTTCCTCTTTCAGGGCAACTCTATTTGCCCTGCCCTACACATTGTAGTGGTTCCTTTGCTTTAACGCATTACTGCATCTCTGAAAGAACTTATTAATGGTTGAGTCCGTTGTGTAAAAAGTAGGGAATCACTAAAATGTGCAGGGCAGGGTGCCTCAAAGACTAGTGTAAGGAAATACTGCCTTAATCTATAAAAACACATATCCGAATGTTCTCTCTGGTGTAGTCCACCTTAATGACGGCTGGATTATGAGCAGAGGTTGGAGATGATGGTCCCCAGCTGCGCGTGCTGATCTGGTCACGAGCAGACTGCAGTAAAGCAGTGAGCTCTGGAGACATCTCATCGAATGTGGGCTTAGGCTGAGCATATACCCACACAAACACACACACAAAGAGGAGCATAGAAACACAGACACACACACACACAGAGATGAAGGGTTAAAACAAACACAGATTAGACAAACACAGTTAGATGACATCAATTTGTCCTGACAGAGGAAAACTTTTGAAAGAAAGAAAGACTGTATATATGTATAAGCAAAGCCTTCTGAGACTCCAAAGCATAATTATTTGGGATTATTCATAAGAGAGGCAAAGAGCAGCTGGCAATAATATTATTTTGCCCTGCCATGTGTCATAATTGATCTGAATAGAAAGTTAGTATGCAGCATGCAAAATATACAGTGGCATGCAAATATTTGAGCATCCCAGATCAACATTTCTGTTACTGTAATTAGTAAAGTGAGTAGATGATTGGAGGACTGAGTTAGGGGTTAAAACATTATCTTTAACATTTAAGCAAGATTAGTGTATTAGTAGTTTTACATTTTACTCCTTAAACCCTGTCCCAACAATTAGAAGCTCTGGGTTTCTTTAAGCAGCTGATCAGCAGGCAAATCAGAAAAAAAAAACCCTCTTTATAAAGAATTACAAATGGAGTGGTAATGCTCTATTCTACATCCTAATTTGTATATATATATACGTATATACATATATGTATATACGTATATATATATATACATACAAATTAGGATGTAGATATATACATATATATATATATATATATATATATATATATATATATATATATATATATATATATATATATTATTATTATTATTTTTTTTTTTAACAAGCTGAATGCATTAGGGAAACAAGTTCGGTGGACAGTGAGTAAATGTATGAAATGTATGTTTTGAGGGTGCAGATATTAGTGAAGAAAGCACTTCTATAACTGTTAAGCACAGGAGTGGGTCTATTTAATTACTGTAAATAAGTCAAAAAGCAAATATGACACCATCTATATATTAACAGAAATTTCTGCAGAAGAATAAAGAAACACATCGCAAAATATTTTTTTCCATCACTGAAATTCTGTGAACAGACTTCAAGAAAACAAAGGATTCTTCATCTGTTAATTGTCTATAAACAAAGATTTTAAAAACACTCATTTTCTTAATCTCTCACTCCATACTGACCATGCACCCTGGCTATTTTTTTGCCCTTTGCGTGTTTAATTATTTTAAAATTATTATGGACAGAAAAAATAAAACTAATGTTGTTTGAAATATTAAAGACATTTTTCATTTTTAACGTACTGTATATTTTGCACTATAATGCGCATTTAAAATTCTTTAATTTTCCCAAAAATATTCAGTGTGCCTTTTAATCCAGTGCATCTTATGTATGAATTTTACCAGTCAGGTTGTAAGAAACAGTAAAGCCACTCCGCCAAATTTATTTAGGAGGTTTCAGTTTAGTTCTCCAGCACCGGTGCTAGCGTAGCATTAGCCGCTTACCGCTATTTCCTTGTTCTGAGGTGAGTATTATTGGCCTGTAGCCTGCACCTAACCATGTCTAGCACTGCTGGAGCAACATTTTACTCACCTAAATAAACAGGAGATTTTCAGGAGATAAATCTGTGTATATAAATTTCCAGCACTTGTTTGACTTAAAAACATTTTTTTTTTAAGTAAACAGTTTTGTTTACTTAGCTTAGCTTTCCTTAACTTAGTTAGCAACCAACCCTTCCCCACCAAAACCACGAGGCGAGACCTGCTAAGTTAGAAGTTATTTATAGTGTCTCTTAAAATGCGCCTTATAATACGGTGCACCTTATAGTGCAAAAAATACGGTACATGCCTTTTGGAAATCAGGCCACTTAGCATTTGGCAGTAACAGAAATGGTGAACAAATTTTGTTTGCCACTGTAAAATTGGTAGTAGACTTGACAATTTTGATACTCTTAGTTTAACTAGCTTATTTGTATATATATATTTTCTATGATTTTAAGCAATATGGCTTGTCTGCACACTTCTACACAGATCATTTAATGCTATTAAAAACACTGTGAAACTTTTTTTTTAATGTGAGGAGTATAGCAAGAGCCAGTTTCAGAAATGAGAACCAACACCCTTCAGTTCCACAGGGACACACTCTAATTGAGATACTGCAGCTCTTCCTTTCATGACCTATGAATTCCAGATCACAAAAGCCACGAAAAAAGTGGAGTTGCATCAGTATGCGGAGTTCAGTGTACCCTCTTATGAATAGAACCCTCATCATTCCACATCAAGCAGCATAAACTTCAGAGAAAGCTCAAACGGAAAAGAACTCTGCCATCTTTTCAAACTGTGACTGACGCCAAAGGCATTCCACTGGCATTCCACTTGTGTGACTGGCAGCAGGAGGCCTTGTTAAAAAAAAAAAGTAGGGGTGAAACAAAAACAAAAACAAAGCCGCTCATTTGTGTGCCCAAATGAAGTGGGGGTCGAAGCGGGTCAAAGCTGATTTCACAAAGAAGCAGGCTGAGTATTAAAAGCAGGAGTGACATCAAATTCCATGGTGAGGGATTTGTGTCTAAAATTGAAAAAATAAGAAGAAGAAAAAAAAAAAACCCTAGCAAACCGATAGAACAAAGGACACATCCAGAGCATTCATAACCATCTAGTGAGGCAGCAAAGCACTGGCTTTTTTGTGGAGTAATTCATTCCTTTTGTCTATTTTTGAAAGCCAGGCAGAGGAGCTGGAAAGCACAAGGGAATGGGGCACTGCATTGTGGGAAAGGTGCTGTAATTTTCAGGGCGTCATACTACCACTCTGGCTGTTGGTGGAGTTTTTGTCAGATAGGAGCTCGGGCCGGGGCTGAGATCCCCCGGCGTCTTCGCTGGAGATTTGAGAGGAGATCTTAGTGGGGACCTGAGGGGAGATCTTGGCGTTGGTGGGGCACCACCCCTCAGCGAAGGGTCAGTTAGCAGCCTCAACTCTTTCCTCTGCTCCTCCCCAATTTCCTCACTGGAGCGGATGGCCACCACTGTCCTCACAACGTCTCCTGTAGGTTCGGTGGGAGACGGGGTCCTGGCTTCTTTTATGGTGATCACTGGTGTTGTAATGGTTTCTGTAGCTATGATGGCTGCAGCCTCATACCCTTCCGAAACTGCAGTGCTGCTCTGGTCTAACAGCTTTTTCTTCTCTGCAGGAAGCGACGGGGACGGGAGGTCACCATCTGAAGCGGTCACGATAACTATCTTCCCCGAGGTGGTGTCGTACGACTTGCCAATCTCTTCTTCCTTGGCTGATGCCTTCTCCACATCTTCCTCTGGAGGTTTGAGAGCTATATCCCCCAGAACCTCATCTGCAGTTACAGTGCTAGTAACGCTCACTAGTTTGTAGCTGGCTATGTTTTTCTTTTCTGGTACCTTAGGAGGAACTTTAGGAGGAACCTTAGGAGGAACCTTGTTTATAATTACCCAACCATCAGACTCCTACATACAAGATACAAAGAGGCATGTTAGGCAGCTCTGGATAAGATGAACGTTACTCACACTTACAATCAACAAAAGGCAGTTGTTCATTTCTTACAACTCAATAATGATAGCTGAGGACCTCTGCATCATTGGGTACAATAGTTTGATATTTATTATAGTGTAATTATTGTGACAGGCCTAGGAATAATTATTTGGTAAGACTTGTACTTGTACTTTACAACACAAATTATGTCAATAAATATTTTAACATAATTTCCACACATTCCTTTTTAGAATTACATCACTCCAGGTGATAAATCATTCTAAACAGTAACTGCATAGTAAATGCAACATTACAACATTAAAAAATGTATATGTAGTATAAAATATTTTTATATATTGATATTGAAATAATGAAATACTGCCCACTCCTATTCCACACTTACTCATAGCTGGACACAAGGTCAATGGCTGTTTACGTACCACATCTACTTTCCTGTCCTCAAGGCTGTCCTGTACTTCTGTTCCTCCAGCAGCCTCCTCCTCCTCCTTCTCACCTACTGCTTTTGAGTCCTCTTTGGTCTGCAGGAGTGACATAAATAGCTGTTCACAACATTTAGGAGTGCTAAACTAGACAGCATGAACATGCCTGATATTAATTATCCCCCATTATTTTAAAGTGGTGTCTGTCTTTACCAATCTGTTTAGGCAGTTAGCAATAACCTCCTACAAGATTGTACTGTTTACTGTAAATTACACCTGTACATTCAAAATGACTGCCTATGCTTGCTTTTTAATAATCAATCTAATCTTAGAAATCATCCTGAACCTTTTTTGGACATGACTCAGGGTAGCTGTATGTGTATTTGTACCAGACATAACACTTGCTTAACCTGCCAGCCCCCTATTACAAAGTATAGGTAATGTATGTGTGAACCCATTTGTGAACAGGGTAGGTAATTTTATAAAGAATTCACAGTGGGTTGTGTGTCATGATTCCTGCACAGACTACATATTAGGGCAGCACAATATTAGAAAAAAAGGACATTGGCAACAACATTTTGTTGTTCTGCAATATTTATTTAGATATTAAAAAGAATTTGTACCAGATTTCTTCAGACGTCAATGCAAAGATTGGCGTAATCAACATAAATATAACCTGTCTGGTAGATATGTCATGAAAAATTAAATTGGTACAAATTTCCTTATATATTTTTTATATTTTGTCCACAATACATCTTTGAATACTTTATTCACATGAAGATTGTGTGTTTTTTGCTGGATTTTTGTCTTTATATCTGAAATTCCATTTTAGGGTGAATTTTGTAATTCTGTCCATTTTCTCCACATTGCAAAAATTATTTTTCATAGAGTATGTATATCAAAAACTCTGTCTTTTAGAAAAAAATATTTGCTTACTCCTGATCAGACAGAGAAAGTGATTTTTTTTATCTGTTTTTTTTCACTTAACTTAAAATCAGTGATTACTGAAGTGTAATGATCTTTATCTTCAAATTGTTTATTATGCTCTATTTATTTCATCTGACACTGCCTAAAAAAACAGTACCAAGAACACAAAATAGAGAATACAATCATAGGAAATCAATGGAACATTTGATAAAAGGGTCTAATTCATGTAGGGGAGTAAAGACATCTCTCTCTCTCTCTCCATGGAACTGAGGACATCTATAGAACAAGATAAGAATAATTTCTCCCCTCTAGAAATAAGTGCTGCGGCAGTAAGCAAGGCTGCTGGAGGCTCTAGCTGCACCTGATCTTTCTGTCTTTTATGGGAATCATTTTGCTGCCACCTCATTTACAGCCATGCAGCAAAAATCAATTCGGCTCCGTCTTCTCGGCAAATCGCTCTCTGCACTCCTCTGAGGCTACGCCCCCCTCCATTCACTTCCATTTGGAGGAGCCTATTTTTTAAAAACAAGTGGCCATCATTTTCCCAGCATCTGTCAGCTGCTGCTGTCACAGCACTAATGTCTCAAGGTTAAGAGCGCAGGGTGTAATTCAGCTCATATAAGACGAGCTCAACACATCATCCTGTTCCAAAAAGAATTCATTTGTCTGTGTACCGCAGCTGTAAAGTGGCCAATCAGGAGAGAATACTAAATCTTTGGTCTGAATAGTAAGTGTGCGATGCTAGCTGAGTGCTTAGATCAGTGGACATGCTTACATCCTCAGGCACTAGGGGTTCAATCATAGGGGCCTCGTCCAACCGGGGGGATCGCAGGGGGGATGAAGAAAGACGTTTCTCCCACTCCGTCAGGCCTGACTTATCAGCACCTCCCTCCAGGAAAGATCTCTTCAGCTCACTAATGTTGGTCTGGTGTTTGAGAAGCTCTTCAGGTGTTTTTTCCACCTCCTGTGGAAGCGTAAGAGCAATTCTAATGAATCTTCAATAATGAAGCATTATTTTCATCACAAGTGTTATTGTGAACAAGGACACAGAGGAGAAGGAGTCGAAAAAGTAGAAAAAGAGAAAGATAAAGAAACTTGCTTTATAGAAGAAATACACAGCATATTAGAGAACATCAGTTGCATAATTATCAGGGGTGTAAAGACACATGTATTTGTACTGTCAAACTGCCACAGTGCAGCAATCACGGTTCAGTTTCCCTATTAGCATCATAATTTTGTCAAACCCTCCACACCTCGTGGTGTGACTAGTTAATTATAAATCTGTAAACAGATATCACGCTGAGCATAACAAGAAATCCCATGCATCCTTTAACCAGCAATCAATCTCTACACTTATAATATCTCTGGCTTGAGACACTGGATTTGCTGTAGTAGACTGAGAACTGTAGTGTTGTAAGAATATTGCTATTGTAACTGTAGTCTTGTTTGTCCCCCCCTGTGTCTTCTCGTCATTCTCTTTCCTTTGCCTCTCTTTTTCTCACTGCTATGTGTAGAGAGAGTGACATACACTATGGTTTTACACTTCACTCTACTCCGTTTGTTTATTACTGTTTTTTTTAGGAATGTAAGAAAATTTCAATATCATATTGAGTCCTATCATAATCTTTTGTTTTGAAATACTGTGTTGATTTTCAAAACAATGTATTGAGTTTTAATGATTAGTTTACGTGTAAATGTTGATCACAGTTCACTTACATATTAGTCTCTTATTCACCCTGTTCTTATTGCACAACATTTGATTGAACAGTTGCAATATATTGCCTTGTTCACAGTATCACAATGTATCCCAATACACTGAATCGTAACCCCTGTGTTGTGATGCGTATCGTATCGCCACGTTTTTATGCCAATACATAGCCATAGATGTACTGCACTTAAACTGAACCATATCGATAGTGGTGATTAAACAAAACATTACGAAACACAAGTCAGCGTCTTTTTAACGGGGCAACTAAAGAAAAATAAAATGAAACTCAAGGAATACAAATAAAAAATAAGGGTTTTATACGGTTTAGACAACTAAAAGAACCATTTAGATGTTTACATTTGAATTATTCTGTATATGGTTCCTTAAAAAATGTTTGTACATACATTGTTTTACTATTGTTATGGTGCTTTCAGATGATATGGGGCATAACTGCAGATGACACTGTTTTCCTATATAGATGCCGACGTGGCCACTGGGCTCAAAATTCAATCAAACTGAACGAGATGCAGCCAAAAAGACAGATGGTGGTGTATGATGTGGTAGAAGCTTTTGTTTCTTGTCCACATAACCAGCTTATGTTTGTATTAAAACTGAGATACATGTTTTGCCAAACTGCATGTTAGTATTCAATGAACCTGAATGTTGCTACAGGAATCATATATTATATATATTTTCTGGGAATTACCAATGATAGGAGGAGTGAACATGAACAGGGACTGAGTATTTGATCTTCAAAATAAATTCGAGGAAAAAAAGGGCTATTAATAGAACCAAATATGGTTATTCTATCGCAGTGCTCAAATGTACCTTCCTTATTTTACTTTTAGGAGTATATAACAATTTCAATAATTATGTTGTTTCTTTGAAAACTACAGAAATCTAAACAGAAATAGTTCAGAGTAGGGCGATACAGAATGTGGTGGCTGTTCTTAGATGTTCAGAAAGAGGAGAGGAAGCTCCCCCACAGAACCACAACACATAATTACACACAAGTTAATTATATTAGTTACAGTGGTAGAGTCATAAATAGAGATAATCAAAATCACCTCCACACTAGTTAAACAGTAGTTGTTAGTAGCTGAAGCCACTCAGGGAAATTAGGAGTTAGAAGAGCAATCATTTAGTGAACACTAGGGGTGGGCGATATGGCCCTGAAATAATATCACAATAATCGATAATGATATTTTGGTGACATGACAAAACAGATTTTTTTTTTTTTTACATTTCAACCATATACTACTGCAACTAAATAAATATTAAAGTTTTATCTAGTGCAAATATAACAGAAATCTAAAAAATCTATCAGTATTTGTATTCAATTTGTAAGATGCGTGGACACTGTAAACACACACCACATTTTTGTAATCTCCTTTCTTCTTGGATGGACTTTTCCAATAAAAGGAAAATTACACAAACATTTGCCTAACTTGCAAAGATCCTGATTTTGTATATAATCCTAATAGAGTAACCAAAATTATATAAAAATATACAACAACAGAAATCTATCACGCAACTAAAGTGCAGCATATGCAATGCATGCATATAAAATGCATCCAAACAATTAAGTAAATATATTACATCAAAACGAATGCTTTTAAGAAAATATCACTGTAATACGATATGAAGTTTTTAATTATTTTTACTTGATATTATTGGGTACAATATGATATGGAACACCCCTAGTGAACACACGGACAGTGAAAGCTTTAACGAATAAAAAGTTCTGATCTGACTATGTTTACAGAGTTCTCTAGCAGAGAAGAAAACACACAGCACACGCTGCCAACGCACAGCACACGCCTCTGGATTTTCAGAGTTTTGCTTTAAGCCAAATCTCCATGCCACCAACCTCCAGCATCAGCTTGCTATGTCTGATAAACACATTTTCTCCTTTTATTCGCCTTACAAAACTGGGCTGGGGAGAAAGAAACAGCCATTTATTCTCTGAGTGAGCTTCCTGCAATCATAAATGATGAGCTTAGTGGGGCTGCTGCAGTTGTACACACTGATAACGGTGCTCCTAAAGATGGAGCATTTGAATATCCCATCACAACAAGTTCCAGAATACATCTCCACCAACCACAGGCAGATATTCAAACAAAGAAATGCTCTGAAGACAAAGCTGTATTTTAGACTCGGTTGGAAACAGTGTAATAAAAACGTAAAGCAGGCAGAAAACACTCTCTCTCACCTGTGTCTTCATTTCAGACTCATCATCCTGGTCTGACTGTAGATACAAAAAGCGACAGTGTTATATCAGTAAAAACAATACAAAATCATATACACTGACATGCCAAAAGTCATGGCATAGCAGTATTTTACTTGATCATGAAGTGTTGCCTCAGGGGACAGCTTGGGAATGATTTCATCTGTATAAGCTGTGAGGTGTTATCTTGTGAGTGAGGTTAAATGCTGGCCAGCATGTTCATGGCAAGGTAATGTGAAAGCTGGATGACTGGCTGTTTCAATGATCCAGAATGCCAGGATTAAAGTTAAATAAATGATACTGAACAGATACAATATGTGGTTAGTAGATATATAATGGGAAATGAGAACAGTGTGAATTTTTATATTGCTGAAAACAACAGCAAAAAGTAGTACCCTGATGTGATAATTAGGGGTGGGTGACATGGCACGATATTTCAGGATATAATATCGTTCACGATATTCAAAAATGCTGGCGATATTATCACATAGAATTTGATATGACACACCCCTACTTAATGGAACACAATACTATACTAACAAGTAATGTTAACAATATAAGATAAGTTGCAAGATGATCTCTGTATGACAGATGGTAATGACTATATAATAAAACAAAATTATGATTTTCATTTTTACTACCATTTGTTTTATTACCATTAGGTTTCCTGCTGTAGACCTATCTAGAATCCGAGGGTCATTATGTTTAAATAATACATAATACAAATACAGGACCACACAGCTGCTAAACCAAAGAGCCAACTGCAATGAGTGTAAATTGATGTAGCATTAAGCTGGGTTGTAAAAGTGCTATTGTGTGATTGTCGCAGTGAGTTTCTGACGAGGCTTTAGAAGCACTGGCGCTTTCATGTTTGAAGAACCCGTAGTGAAAGCCAGCCAGACAATCATACTCAACACACAGCAGGGGGGCCTCTCACTGCAAACAGCCAGATTTAGATGAACCATTTGGATCTTTTTTCCTAAATAAACTCGTGGGTTGACTTGTGGGTAGCTGGCACAGATTCTATCTTTTACTGTTCATTCTGGGAGACAGCCAAGAAAAGCTTAAACAGTATAATCTGGAGACAGACAAGTAATCTAGACAGAAAGACAGAGGGGGCCAGACAGAGTCACGGCACGCAGCAAGAGGTTGGGGGAGAAAAAAACTTTTGTTCTTGTTCTAACCAATGCATTCTCTCTTTGTTTAAACATGATGCAGTACATGTTCTTAGGGTAAGGGTAATGAAATACAGTGGCTAAAAGGCAAACACTAACAGGTGACTGTGTTTAAATACAGATTCGTATTTTTGTATCTGTGCCTCTGTACATCACTAATATGGATTTGAAATAAAGCAATCAAGATGTAGTTTATGTGTAGACCTTTAACTTTCATTTATTGTGGTGACTTTATGGTTAGCATGTTCACCTCTTGGGTGGAGTTTTCTGCTTCTTCATGGAGATCAGATTAACTGGCTACGCTTAATTGCCTTGGTGTGTTTGTGTGTGTGTGTGTATGTCCAGACATGCCACAGACTCACACCATCAGAGTGGTTGTTTCCGGTTGAAAGTATGCTGTGCGTAATTGGCTGCTGCTTCCTACCAGTATGCGTGTTGGTCAAGTGCAGGTTTGTGTTGGTTCTGTTCATGGAGCTGATTGAAAGCATCCTTGCATTCTAGAAAGGTGCTTTATATAGTAGTATAAGAATAATAAATTAAATACTCTAGATCAGTGGTTCTTAAACTGTGGGATGTGTACCACTGGTGGTACACAAAGCATTTCAGGGTGGTACACCAGATGACCTCAAAAATTCAATACATGCACAAAAATATTAATGACTGAAATCTTGTTTTACCACTAATTCTCACAACATGTGAAATGGTGTTTAGTATTTAACCTGTTATACCCGGCTTGTAATTTAACACTAATCGAATCAAATCAAAACTTATTTGTATAGCAATTTTTACAACTGGTGTTGGCACAAAGCAGCTTTACAGAAACGTGATCACAGGACAAAGAGTCAGGCAAAAGATTAAACATAGAAAATACACAATACACTACACTACAATTCTTTACAGTTTCATAGGCCCCAAAATTGAACCTTGTGGAACTGCATGATTCACAATAGTTTCTGTATTAGTAACAATAGCAAAATAATTAGCTTTTCTATTCACATTTCTACTATTTATACACCAAAACAACTTAAAACATACTCAATAAATGAATGTTATTATATTTTAGAAATTAGAGTCAATTCATAGTTATTTTACTTGAAACTGAAGTTATAATGTGCACTTTAATCATGTCTTGATTTGAAATTTGAAATTAAAATACATGGTGGTGATGTACAGAGGCAAATAATAAAACAGAAAAGCCTCTGCCTAAATACTTATGAACCAGACGGTGTGTTATTGGAAAACCTCCAGCATGAGTGAATATATTTAATAAAAACAATTAAGGTGATATCTACAAAAACATGAAGAAAAAATGATGAATAGAAACTGTAAGCATAATGAGTGTTACAATAATCTTACAAACCTCCGTCGCTGTCAATTCACCATCTATAGCAGTGTCTGTAAAATCAGTCTAATTTGCAAAGCGAACACATCCATTTGAAAGCATGAACAGAAAAAGAAGAAATTCATTTAGCGCTGATGGTTAAAATTACATCACTGAGCAGTATTGTTAGATTCATTAGGCAGAGTAAGGCAATTCTACAGCTGAAATCATAGTGCTTGGGATTACAGAGTGAAAGGCATGACCTCATTGCATTACATCCATTAATAAATTAGAAGAGAGTGCAATAAAAGATGATTCATACAGACTTAGTGTCACTTCTTGGAATCGCTCCATGACATAAAAAGCCCCATGATATATGACATGGTTAGCTGGGCTACTAGATGGTCACTGCTTTAGGGTAATAATGTTTAATTACATTGTTTCCCATATTATTAGGAGCGTGCTGCAAGACGAAGTAACTGCTCTGCGCCTGATTCTTGAAACTAAGCAGAAATTTGATTGCAAGTGATGAATAAGCACCCAGGCATCTCAAATAATGCAAAGAAAACAAATTAATATTCATAAATTTTCTGAAAGAGAGTTCAGAAATCAATATTTGGTGGAATAACCCTGGTTTTTAATCACAGTTTTCATGTATCTTGGCATGTTCTCCTCCACCAGTCTTACACACTGCTTTTGGATAACTTTATGGCACTCCTGTAGTAGTAGTTCAGCTTGGTTTGATGGCTTTTGATCATCCATCTTCCTCTTGATTCTATTTCAGAGGTTTTCAATTTGGTAAAATTAAAGAAACTCATCATTTTTAAATGGTCACGTTTTTTTTACAGAGCTATATCTTCACATGAACCTTCACATGAAGCCGATCTTATTTTACAATTATAAAATTATTAACACGCATATAAAAATCCTCCTGCCCCATCTTAAATAGATTTAAAGTGTTCATATTGGGATATATATATATATATATATATATATATATATATATATATATATATATATATATATATATATATATATATATGAGTTTTTTTCCTATATCATCAGTATAGGAATATCCACACTCTCCTGAAATTAAGTGAGTTCAGCTATTTTATAACAAGCCATTAATAACACAGGTGGTAAGCTATGTATGCACATCTCGTTTAATCGCTACAGAACAGCATTGCCAATTATCGGAGGCTCCAGAGCAGCCTCATATGAATTTACAGTCACCAGGGATATTAAGCCCAGCAGCAACAAGCTTTGAAGCAGCAGATGTTCTTCTGGACTTCTCTAGAGTGCTGCAGCTCCACGCAATATCTCTGAGATAAGTTTGAGTGCCATTTTTTATATTTAACTAATCATCCATTAGCAGTACCTGACCTCACTAATGCTCTCATGGCAAAACTCCATCAAAAGCTCACAGCAATGTTCCAAAATCGAGGCAGTTACTACAGCTAATGGGCACAAACTCACTATTATCTTTAAATTGTTAAACTTTAATCATCTGTATCTTATCAAATATACAAAACAAAATATTAATTAATATTCATATATAATCTTAATCTGTACAAGTAACCCACTGAACCTGTAGGAGGTCAAAGCATGTAAATTCCTGTCAAAAAAATTGTGCCATAGTGCAATACAGAATTATAAAAAAAAAAAAGAAAAAAAAAGGAATTTTTGGTAAACATGCGTTTCATTATAGGCGTGAGGTGACATAATTTAGTTTTTATTGATATATTTGTTTTCTTATTTTATTTATTATAGTATATTCAAAATACTCTATGATAACATTGTGCTACAATAGCTGAAACTAATTGTAATCACAGTTTTTATAACTAGGCCTATCACAATAACTATTTTTAATTGGACAATATCATTCCTTTTCCAATGAAAAAATGAACCTCTAAATATGATTACATAATAGGAGAAGGCAAGACTTCAAAACCTTAAATGGAAGTTAACAGTAAATAATAGTTAATTTCACGTATTTTGGAGAATTTTTATTGGTCTATTTCTCCAAAATGTATTAAATTTAAGATCATATTATAACAAATATGCATATATTGGAGTGTACAATAACTTAACATAATTTTTGAGACAGGCCTATGTATAGATCCTATTTGTTAGGGCGGCATTAGTAAATTGGTAATACATCCTTACTAATTTATTTCTTGGCCTTCTGTATGTTGTTTATCACTAGTTTTTACGAAAATCCTCTTGGCAGAATTAAGCCATACAAGTCAGATACAAATATACTGAGGTAAATGACATGGAGTTTTAGTTCACCTATGAAGTGAAACAGCAAAAAATGTAGTATATCGATATAAAAAGAATCATTCATCAGGATTACCTCAAAGGGTTTACAAAAACATGCTGATGCAATGAGAGAGGTGTGGAGAACTTCATCTATTCTAGAAAACGTTACCTGACATGAACCTTACAGAGCTCTCTTTTAAGGACAATCCTGAAGGCCAAATAACTCTTTAAAGAAGAAATAACTGAAAATCGCTGGAATATATAGGCCTAAATAAAAAACTCCAGGAAAGATAATCAGCAGTAGCTAATTTGAAATCAGATGGGACACAGATTTCAAGCAATTTCGGACGGAAAAACTGTTAATTTTTCCCAATTACAGTACCAGTATTTTTAAATACAGTTCATCTAATATAGATGCTATAAATACCCTCAGATTATTGTTCTTTATGTGCTTTCACTGTGAGTAAAGCACCAACACAACACATGTTCACTCACTGTTCATTCATTTCACACACATTATTACTAAATCAAAAACTTTACACTTAATCATCATGACTTAAAAGGGCAGTTTCTCAGACAGGGATCAGGCCTAGTCAATTAGAATTTCCTTTCCTTTTAGGTCCAACACTAGATTTATTCCCTGTCTTGGAAAATGCTCCAAAGTGTCCAACACAATCTGAAAATAAATCACCATACCCTTGTGTCCTGTCTAACAGGAGTTGGTGGACTCGGCTGTGAAACTTCTGTAGCCTTCGTCGTCTCGTCTTCTTC
The DNA here is from genome assembly GCF_023375975.1 of Astyanax mexicanus. Classification (NCBI taxonomy): domain Eukaryota; kingdom Metazoa; phylum Chordata; class Actinopteri; order Characiformes; family Acestrorhamphidae; genus Astyanax; species Astyanax mexicanus. The sequence goes on from NC_064413.1 coordinate 23,114,833, forward strand.
CTCCACCACCACAACGTTTTCTACAAGCACCACTCCTTCTTCCGCTTTGTTCTCCTCCACCTTCTTCTCTGGTGTAACTGTGGTGATGAGGTCACTCATGGCAATGCCTTTAGCAGCCCCGTACAATGCTGTGCCCATCTCTGCAACACACACACACACACACAGTCAGTGTCATTCAGAGCTCTGGGCGTTTCGTTCATTGCACAAAATTGCAATATTCACTGTGTGTTTGAAGCGTGGATGCTGATGCCACTACATTGCAATCTGCACTAGCACAGCCATCCTGCATTCATTTCCAGTCCTGCAGGGCTCAAGGGAATAGCATCAAAGCAAGGGTAAATTACCATACCAAACACACGTCCAAAAACCACAGCTCTTATTTCCAGATATTAGCCTTGATCTCTGAGAAGAATCAAACGCAATATCTCAATGTCACACAAACATTCAGCGATTCGGTAGTTGTTGAATTACGCAGCAGAGACAGGCAACATGTTTCCGCATTGTCCAAAACAATCCTATCACAGAATACACTTAGACGGTTTCAAATATTGCACATTTAATCAACATATATATATATATATATAAAAAGTTATTTGGTCTTATAAACAAGTACCTTATTTCCATTCATAAATTTTGTCAGCATGTCTTGAAAGGGTGTAATGGTACATGTAAACTGCCACAGTATGGATTTCATGGCTTGGTAAAGACAGAATACACGGTACACAGTAAGCTATAGACAAAAAAGACTGACAAAATAAATGTGTAAATACTTTGAATTTGCATGATATTGTTGGAATTTTAGTGGATTTATGCATCTATAGTATCAGTATGTACAATCACATACATTTAACTTTCTTTTTTTTTTTTTTTACCACTGTTCTCTTTGTAACTTAACACAACCGAAAAAAAAAAAGTTTTTTACTCACATTGATCCTTTTTCATCATTTTGCAACTGGTGGATTGGATGAGGATGTTTTGCCTGATTTGATCAGGTCATAACCTGTTCAAACTGTAACTTGCACAACTGAACTGTGTTCTAAATGAATGAAAAGAAAAAAACAACTTTTTGTTTTTTTTATGTGATACTGAAAGTCCAAACCATGTTGTGAACCGAAATTAAATGTTTAAGAACTTTGTGGACCTTTACACCCCTAATGTCTAATTATTTGATTTTGACAAGTAAATACAAATTGAGAAATTGTTTCTGCAGCAATGTAATTTGTGCCCAAAGAAGGGCATCATTGGTACTGTAGAGCAAACCTGCTGCTCGTGACACTCCCCTGTTTATCTACTCTCTCTTCTACTGTTAATCGGGACTCAAACTCTGTTCAATCTGAATCCATTTCACACATTGCATCAACCAGTCATGTGATTTCAGTTTTTCATTTGTCCCTAGTCAACTAAGTGTTCGGCTCCAGATATCTGCTTCTTGCCATATTTAGGCCAGTCTGTTTATGTATATTGTCTTTGGTTTTATCTGGAAGTGTTTGACTTACTCACTTAGTTTTACACTGACCAACACGTTGCTTTAAAACATTCCATTCATTTTTGGAACTGTGACCATGAACAGCAAAAAAATTATTGGTTGTTGGAAATTCTGCATTTTTAGCAGCACTATAATACTACAATTCAAACAGACCAACAGAAACACATGAAAAACTACCTAAATGCAAATACTCTAACTCACTCCCTTTTTATCTCAGCATCTTGCATCAATGTTCTGCATCTCATCAAATGTGCTGATTTAATGAGATTTCTGATCCTTCAAGCTCATTTCTCTACCCCCTTTTAACCTCTCTAATAGCGCTATTAAGTTGTTTTACAAATGTTCTTTAACTTGTACTATGATGTCCTTCAGAAAGGGTGTTTGGTTTGGCCTGCTCTTGTTTAGGAAAGGTTGACTATGCTAAACTAAATATGCCACTGAATGAATTATGAAATTATTATAAAAAAGGAAAATATTATGAAAATTAATCTGTCATTTCATGTATTGTGTCAAGTAATGAATGTAGTCTGTGACAGATGCTGTAAAATGATGTAGATCAAAATATCAGAAATGTGTTTTAAATTATATTACCGTTACTATATATTCAATTCAATCATATCAACATTTTCCAACAGCAAATTGGAATCTCCTCTATAACCATGGGTCCTTATGAGGCTAAGTGATTCTTTTATAGCATCGAACAAAGAGAACTCTTTGAAGCACCTACATTTTTGAGAGCATTAATCCATTTTGACCTACTTTTACAACAGAAGCTAGCCCCAGTGATAGCAATCTTATTTTATAGAGCTGTACCACAGTGCTGGTGATCACAACATGAAAGTCGGAAACAGAATACAGCATATGAAAAATACAAAAAATAAATAAATAAAGCTAAGCAAAGGGTTACTGTAGCCAGCAGTGAGTGGACACATGCTAAGGCAGCAGCTCAGTCAGTCAGAAGCATGCAGAGTTGGACTAATGGTTACGACAGGGGGGGGCTAACCTGCGGTGGGATTTGCAGACCCGACCAAGTGCAAAAGAAGAATGAAGAATGCACAGAGCAGAATATAGAAATAATGAGGAGACCATTGCATCTATAACCTTCTAGACTAACAAGCTTTTAGGATCTGAGGGTTGTAGAGACAGATGTATCTACCTGCTGGTTTTGTGCCATTCATAGCTGTTAGTGGTTTAGATCCTGGGACTACAGTCACTGTGTTTTGGGGGATGCTCCGATGAGCTGAGGAGATTGACAGAAAGTCAAAAAGACTCGGGTCAGGTAGTGAGACCTCTTTAAAGTAGGGTGAATTAAAGCAGTGTTTCTCAACCAGGGTGCCGCGGTACCCTGGGGTGCCGTCTGGCTTCATCGGGGGTGCCGTCAAAATATTGCGCCTTACGTGCATATTTCCTTTCCAGAGTCAGCTCGTGTCGGGGTGTGTCCCAATTCACAGGCAGCATACTCTGAAGGATGCGACCCACAGAGGCGGAGTAGTACTGCGCAGCTGTGACGCAATCTGTCTTCGAATACAGCCTCCGAAGGATGCGGCCCCTAAATTGTGACACACTGTAAAGTTTTTGTCCCCCACGCGATGCACTGCGAGAGTAGTGTGAAGCGCTCAAGCTAGCATGGAACGTTTTTTAAAAAGAAGATTGCAGATTCAGATAACTCTGAATTGGAGCCATTAACTTCTTCATCCAGTGGTAGTTCAGCAGTGAGTGTAGCACTGCGCAAATTGTAAATTAACCCCCCCCCCCGTTAACTGGGGTGCCTTGACATCTCGCATATATTTGAAGGGTGTTGTGATAGAAAAAAGGTTGAGAAACGCTGAATTAAAGGAAACTGGTACATAGGTTTTAATGGAATAGTTGAAATCTAAATCTAAAGGTTTACTGTCTTGTGTGAAGGGAAAATTTTAAATACAAAATGTCAGTATTTCTTTGGCTATTTTCCTCCATCAAGAAAGTTCAAACTGCCCCAATCACCCTTATTTCACCCAATGTTCTTCTGAGCAGCTAGTATTTAGTATTAATAAATAATAAATGAAGTACGAACAAAACAACTGTTACAATAATTAAAAAAAAAAAAATTAAGAGTTTCAAGAATTTAAGAATTTCTTTACTAAAAAAATTTTATTTAGTGGACCATTTCTTTGGATATATTCTTTCATCAAGTACGGTCAAAAACAGTTTTTGTGTGTTTCTTAGGTATATTCTCTCGTTTGACTTGTTTTAAATGTTTTTTTGTTTTTTACCACGCCTTATAATCCAGTGCGCCTTATGTATAAAAATATACCAGGACATAGAATTTACCAGTGCGCCTTATAATACAGTGTGTCTTATAGTCCGTAACATATGGTACATATTTATTTCAAGCGTATATGATTGAATATACATGCATGCAAATAGCAAGTTAGCTCATGGTCAGCACATAAGCGTGGGACAGTTAGCACATTTTCTCCACAACATTAATGTTGAGTGCATTATTTTGTAGCTAGCGCATTAGCTTGTTGTCTTGTGTTTAGCTTCCTTGACAGTCAGTGGAACTGGATAAAAACAGTTAATTATTTTAGTACTTTTAATGAATTCACAAACCCAAGCTGCCTTGTGTTCACAGCATAGGCTGGTGGAGGTGCTGTTATGGTGCAAGAATGTTGTCCTGTCTCTGGTCAGTATTTTAAAAGCTGATTTAAAAGAAGCTTATTAAAAAACACTTTTTTCATCCCATAGTGCTTCTTTGTAGCTCCAGGCGCTGCCATCACTGTACTGATAATGACAGACAATACATAGACTCTGCATAGCCCACTATGTATATATGTCTGCAGTTAGCAGTGTGCTACACCAAGATTAGCAATGAAAGAGGCACTATTTTTTCTATTATAGATTGTGATAGCCTACACATTAGAATTTAAAGATTTTTTAAGGCAAACAAAATGCCAATATGTATATATAATATTACCAATTAATCATCACTTGACTGCCATATCATGTTTTGAGTACTGTTGCTGACCACGTGAATTCCATCCTTATCACACCTGACACAACGTCATGCATAGGGGTCTTCAAAGTGCACAGTGGATCTAAATAAAGCAGAACAAATTTGGGGTGTGGTAGAACAAAACAATTACAGCATGAAAAAACTACACAATGCAATCATGTCATCTGGGGGACTGAATTAAATAAGGGAGTTTTCAAACATGTTGTGAATGTTGCTTGATCTTGTTTCATGATAAATCAAGCTGTTACAAAACCAAAGAGTTACTATTATATATATATATATATATATATATATATATATATATATATACAATTATGTAATGTTCTTCTATAATATCTACAATGGATTTTAAGAAAGGAATTAACAGATTTTCAGTTAATTTCGCTCTAATTGGCAAAGCAACAAATGTCCCATCATAAAATCTTTCTTTCACTGGCTCACGTTTACCAGATATAACACTCTACACAATTTGGCACCATTAGCATTGAAGTCGCCTTTGGTGCTTTGTGTAATGACACTGCGTGGCGTGTCCTTGTTAAGAAAGTACCTGTGCTATTGCATTTACTAAAGAACATTCAGCTATTATTCACTGTCGAATTTTGACCTATAATATTTTAGCTTTGACATTTCACTAAGCAACACCAGCATAAACAGAATCCCAAATAAGCCAAGAGAGCTATTATGTTCAACCACAGCCCTTTCATACAGAGGAACTTTTCTTCGGAGAGGCAGGCAACTGATGCTGACAAGATAATGAGTCTTACTTAGTACAAACACTGACAGAGCACAATAATTCAATAGCTTGATCGGCATCTCAAACAAGCCTATCCTCTTCTCTGGCAAAGAAATAACTGCCCATGCCAAGGCAGCTCTTCTTCACTCCAGGACTCCAGGAGCTATATTAACAGCATCAGCATTCAAAACCAGCACTCTAAGCCCGAGAGTTGCAGCCCACGCAAGGCATTAAGTGAAAAGGCTTCCGGTTTCCACCAAGCACTCGGGGGCACAATGAAATTAAATTTGACAATTAATTGAAAAAAGGAAGAGGAAAAAAAGAAAATATCAGTGTGCTTTCAGAAAATAAGGGTAAGCTGAAAATCCCTGTGATGAGTCTTTGTCTTTTGCTCTCGTGAAGGTGTTTTAGGAAAAAAGGGGTACAGAAAAAGACTCATCAGAAGATCCACCCTAGCACACCAACAAGTGCTTTTTAGTGGAGAAACCACAAAGAGGGCTGCAGAATGGAGGACGTTAATGGAGGTCTGGTTCTGGCTGATAAAACAGTGAGTCAAGGCTGAGCTGGATGAGAAACGCAATGTGAACACGGCGGATAACAATGACAATTCCAGAGAGACGGACGGACATGATCGCATTAGTAGCAGCACAGACACGCTTTTGCAACAGTTTAAGGGGTTCACAGCCTGAACCAGTAATGCATGTTAGCTTTTGGCAGCCTAAATAAGATTTAGTGGAAAAACAATTGCATAGAGAACTAAATTAAGGCCATGAAGAACATTAATGTCAGTGAAGCAATGGATGTCAAATGATAAATCTAAAGATATCTTAATTACTTTATTACTACATCAACCTAAACCACTTGGCTAGTCAAATTACTGGGCTGCAGCTGCTTGTGGACTCTTCTCATGAGGAGAATTATAGTAAATTAACTCTGTGCACATAATCATATTTGATTCATGTATTAGAACTATTTAATTAACCTCTGAACTTAAAATCAGAAATGCAGAGTTGTATATTTTGTATATTATTTGCTTTGCCTTTTAAGATTCTGAAGAATGCCACATAATAAAATAAATATGAATTTCCTGCACAGTACCCTGCAATGAAATGAAGTAACCTCATTTCTGTTACTGATTGAACTGTGATATGTTCAATCAGTTAATCCTCTAAAGCAGGGGTCCTCAAACTTTTAAACTAAAGGGCCAGCTCACTGTTCTTCAGTCTTCTGGGGGGCCGGACTAAAAATAAACATTAAAAACTATTTATCATGTGATACTGGTTGCATAATATATGCTATATGTGTAATTCACAATGCAGACATTTTAATGATTTATTAAGTAATAATTTCCATTATCCTACCTCATACAGTGCTTTTCCATAAGTTAATGTGAACTGTGAGCCTGCTTCTGGCTGACAAGACTGTCAATGTCAGGTTCCATGTTTGTTACTCTGTGTAGTGGGAAAATGGCAGAAATTTTTCTCCTTCACATGTTTAAGGAGGAGACCCAGTTTTACTTCAAAGCGCACCATCCGTGGTAACACTCACTAATTTAGCCCAGTCCAGATCTAAATCCGCCACCGTTTGGTGAACTTTCCTGTAGATGTCCTCTCCTGTTGTCGTTCCCTTGATGCTTTGTAGTCCAGCAAGCTCCTCTGTGACTTCGAACTTATCATTAGTTCCGCGGATGAAAATCAACAGTTGCGCCGTGTCACGCATACGTTGCTTTTGTCAAGAGCCAGTGAAAAGGAGCAAAGTCTTTTTGTCTGAGTTTGCAGTTGAAGGTGCAAATTGTCGCCCATTTCTTCTACTCTCCGTGTAACTGTGGGTGCGGATAGACTCACCGCGCTGAACAGGTCCGCCTCCTTGACAACCGCCGTCAGGCACTGTTTTACAAACTCTCCGTCGGTGAACGGCTTTCCACTGCTAGCTATTAGCTTGGCCACTTGAAAGCTAGCTCGAACTGATGATATATTTAGGTGTTTTTGCTTTATAAAAGAATTTTGCTGAGTCTCCAACACATGTTTCAGTTTTGCTATTTTGTCTGTCCTCACCTGCCCCGTCAGACAGCCGAACTTGTCTTTATGGCGCGATTCATAATGGCGGCGCAGGTTGTATTCCTTAAACACGGCGACTGACTCCTGGCATATGAGACAAACAGCCTTTTCTTTACATTGCACAAAAAGGTAGTCAGAGGTCCACTGTTGATTAAATACCCTGCACTCAGAGTCGATTTTTCTTTTCCTCGACATTCCGTCAGATGTGAGTCTCAGAGCTCATGCGAACAGCACAGAGCGAGTGGTAGTATGTTGTCTGATTACCGTGGGAAATAGCCTTCTGTTTTTTTTCATCTGTCTACGGAGACACTCGATGGCCAATTGTCATTTTTTTTTACTGTTTTTTTCCCCCGTATAGCTAATGCTGCTTGCGTGAGGGGCCAGGGAGCAGGTACTGCTGTTGGAGCTAAAGGGGCCGGTCAAATGAGCGCAGGGGGCCGTATGCGGCCCGCGGGCCGTAGTTTGAGGACCCCTGCTCTAAAGGATGAGAGAATTTTCCACTAAGTACCAAACAAAGCTGTTAGATGTTCTCGCTAAGAATTCGGCTGATGAAGAAGTGCCACAGTAGGAACATGCAATCTTTTCTAATCATAACCAGTCTTAAATAATCACACTCGTATTATTTTTCTACAACTGAGCAGCCTCACTTTAAATAGCATCAATATTTAATAAGAACATACAGTAACTCAAGCTTAATTAAATAATCAATAATGATATACAATAACAGAGAATAATAATAATAATAAAAAAACAGAACTAACCTCCGTCTAGACTGCGGGACATGGTGTAGCGTTTGCTGGTGGAGCGCTCAAAGTAGGGTGCTGGGCGAACTATCTGTGAACTGGCTCGTCGTGTCTGGACCTGGGTTCTGCCACTGTAGCGGAACTTGGAACCGAGAGTCAGGAACTTCTTAGGAGGCGTTTCCGGAGAAACCAACCTGATGAATAATAGTCACATGCTTTGGTTACTTCCTGGCACAAACCCATCGTAGATTTCTGGGACCAACTCTGGGAGTTCAGTATTAATAGTAGTAGTGATATTTGATCTGGCACTTAAGAAGGTCTTGATACGTAATTAACAGAGAACTGATGTCACAAGAACTGATATTGTGGTGCCAAGTCAATATAAACGTGGAAAATGTGATTTCTCTAGAACTAAAAGGCGGCATAATTATAAACAAGTCTTATATGTGCAGTCACACCAGAAGCAAAAAGAACAAGACAAATTTGCATTTTGGTGACATGTTCAAAACCGAAAGGCAAACTTCGAGATCGCTGGTTCGAATCCTGTTCATGTAGCTTGCCATCAGATGTCGGAGCTCTGAGAGAGCACAATTGGATTTGTTCTCTCTGGGTGGGTAGAGGGCACTGTCCCCCCACATCACTCCTAGGGAGAGTGAGCTGATGTATCGGAACCGAGTCGCTGCACTTTCCTTCAAGCGTACTGTGATGCTACTCAGTAATGCTACATCAGCAGCAGTGCAAAAAGAGGTGGTGGCTGACTTCACATGTACCGGAGGCTACACCCTCCTGGTTGTTGGGGCATCACTAGTGATAGGGGGAGTCCTAATGAGTGGGTTGGGTAATTGGCCTTGTAAATTGGGGAGAAAATAGGAAAAAACATTTTTTATGAATAGCTTAAGCGTATTCAGCGAGAGTGCATTATGCAGCAGAGTGAGTTTATATTTCAGTGTGCGTGGACCAATCACAGCTGCAGCTGTTCGCATCACGCGATGCGTTGTTATATTTGTTATTTCCAGAGCGGTGCGCGTCGAGCTACGGCGTAGGCTATAATGCAACGCAGAAGTATAAACTGACCTTGGCTCATAAAAATGACGCAATGACTCACAACCTGAGATATTGAGACTTTTTGTGTGCATATTCCAAGTTTTGGCACTGGTGTTGAAATTCGTATCAATAATAGGATTTTAGTGCTATTGATTCAGACTACCACATTTCTGTTACTGTGACATCTCTAGTAAATAACTACCAGATTATTATAAATAAAAAACACACTTCTAATACAAATAAAAAGCATAAGAACCTTGCAGCTTCATCAGATCTCACCTGAAGAAAGTGTGGTGCTCCACACAAACCTTCCAAAGTCTCTTAGCTGCTCTGTGGTTGGGGAGTTTAAAGCCAATCGTGCTTTCGAACTGCTCAAACTAGACACACAAACAAGATATTGTCACACATTTGGCAGTATTTTTTTTAACACAGTTCAAAACCTCAGAGCAGGGAATAGTCTAGCTCAGAACTGGTTTTACCTCTCCAGGCCGAATTTTGATGTAGAAGTTATTCCTCTTGTAGGAGATCTTGAGGACTTTGGGCCACGCGAACCTGTTGATGCGCAGACGGTCCCGATAGATGAGGAGGCCTGAGGAACACACTCCTAGCATGATCTCCACCCCCTCTGAATCCTGGAAAAATAGTTGATACATGAACTTGGGCCATCAGCTTATAACCAGACAAACAACAGTCAAATGGACATACAGCTGGACTGAAGTTTAGTTTTCTGAGTGGCTCCAAAAGAACACATCTGGTGTTACAGAAATGCCCAGTAAGAACTGGAAGTAGCAAAGAAGATCTTGTGATTTATCAAGCCTATCAGAAAAGTCTTAAACAATGGCTGGCCAAAATGCAAAATGAGTTCTTATTAAAAAAAATAAAATAAAAGAACGCTGAGTCAGACTGAGTGCCCAAATGTGAAGAAAGTTGAAAGTGGAACCATTGTTGAGCAGCCCATGAGGTAATATCCCTGAGAGAGAAGATGAGCTACACATTCAGCAGGTCATTTAGTTTATTTAATTTTGCGTTATGACATGTTAAGAGTGTTAATCATTCCCCACCTGTCCTTATGCTTGTATTGTCTGCTGTACTTGTATTGCATACAAATCTCTGGCAGATCCATTGCAAATGATTGCTCACAAAAGAGTGCAAGCGTGTTTCCTCTCGATTTGGCTGAGTATTGCAGTCTGCGTACCCGAGACACTATTTTCAGGCACTCAGAAGAAAAGGCTTTCAGAGATGCATAAATGCTTTCACAGTTGACAGGTGCTGAACAAAGCCTTGTTGCTATCCATGAAATGCAACACCTGGTGTAATCGAGCAGGTTTAGCATATGTTAATAGCTGTCATTGAGCACTATCAATAGAACAGATACACATTCATTCACATTACAATCTATCGGGAAGGATTTTAGGGGAATATAATGGATGTGGGTAGTTAACGCACCCTAATGTGACCAACACTACTTGTTAATGTTGTGTAATGTGTTTACGGGATAATGATGGAGGATTTCCGGAAAAAAACGATTAATGAGTGGTTCACAAGGCTGGTGAAAATGGCAGCTTCAAACCTAAACCCCTTCAACAGAATGATGAGTTTCTGCATTAACACATGACAAAGAACCATGAAGTGGTCTTTCTCTGGGGAATGTGACCTCCGCACATGAGCACACTGAGAGTAGGCAGCGGGCCACAATAGCACGCGTATTGTGGCCGAGTCAGCCGAAGCTCAGACAATGGGACTCTTCAGTCCATGGTCATGCACAAAGACTTCGGGTCAGACAGGAGGAAACATACACACACATACAAGGACACATAAAAGCACGAATGCAGCCTTACCTCTCCTTTAGCTGGAGACAAGCACTCAAAGAAGCTTCCTACCAACTAGGCCATTCAGTAAGAAAAGGGGGAAAAAGAAGAGGGGCTGATCTAACCAAATTGAGGGACAGTTTCCATGCTGATCATTGCTTGGTCTCCGTTTTTCCTTTCAGAGGAGACCGCCCAATGACCATTTATGGGATGGCAGATGCCTTCGGAAGAACTCTGCAACACTTTCTACTTCAGTTAAATAGTTTTATGGCTCACAGGTTGTTATGAACGTTGCTGAATGTTTCAACGACTGTTATCTTCAAAATAGGAAAACAGAATTAATGTTTCCAACCCTTATTAATAAGGGACAGAAACTAATGTTTTCATAAGGAAGAAAAAGTAAACTGATCAATCGATAAATGAAAGAAAATGAAGCTGCATGAGAATGATCTCATTTACATTACACTGATGATGATTGTATTTGAAGCTTCGGAGAAAAGCGTTTCTCTATTATTGCCTACTCTGCCTAGTAGATCAAATTGAACACCAAAACTGTGAAACATTTCCAATGCTAATCACATCTGTTTTAATGACAAATGTCTACTGAGACTTTCTGTACTTGGACAGTGATACTGTGTGCCCAAACTGAATTATGTAGTAATATTGGTCTAGCTGTCAGTTTTAATGGCTAGGGTGAACTAAGGGCAAATGAGACTTGTTCTTTCTTGTCCTTAAATGGGACAAAAAAGGCAAACAAATGATCAATTTTTATAATACTGTAGATGTTCTTTTTATTTTTTTATTTCACAAATATGGCTCTGTTAAAGAAATTACACTTAGACACTTTGTAAAAAAAAATATGTAATGCTGAGTTTGACAAGCAAATGTTTTGAATAGTTAAATATGTGTTACTAGATTCAGAGTTAAAAAATAAAAAAAGGGTAGTTTGGGAGAGTTACTACTAAAGTAAGGCCCTAAAATTCTTTAATTAAGCAGATGGACAAATATATAAGCATATGCAAAAGTTAAGACACCCCAGTTAAAAAGACAATTTATTGGACTTATTTAATTAAGTGATCTAAAATTCTAAACATACCACAGATAAACATGGCATGCATGTTTTTTTCTGTATTTAGTAATTCTTCTTAAGAAAGTGTGAATATGTGTTTTCTGTAAAGGATGTAAACCTATGTGAGCAATTAACAACACATGTAATTTGACCAGGGGTGTAGAAACTTTTGTATACAACTGTATCATTTATGGACTCCTGCATAAATGTATGTGCTGTACTACACTATCCAAGGTGATTACCTACACTAAGAGACCTGTAGACACACAATCTCATCATTATTAACAATGAATGTCAGGACACATGACAAAGCAGGCAAACCAACAAAAACATATAAACAAAACAACCCTGAACATAAAACACTTATAAGCTGCTGCTTATAACATACTTTCTGGGGATAACAGATATTATCAATGTTAGGGGATACATACATTATACATGAGGGGATACATACATTATGCAGACATGCTTCACATTAAAAACAAGCTCAGAGATTTCTGATTTGGGTCACCTCATAGAGATTACTGCGTATTCATTCTGCTTTTCTGTGTCTTGTTCTTAATATCAGATACAATATACCAGACAATAGAAGTTTCTGAAGAGTTTATATTTAAGAAAACTTGCATGGTAAATAGAGCCTTGGTTTGCCCTTGCTCATGCCATGGTGGTAGAGCAAAACCCAAAAAGGTGCAGACAAATGGAAGAGGAGTCATAGCTAATTCATGCTGCAAACTACTAAGGGCTCCTGCTCCATGTGTCTTATGAAGCATGGTGAAGTAAACAAGTACTCAGAGACAGTTGTGGGCTCTGTACCTTGGCGTGATGGAGGTCCACTCCATACATAGACAGCTTTTTCACATTCTCCAGGAAATGCATTTCAGCATCAGCTGGCGTCATCCCTCTGAAAAAAGAGAGAACATTACAAAGGTTCCACACACTCCACCAGCTGCCTGATGATGGGCATTTAAAGCTTTGCTGGGAGACTGACGTAGTGCTAAAGTACTGCACACAACTTAGAGACAATGCTTCATTTATTACATTTCCAGTCAAAATAGCCATTAGGAGCAAGACAGTTTTCTTCTGAAGAGTCACCCTGATAATTACATCATCAACTTATCATACAATTAATGGACATGACCTTAATAATTTTTGACCAATGCATCATTAAACGTTACCTACATAGCTACACACAGAGCAGACTGCAATAGGTAAATAGGTTGTGTTACTTGAGGTTAATAGATTCCTCTAAAATAGCAGCATTTAAAAATACACATTTTTAGGCAGTACAGACTGGCAAAAACAATCATACATCTCATAATCTATTATTAATTAAAGCTCCTTTGCTCTTTGAACAGATAATTTGTTATCATGCTATAAGGCTAAATCATTAATCAATATAGGGTTTATTAGAAAAAAAAGCCGACCTGAAATTACTTTATCTTTTGTTACTTCATTAGAAATACTTATTTTATTTATTTATTGGATTTTTTATATATTGTGATTACATGTATTAATGTTGATTAGGTTTTATTTTTCATTTCACTGGTCAGTATTTTAATTTGCCATGGGAACTTATTGTTAAGTTATTTTAAGGCAGAGTCTGGATAACAGGGTGACATTTACAGGTGGGCAGAGTTGAGCAGGTGTGGTAAAAGATGGACTGGAACAGTAGCTGTGCCCACAGAAAGCAGAGAGGAGGGAATGACAGAAATTATTGTTGACCAACAGACAAATCCAAAAAAATAATCAGATTAAATAACTCCTAAAATAATAATTGACATAAAACTGTCTTGAAATGACAATAGTTACAATTTTCGTAATTATATGTGGGACAACAGATCATCAAAATAAATATTATGTTGTCAGGAATACTAAATACAGCTCTGAAAAAAAAAAAAAAGAGACCACTTAAAAAGTTTGATTTTACCAAATTTCCAAGAGGAAGATGGATGATCACAAGCCATAAACCAGTTAATTTTTTTAATTTTTGCACCAGGAGTGGCATAAAGTCATCCAAAAGCAGTGTGTAAGACTGGTGGAGGAGAACATGCCAAGATGCATGAATACTATGCATTACAAACCAGGGTTATTCCATCAAATATTGGTTTCTAAACTCTTAAAACTTTACGAATATGAACTTGTTTTCTTTGCATTATTTGAGGTCTGAAAGCTCTGCATTTTTTTTTTTGTTATTTCAGCCATTTCTCATTTTCTGCAAATACATCTTTAAAAACAATCTTTTCATTTGGAATGTTGGCGAAATGTTTTCTCTAGTTTATAGAATAAAACATCAATGTTCATTTTACTCAAACATATACCTATAAATAGCAAAATCATAGAAACTGAAGTGGTCTCTTATTTTTCATAAGTAAGAAGGAAATGTGAAGGGAAAATGGGGAAAAAATATTTTTGATTTTTTTTTCTTTAGGAAAATATGACCCTAACCCAAGTAGAGGAATTAAATATATCAAGGTCTTGTTCACAAGTGATGGGAAAAGGGTTTAAGAGATTGATTGTAGGTCAGGTGCTGAGACTGCAGTAGTGCGAGTGCTCTATAAGACTGCAGTGATGGAGAGAGAGCTGATGGCATAAAGCACAGCTCTCCATTTACCTAAGCATATACAGTACCTATGGTCAGGAAGAGTAGCCACTGACAATAATAACAAGATTGTAAACATATGAGCAGTAGATTTTTTTTTGCCTGGTAGCTGGATTCAATCTTTAAACTGAGTGAGCAGCTTTGTTATCTAGCTCTCTTATCTGAGAACCAATTGGGAGAAGACCCAGAGAAGACCCAGGACATCCCAGGAGGGATAATATCTGCCAACAGGGCTAGGAGTGCTTTGGGATCCCCCAGCAGGAACGCCACCATGATCTTGAATTGAATCAAGCTGACAAGAAGATGAGAAATGAGAAAATGGGACTCCTAACAACCCGGTAGACAGCCATTTAAAATCTATGTTTGAAGATTAATCTGTGTTGTGGGTCTGAAAGCATTTAGAGAAAAAAAAACTACTAAAACTGGCAAAGGTGTAGTCACAACTATGGACAGGCCACCAAAAACCCAGACCTTAACATTAATGACTGTTGTTAGGATTTTGTTTATGGTGAACATACTCTAATTTCGTTAAATAACTTAAAGCGAATCTCCTAAATAGATTGGAAGCTGAAATAAATGTAAAGCATATATACAGATCTTGAAAAAACTGCTTGGTTTGATGTGGCCTAAATATATCCAAAAGCAGTGTGTAAGACTGGTGGAGGAAAACATGCCAAGATGCATAAAAAATGTGCATAAAAAAATCCACCAAATATTGATTCCTGAACTTTTTTCTTGGCATCATTTGAGGTCTAAAAGCTCCGCGTCTTGTTTGTTATTTAAGCCATTTCTCATTATCATCAAATAAATGCTCTTTATGAGAATATTTTCATTTGGAATTTGGGAGAAATGTCCGTAGTTTTTAGAATAAAACAACAATGTTTATTTTATTCAAACATATACCTATAAATAGCAAAAGCAAAGAAACTGATTCAGAAACTGAAGTGCTCTCTTATTTTTTCCAGAGCTGTATATTTCCATAAGCATTCCATATATATTTAGCTGTTTCTGTGTAATATACTTTCAAATATGTGGCTTAAAAAAAACTTGTGTATCTTACTGCTGATTTGCCTGAAAATTAAATAAATTAGTATTACATAGATTTTAGACATACTGATTACAGACTAGTTTGGAAAAATGAACACACTAAGATGATTTCTTGTGCATGGTCCTTTTTGTACTTTGTAAACATGAGAACAAATTCACAATAAGGGGGATGAATCAACTTGATCAGAGAGTTATAAGACAAACTAAAAAAAAAGGCATTTTTGACACAGCAGTCAACTATATCTCTTTGGCTGTGCTACTAAAGGTCAGTGGCCAATGGTATCAACATTAAATTTAATAGAACTTTTGAGCAAGGGTACTAAGGTGTACAATTCAAGTGGTGTTCAATGCCCACAGAAGCACTGCCTTGAGGAGAAGAGTGTCTCAGTTGGCACAAAGCAATTTTTTACTTATCATCTCCAGACAGCTAGAACCACAGTATGAGACACTCCCTTTGCTCAAAGAAAGGTACTAATGACTACACGGAGACAAATCACACACAAAATAAATATAGTAACTGAAAGGAGGACTCCGGTGTGAAATAGACTTGTGGGTTATAGAGAAACATAAGAATGATAATGAATACCTCAACAGCATTCCAAAATACAGCGCTTTCAGACGATGCTCCCAAACACGTTTACAATGCTAGTGATAGGGGCATAGCAATGCCCATGCAAATCTCTATATATTTATACCATTAACAAGCTTTAAGTAGCTATAAACTCCAGAATTCTACCAATAAAGTATGGAGCTATTTTAATTATTTTAATGAGCTTGTTAATGATTTAAAAAATAGTTTTTTTTACATGGGCAACTCTATGCCCCTATGACTAGCATTGTAAACCTATTGGAAGCATCAACTAAATGTTCTGTATTTCTTAATGCTGTGGGAGAATGGAGGTGGCAATTTGACAAAATGTTGTCCTCATTATCATGTTTCTCTTCACCCCAAATCCATTTTACACTGGATTTCTGCTTTAAGTGTGATCAAATATTGTTTCAAATAGAGAGTATGAGTAGCGCACTTGTAGTTCTTGTGGAGGTCCATGACCTTCTCTTCTAGTTCCTTGGTCTGGTGAGGTGCAAACCGGAATTCGCTGACGTAGTCTGTGCCATATTCGTCTGGATCAAAATCACCCAGCTCCGACTGGACCGTGTATGATCCGAGAACCGTGTGTGTGGCAAAGGAGCAGGGTAGACGCCCGGACAGAACATCATCTCTCAACTGAAGACACAGGTAGTACCTGAGAGACAGAAAGAGAGATGTTAGATGTTAGAATGAGGAATAACAAGAAAAAACACAAACAATGATGCTCCATATCTGGAACTTTTCAGGGATTCTAAGGGTTCTGAATAAAGTCAAGAGTAGGAGTCAGAAAATATTGATTAACTGTATCGCAATATTTAGTTTTGCAATACTATAATGACTTTTAAATATGCGGTATCATTGTCCAATTATTAGTTTACATGTATAGATTGGTGTTAGTGCTTCATTTGCAGTGTTTAAACCAGGGGTCTGCAATTATTTTGGTCACAGGTCAGATATTTTCCAAGCCATAATGTGGCGTGCCACTAAAAAAATTCTGTTTTGAAAAAAGTGTAATGGGATGGAGTGCTACAAGACTAGTAGCTCTCCAGCCCAGAGGGTTGTCGAACCCAATTGCAGAACAGTTGATCTCAAAGCAGGTAAACCCAAGAAGAAGGGAAAAAATAAATAAATAAACACACCGCTCCTCATGCAGGATTGAACCTGTACCCTCAAGGTCGCGGTCCAATACACTACCACTGCCCCGGCTACACAGCTGGGGAAAAAAACGCCCTTATAAGGAGATATGGAGCCCGAGAACTTGCAGAAACTAAAGTCACGTCAAGCGCAACAGAGAGATATGGGAGGAATGTAAACAAAAGCTCACAACAGAAGCGATTTATTTTTTCATTATCGTTCATTATAGTTCAAATAAGCTTACAGGCCAAATGTTTCATGTTTGAGGGCCACATCTGGCCCGCAGGCCGCCTATTGCCGACCCCTGGTTTACTGTTATTTACTGTTCTTCTTGCATAAAAAGTCATCTTATCTTTTATTCAGATTTTATAAATAATATACTTATTTTACACCATAAGATTTTTTTCTCTGGATATAAACAATATAACACCTTAATTTCAGTATAGCAGTATATTGTGATTTTGAATCAGAACCCCAATACCGTGACGCATAACCTATCACCAGGTTCTAGTCAATACACAGCCCTAGTAACGTGTGCAGAAAATCTTCCACTGGATTGAGCTAATAGGTTCCGTAAACTCAGGGTTAATAGCTCTGGGTCTCCATCTGCTCATCAGCTTGCAGTTTCTCTGTGGGCTTTAACTGACAGAATGCTCTGAAGGCCTGCAGCAGTGTGCTGAACAGCTCTGACCTTGTGATGTCCTCAGAGAGCTGAGCGGGGTCAGGAGGATAAAACTTCACATTAAAGGAGAAATTCCAGGCGACTCCTGCAAAAAAAAAAATCAGCAAAAGAAAAACATCATCACTGCAGGATCACACAGAGAACCGCTCATACAATCATCATTCTGTTAAGACTGTGCGTCAATATAAATACTTTCATTGCAAGGTCAGGTAGCAGGTGGTTATGAAAAGCAAACAAGAAAAAAAGAACCCAGAAAAGACAGGGAACAGGACAAACATGAAATGGAAATGAAAAATGATTCATATCAACAGGAAGGAACTGGATTCATTTAACAGAAGAACTAGGGCTGGGAGGTTAATCAACTTCTTTAATCAATTTAATTGAATAACTGTTGCAATGTGATTTTCTGTGGGCTAATCAAGTGGGCTAATCAAGATTGTACATCTTTACATATAGAAGCTGCCAGAGAGAATCTCAGTAGACAAACATTTGCTCTTGTCAGAAACATGTAAACTCTTTTATGTGGCAGTGATTTACATATTTAACAATTTTCCTGAACTGAAAAACAAATATGGCATGTTTGCACTGTGTTTAACATAAAAGCTGTATGTAATGTTTAAAAGGCTGTTTACTATTCATTATATTGGAAACATATTGAGATACATTTTTTGCACAATATCAACCAGCCCTAAGAAAAAAAAAAAACTTATGTCAGCAGGTTAGTTCAGGTGTGTTAGGTGAAGTTAAGTCATTTTTACTAGCTCATAACACTCTCAAAACCATACAGGTATAACCCTGCTGTACTGGAACTCCTTGTGAGCCATTAAATCGCTGATTCACTCTTAAGGTTCTACAAATTGTTCTTTATACGATGCCATAGAAGAACCATATTTGGTTCTAAAAAGAACCATTCCTGTAAAGAACTGTTTAATGTGAAAAATAATTGTCTATACATTTTACTGTGAAACACAATAAAACCATACCAGTGTAAACCTCAGTAGATACACTAATTTTACATCTAATTTTTGGGAGAAATACAATTTTCCATTATTAAAACTATTGCACTGTGTTTATATATACTGTGTAATATTAACAAAACATTCATACATTTTTGCATTTATTCTTTTATAAAATCTGTTAAATCTACTAGTCATTGTGTTTTTCTAGACTGAAATATAAAATAAAATGTTAACTTAAAATCTCCAACCATCAGCACTTATCTGTATTTGATACAATAAAATTCTATGAACACATTTTACTGTAAATGCCACTATTTCTTTCATTACTGTACAGTGTATTCTCAAAAGATCTTCACTCTCACATTTCCTTTACAAAAATGATTCTTTATTAAACCTTAATATTATTATTGGTTACAATCAGTAAAAAAAAACATTAAGAAGCTGCTGGGTCTGGTCTCTCAGGGTTGATTTTTAGCAAGAATACATCTACCATTGATTTTAAAGCTTGCTAGTACTTTATATTCCAGTTGCATCATGTTCTCACATAGCTGTACAAATCCCAAACAAGTATTGTAATGGATTGCTCCAGACAGGCCAGCCATAAATCCATTGATTCCACAGTAAGCTTGCTAGCGTTTTAAAAGGCAAATTGATCTAACAGAGTGGCTAGATTACATATAATTTCATATTGCCAGGAAGAACAGAACAGAATAATTTAAGTGCATTAGCACTAATCTGTGACTAAGGCTTTCTTTTGACATGCAAACTAACCCTCAGTTTATTTGCTGGACATCAAGATTGCTTTTATGAATCCAAGCTCTCTGAAAGAAAGCAAAACTCTCCAGATAATGACAACTTATCTCCAGAGAAAGAGTTCTAAACCAAACATATTCATATTGAGAAATCTTCATTGAAGGCATTTGATTTTACTACACGTGTTCGCTACATTGTAAACATTCAGTCTGGTTAGTTTTGGGTTTCCATTACGTTTTGTCATCAACATTCTTGTGGGCTGGTTCTTCCTGTACTTGACATTGATGGGCTTTCAGATTGGTGATTTGCCTTTTCAGGTATTGTGTCAAATTTTGTCTCCCTGCAAGGATCAGGCTCCCCCTTACCCTGTGTTCACACTTGAACGCGATGAATCGTTTGTGGGCGTATCATGCTTAACGTGTGCGTGTATCATGGCCCAGCCTCCGACAAGAAAATATTGTATTGTATTGTAAAAAAAAAATGATTAATGTGTGTTTGTATTAGATATGTATTTGTTAACTAAATTAAGATCACTAAAATGGTTAAAAATAAATAGATTTTAATAAGACATGGTGAATTTTATATATATATATATATATATATATATATATATATATATACAATTTATACCATCCAGCCAATTTTATTCCCGCTTGAAAAACATACATTTTGGAGGGAAAATATGGTATAAATATGAGGAATCGCTTGGCCACTTTATTCTACAGCTATAACTCCAGAGCTTGCTAGACTCTTGGCCGTTTCTGTGATTTACCTGCGTTGGAAACACAGCCGTTCCCCCAGATAGACATGGGTCCACCCAATTCAACAGAGAAAGGAACCAAAAGTTCAGAGAACAGAAGCTTGAGGACCTTGGACCCCCTGTTTGTGATAAGTCCAAAGAAATGCTAAAGCCAATCAGGTTAGAAGGTCGCTTGACCACGTCATAATTCATTTGCATAAAGAAAATTTAAACTCTGTGTGTCGCTGGTCGCCTCTCGCGGCGCCAAATCGCGCCCTGCCAAAAGAATGGTCTCCTGTCGCGTTGTGGCTTTCCAGTGTAAACGCAGGGTAAGTGTGCTCATGCATCACACAGCATAATCAGCATAACAGATTACTGTAGATTGCTTTTATTTCTGTTTATAAATAAGGGTTGGATTACAGTTACAGTAGAT
Organism: Astyanax mexicanus; assembly: GCF_023375975.1. Classification (NCBI taxonomy): domain Eukaryota; kingdom Metazoa; phylum Chordata; class Actinopteri; order Characiformes; family Acestrorhamphidae; genus Astyanax; species Astyanax mexicanus. The sequence goes on from NC_064413.1 coordinate 23,135,703, forward strand.
ACAGCAGTCATGAGTGTAATCGCTTGCATACACACTGCAGATTTCAGCATAACACTGTTTATTTTTCTTCTTCTGCTGTTAAAAGTTTAATGATATCCCACAGACATGATAGACTTAGTCTTACACTTTTTGGTCCTTTGATCTGGGCTGCTATTCACACATGCTATTTTGGTTATTAACAGAAAAGTCCAACAGTCTGAACAAAACAAAGGTATGTGTGAAATCCTCACACTTCACATGCCTTTAAAAGCAACATCATTCTAAAGCACCACTCATACAAATAACCATATGAAGTGTTATTTTTAAGCAATATTGAATATTAAATGTGCTTATAGTGTAAATACTCACCCCTAATCTGCTTCTTCATATCTTTGGAAGGGTCAAGCCAGTTCTGTAAACAAGAAGAAAGATCATTAATGTTTTTCTCTCAAAAATAAAATTGTAAAGCATAAAACAAAAGTTGACTCCTACCTTCTGATTCTCTGCATCACGGAATGTGATCCCAAAGTAGTCCCTCTCTAGAAGGTTAAGATGCTCGCAGACTTTGTCAAGGAGCACCTGACCTTTATCCCGTTTCTGTGGAGAGATAAATCTTGTGTCATTTTCACACCTTTGACTGTCACAATGCATTATTGTTTCACACAGTTAGATAATTGCGATTATGCACTTGTCAAAACACATTTATTAAATGAACTTGACAAAACAATGGGGGCCATTAATGCTTCTTGTTACATGGTATTCACAAGTCCTCCCAAATTTACTTATGAGCATATCCTCATGACTGGCATGTCCATGCTAAAGCCCAATTATAAGTGAAGTAAACGGGAGGGAGGGAGGGAGAGAGAGAGAGAGGGATGGGGGGTGCACATGGGAGAGAGGGGCGGGGGGTGCGCGCGGGGCTAAGCTCAGTCTGAAGTACAGGAGCCCACAGGGGAGCGTCGGTGGTGAAAATTAAAGCTCAGAGATAATTTTCACAAAAATACATCGTTCTTAACTGCAAATTCGAATTAATCGATAAAATCCATTAATCACCCAGCTCTAAGTCAGACCAAAAATTCAGTTGCTATATGAGAAGAAATATGCAACTTCATTTATTGGTTGGAAGATATTATAGGGGTTTCAATTATACTGGAAGGAGTTTTAGTTGTTAAATACGTCTTGTAGAGACAGAACAACATGATCAAATTTTTATCTTTTTTTTTTTTTTTTATGTTTCTTGGGTGTCTTTACACTTACATTTTTACATGGCTTTGCCTTATATACCGGTAAGTATATTCCGAATACGCAAGATGCATGAAATAACTAGATGTAAATGGGGTTGAAGTTTAATTAAATGTACAGACTTAAATTAGACATTTTAATATTATAGATGTTATAAAAATCAATACAATATTGTGTTCCATACCTTAAAAAATGATTAAATAACAAACATTTTAGGCACATTGTATACTTGATGTTAAACCAGACAAGGTAGAGGATCCAAATGCACGTGTATTTAAAAAAATAGATTAACACAGTACAGAGGTACAGAACAGGGCAAATCCAAAAATTGGGGTCAAAAATAGAAAAAACTGAAAAACAGACAAAAGACCCAGAACAAACAGAGATAGTGTGAGAAACGCTTTAAAATGCTGTATGTATGCAAACAAGACATCGTCCTTAAATATTTCTACTGGTGCTACAGGTGAGCCTTGTTGCTAATACTGGGGAGATAGCGACCTCCTATGTTGTGGAGGTGCAACACCAGGGTCAACCGTGACATTTGGGAAGTACAAACACTTTGCAGCAAAAGGCCTTCATCCAAGCTATTTTAGCTATGACATTTGATTCAGATAAACAGTTACTAATTTCTAAGTACCTGGCCACATGACTGCATTCCATTCCATAAGGTTCCCCTGTTTTCCTTATACACAAATCACATGAAACTGAACATGAAAGGAACTTCAGTTTGTTAAATCTATTTAGCATTAGTGATGCCCTTCAGTGTCATCACATAAAAGCATCACATAAAAGAAAGAGTGTTATGTAAAAGTGATAGCAATATTTGACCACTTCTCTGCTTTGTAAACTAAGTAATGAACTGCAGTATTGTATCAGACTGTGTAATTAATATGGAAATACATACATTTTATAGACAAACAACAAGTTTGTGCGGTGTTAACATTGTATTGTATTGCTTGTGATGGGTGACAACTGTTTTTTCTCTAATACACATCAAGAGAGATTTATAACAGTTACTGTCAACCTACTGTGTATTGATAAACAGTAAATTTCACTTCAAACCACAGCCAAGAATCAACACTTTCAACGCTGTCAGCATTTTTGTTTAGAAGTTTATACTTCTGGTAATCAAGAATGGCTTACATAGCTGTAAGATTTCATACATTGAAAGCTAGCATTAGCTACTTCTGGTACATTAGTATGTTTTAGCCATGCCAGAGTGCTGTCCATGCCAGAGTTCCACATGTTTTTGACTACTCTAAGCCACAGTATTTCTAGACTAAAAGTAAGATGAAATTATTTCATGTTGCAGCCATAATAGACTTTTTGTGTTTTTTTATTCTAAATATATAAAAGGTTGTCATGGGTCTATTGTACAAAGTTGTGCAAATCGTAAATCTGTATCTACATTTTTTTCAGGAATTCACAACATTTTGCAACATGTGGCTAAAACTGTTGACCATAAAAGATTTGACTGACTCCACTGTTTAAACACATATTAGAATCAATACATTTGACTTCTTAAGTTTCAGAACCATATATCCATATATTCAACCATATATCTATTTTGTATGAATTCATAATACAAAAAAATAAGGTTATGTACAGTAACCTACAGACTGTAACAATGTTTTATTTTGGTTACAAAGTCAACTGTCCCAAAGCAGTACCACCACTGTCCACTAGGAGGCAACAGCCCAGACTAAACGAGCACTGTTCAGCACCATTCCAGCACTCTGAATACTTCATGCTGAACTGAACATTAGAAATGAACTAAAATGTCCAAAACAGCTCATTGCATCAGGTTTTCTCCTAAAAAGTTAACATTTTGTATTTATTGGATATAATTTTATCATATGTTTTCCTGAAGACTGAGACAATTAGATTTTTTTTGTTTTGTTTTCTCTTAGATTTCCTATTTACTCATTGTTAGTGCCAGTTCTTAAACTAAGGCAATTTCACACATGAAGGTCTGTTTGCTAGATGCTGTCTTCACTGGATAAGGATTGAACATTGAATTATAGAATGTCAAGTTGCCTTTTCCCTGTGTTGTGCCAACTTCAGACTCCTTGACAGCAGTCATATAAAGGATGATATACAGGATTCACCAGCATAATCTGTTGCACTTCTATCGTTGGATCAGTAAATCAAGACCAAGACAAATTTTGTTCTCCCACGCCTGCTTTTTGGTTCAGATCAATTGAAAAGTTCCAGACTAAACAAGATATGTGTGAAAGCACCTAAAGTACAATTCAGGCTAAGGGATTTATGTACTATCAAATAGGGGTGTGACGAGACACTAATATCACGAGACGAGCCGATACACGATACTGGGTTCACGAGAACGAGACAAGATTTACAAATAAAATTTTAAAGAAAACGTCAAAAATGAAAATTTTATTTGACAATATCATATAACGCACACTTAACAGTCTGTTTTTTTCTCACACACTGATTCTATAAGAAACAGAAATAAGAATAAGAATAAAAAATAAAAAATAAAACTTTTCTAGGTCTTATAGAGTGCAAACAATAAGTGCAAACCACAACCAGTCATATTAAGCCTATGGTTTGTGTTTTTTTTCTCCTAAATCTCTTGTAATTTAACTATGCATAACCATAACCAGTCATATTTAGCCTATGCTTGAGGTGCAAAGACAGATTTTTTTTTAAAATACAGAACACAACTGCCTATGAAACAGTCACGTGTAGGATTTACATACAGTATTTACATATGGTTTGTGTCTTGTTGGTCACTCTGTTACCGTTTATTGTTTCTGGAACTGGAAAGCTGAAATGCAGGCAGACATACATCTTAAAAGTAGCAGAAGCATCTTCTATGCCAGGGGTATTTAATTAGTACAGTAAAATTTCGACAGGCCAAGTTCCGGACCGATTGTTAACTTGTGTTATGACTAAAGGTGCACTATGTAGGACCTGAGAGCGAGTGTGTGAAACGGCTACAGCAGTCCAATTTCCTGACTGAGTTAGCTAGCCAGTTAGCTTACCTGTTCAGGAGAAAAGCTGCAGTTCTGGGTCAGTCTTGGAGTCTTTTTGAGCTCTAAGTCTCCACCGTTCGAACTCACTGCCAATATTCACTCTTGTTATATTCCTGCTTTGGTCACTGAGTTTTTTGAGACACATCGCTATAGTGTAGTGTTACGGCTGGCAACCTCAGTGGGTGGAGTTAGTGTTGGGGAACGAGCAGCAGGCGGAGACAGAGGACAAAACAAACACAAAACCCGGGACGGCCTGCACATTTAAAATAGGAACGTACTGCTGAAGCCGCGCTGACAAGAGCTGCCAGTGCTTTCACTCAGCATGTTTCCTTAATATCTGATGATACATCCTGATCATTTTATCATTTACTACTGAAAATTAGTTACATAGTGGTCCTTTAAGTGCTATATCCTGTAAATTAGTTTGAACTGAATGATGAAAAATATATAATAATAATAATAATAATAAAAAACTTTAGTGACTTTAGTTTCCGCCCATTCTCTGGCTCCCTATCTCCTTAGAAAGGCAGTTTTTCACGGCCGCGTCCCAATTCAACAGCCGGAGCAGCGGGACTGTGACCCTAACAACACGGGTTCGATCCCGCGTGAGGAGTGGTGTGTTTATTTAATTTTTTTTTCCCTTACAGCGTCTGCACAGATCTGATTGACTGAAGAGAGCGTTTGGTGATCTTACTCCACACGTGATTGGTCTGTGAATTTACTGCGCCGCAAAGCACGTATACAATTAAATCCTTCTCAGTAGGTTTGGGTCCGCATTGGACAACGTTTGGCTCCGGACCCGGACCGCGGTCCGCCCATTAGTGACCTCTGTTCTATACAAATGCCCAAATTTTCCTCTTCTGCTGAGAGCTGATCTCACTGCTCAGCCACCACACTCGCTGCTACTGTGTTGCCAGATCCATCTTTTTTCCCAGGAGGTTTAAGCTTGACGAGAAATATCATCACGTTTTTTAACCTGATGCTGTAGTTAATTGCATTAAAAAAAATAACAACATTAATTCCAAATTAATCACATGCGTTAAGGCTGCACACAATACAGTACATTATATTCCTATACAGAAAAGTATGATTGTGGATTTTCTCCCTGCATTTCAGAACACTGCCGTGAAATATTCAAGCAGCAAATTCCAATTTGACACTGACTGCTCTCACAGAAAGCTTTTGTGAAGGTTTGGGTATGAAGAATTTTATTCTGTCTAGAACAGGGCAAAGCGCTGCAGAGAAGGTCCTGCCTCCCTAAGAGACCCTGTCTGATGCACGCAGAGAGGGCGGGCTAGGAGGGAAAAGCTGCTGCTGTCTTCTCATCATCCCTCTTTCCAGTCGGGTAATAATGCCATCAGTTGCTCAATGTGTGCGAAAAGGCTGGAGGCCAGGATTAGACACTCGAATCAGCTTTCTGCAGCGTGAAGCTGCTCCTCACCACCATAAGCTGCTATTAGCTACAGGCATTAGCACCTAGTGCTAATGGCTCATTTTAAGCACTGGAATTCCAGAGGCAGAAGAAAGACAGAGTGTTAGCTGTGAGGGGTAGTGCATTAGTGTAGAGGACTGCAACATATTCATACTTCATATGCTCAACCGGATACAATTTTTTTAAATGCTGTGCATCATCCTTGTTCTAACAGCATCTTGAAAAATGCTAGAGCTTCACCGAAATAAAAATATTTTGCTGAAACCGCAAAACCAAACAAATAAACATTTGCCCATAGCCTGAATACAGAATATCTTTTTTCTACAATTTTTGGCCATTTAAAAGAAAAAGCATTTACAAAACTATCATTTAAATTATTTAATGAACACTTAATATTTTTCATGTCCCAGCAGACACCAACAAAACATCATTCTCACATTTACCTCAGCAGTCCTACTAATAATGAGTGCTTCTCAAGTCACACATTTATCTACCTCATCAGAGGTAGTGTCCCTCTACTCTAATCATGAATTTACCTCGGACAAGCAAATCAAGTCACATGCAGATTAAATTAAGATCGTGGTAAAGACAAATATGTAGACTGTAGTAGAGAACACCTAGTTTCATATGCAGCATGCATATACAACTCGGGGGGACCTATAGTATTTAACAAAGAACAAGACAAAAATGGATTTTAACAGAATAAGACCTTTAAACAATATACACAATAAAATAACACAGCTGTTCCTGTAAATGACGCGCATGATTAACTAAAATAATTAGTACATGCCTTTTGTGCATTTTGAGCAGAGCAAGGCATATTTTTTGCATCCTTATGATACCAAAGACGCATTGACACACCCTCAATACAGCTGCATGAAGAATGGTTGACGACATGCCTGTAGATCGCTAATAAAGGGCCTTTTATGTTATTTATTTTGTGAGAGTAGAACATAAAAAATGTAATTAATCCTGCTGCTTGACGGCTCCCAGACAGCTCTCTGCCTCAGTCCCTAAAGTGTATACAGTGCATATATATCCCTAAAAATGCACTGCCAAATAGTAAAGGAAGAAAAAAAAAAAAAAACTGGTTTACTGGGTAAAAATTAGGAACAAAAAAAAATGTAAAGCTACATTTCCATGCATTTCTGTCGCAGCTAACTAACTAATGACTCATTCCAGACACTGCAAGCACAGATAACAATATCAAGAACAATGATCCTGAACAAGTTTACCAATGTCTCAAAGCCCTGATGATATGATCCCTTATCGGTAATCACTCATTTATTCTTGAGAAGGGTTCAAAGAGGGTTTTTGAGCTTACATAGGTGATGTTTTTCAGACATATCCCAACCACACGCTGTCTCTACTGCAATAAAAGAGTAAAAATATAAAAAAAACAGATGAATATCCACCGTTCTATATCCAAACAGTGTCCATGTCCTCCGCACTGTTCTTGAGGAATCATTCTGTCTGGCCCAGGGTAGTTTTTAATCTATTTTTTTTTTACCTTTACTTTGTATTACCTTGTACAGGTATTGTTTAGCTTTACAATTCAACTCAGGAAGGGCTTGTTAATTAGCTGCTCAATGAGATGTACAACAAATCACTGAACATGTCAATAATGTTTAACACTCACATTATGTCTTTACCGTAAGCCAATAGTAGACACGGTTAATACTGTATTGATTATACTCATTTCATCCACAGCTGGTTCAGGACCTCATTAAGACATGGTTAGCAGGATTACCTCTCACTTGTCAGGTGATATGAAATTCTTTCTCTCTTAAATTAATTTTCCCCTCTGCATCAAAATGACCAGAGCACCTTTAATAAATTATGTCTGCACCTCAACTTGAGTTGGACTGAATCATTAGAACATTCGATAAATTGGATTTAATTTCTCTAACTAGAATCACATTCATTAAAGGCATCCACGTCTCAGAACACAAAAAAACGATTTCATGCTGCAACTGAAGCTAAAAAAGCAAACATAATGTAGGATAAGGATTTAAAGGATCAAACAACGACTGTAGAAAGCATGGACACTGTGGTTCCATGTCCTTATATTATATAGAAATGAAGCCAAAACTATCTGCCATGTTATCAAAATCTGTGACACAAAGACCATCAGTCCTGTTACTGTCTGTCTGCCTGCCACAGACTCTAACGCTCCAGAAACAAACTCCATTTCCCATAATACACCTGCACTCAACTCTCCGGACATGACGGATCACATGATACATCTGTCTTCTGGTTCACCATCTTACTGATTGTACACACCTGGACTCAATACTATAAATGGTTCTCACTCTGACTCTCTTGCCTAGTATTGAACCTATTTTACATAGCTCTTTCGCCTAGCGTTTCTTTTGTGTTTTAACCTTTTTTTTGCTGACTCTTTTTGTCTTTTTGACTACTCTTTAGCTTAGCCCTTTATTTGTAAGCTTCTTTCGGTTCTGATCCTTTTTTTTATATTGACCATTAGTTTGCCTTGCCCTTTTGCTCTGTTTTGGATTACCTGTTTATGACTTCCTGACTGCATCACTATGGTATGTTGTTCATTCATGCTCCCATTTTGCTTCTTGCTTTGCCTGCCTTTGACTACTCTTATCTGTTAAAGTCCCCATATAATAAAAAATAAATAAATTCTGTATCCGCCCTTGTCTGTCCTGTATTTGGCTCCTGTGACAGAGAAATACTAATCTACTCATTAACCAAAAACAAGCATCTTAGACCTCTGTCAATACGCATAAAAAGCAGTGTAAAGGACCAGGAGAAAGGCTGATTTCTCCACTGGATTCCCAGTTGGTACAGGAATTTTAACATTTCAACAATAAATGTCCAGTTCAGGTATTTTATTACGAAAACCATTTGGCTTTCCATCAAATTACAGTACCAGGGCTCATCTGTTTGCACATTTTGGCACAGAGTCAAACCGAATTTACTACAGTTAACCCCTGAGCTGATGCTGTAACAAAGTCAACACACACTGGTGATGATTCAAATTTAAAAAACGATTTAAAATGGTATTTGGACTCGATCCAGGCCAAAAAAATAAAATTTCATATTAAGTGCTGAACAAGACAGAGTACAAATACTACAAATAATACAAGTCCAGCATGTTTAAGGCCATCCTAGCATTGTCTGACTGGCTAACAAATTATTTGTTGGATTACATAAGATCAAAGTGGCAGTTTTACTCTAACATCAGACATGACTTGAACTCTTGACCAAAGACTTGAGACTTGACTTGAAATGAACATTTCTGACAGACTTACAGCACCTGATTCATTTGTTTCACTGGAGCTTTGAAGTAAAAAAAAATCCCTTCACAGAACAGACATAGCAGACGTACAGATGTTTGGGTGAATGTTTTAAAGTTTAACCCCTTCAACCACAAATGCAGCTTCTCTTCTTTGGAAGATGTTGGATATATAGTTAGCTAGCTATGTGCTGCCCCCACATATGCTGGAAATGGCTGCAAAAAATGTTAAAAAGGCTGTTTGACTGTTGGGTTAGCATAGCTAGCTACTTTATAATCAGTATCCACAGCAGTAGCTACTTCAGACTGCAATTAATTTGACTGCATTTAATGCACTTTAAATATGGTATGACCAAAATAATTTTATATAAACTGACCGGAAATTCTAAAACAAATGATGAAACAATCTTTTGACAGTGGGAATATTGCAAGCCTGAACACACACACACACACACACACACACACACACAAATGCACACACCATGCAGTGTGCAATGCTTAATCATCTTTCTACTCGGATGTAAATACTAATCTGGCTAAATCCAGTGCCAGAGGCTAAAACTGCTCTGAGTAGATTGGTTTCCAGTTCTTGGCGGGGGTCGCTCAGAGCTCAGCATTGTCCTGCTCAGACAGCAGTGCAGTAAACGTATAAATCGACAGATTTATGCAGACTGACGAATGGGGCTCAAGCCTACAAAACCAGTTGGATGGAAAATCCTGTGAGGAAGCTGAGGTCATTTTCCGGACAGTGAGGGAGGGTACTCGGCATTCTCAGATAGAGGAATCCCTCTACAGCAAATAACATTTTTACACAGTTGTCAGCAAACCTCTAATTACTAATTTGTTTTGATTCCCACTTCACAAAACACAGCCCATGATAAATCCATTTTAAGCTGTCAAAATATTGGCTCATCCAAATCAGTTCAATCTCACCACTCACACTGTGAGAACACAGTGTGCAGAATGAGCCAGTTAATGTATTAAGACTTTCCTCACCACATCTTCATGCCATTTTAGATGATGGGCTTTCACATATCACTATTAATAAAGAGTAAATAAGCCTGGGGAATGTGAATATATTTAGTATTTTAATGAACACTCATTAGCAGAGCCGTATGCATAAGCAAAAAAAAAATGTGGTTCTCAAACTGGTCCTCAGGGATATTAGGGGTTAGGGGGGCTAATCTCATGATTGTGACACTAACATGGATGCCTCAAAGAAGGCAACAGGTAAGAAGCTTGGAGAATCACTGCAGAAAACCAGCATCAATAAATCAAATGTTAGGCTTAAGTTGCTTGAGTTTAATTAGAAGCAACACTTTTGCTACATACAGCATTTGTATAAATAACTTTAAAAACAGAAAAAAAACATTACTAATCTGGATGAACACAGCAGAAACTGCACTATGCAACTCCGGGGAAGCAGACAGGACAGAGCTTTAGAAGAAAGCATAATACTGCATTGTTCAAGTCATATTTGTGCACAGTCCTGTAATACTAATGTACTATGTGAGATCACATGTTGCTTTTACTTCAGATGCCAGTTCTGTATCTGTCAGCCTGTCTAGAAATACATGCATTACGGGTTTCTTTCAGGGGTGGCTTGAAGCCTGAAAAACTGTACTGTAACGCTGTATTTACACTGCTCCCTCACGTCAACGCACATGAATGCACTGGTCCCTCTAACTGGTTGCATTACAAAGGCATTACATGCCATCATCCAATTAAATCGTTTTAACAAACGGGAACATGGTTTTATACAAACTTTATTTCCTATAAACTAACAAACATACATTTTCATTTATAAAAAGAAATGTTTGCTTGGGCTTCATAACACTGTCTAGTAAGCAGCATATAGGCAAACAAAAGCACTCATTTCATCATTTTTTTAATTCATTTTAAAATGTCTAGTTGTGGTCTCTAGTATGAATGAATGCCATGTTAGCCGTTTTTTGCAACAACAAAAAAAAGAGTGCTCCAGTGTTTCTGTAAAAACCTGCTTTAGATCACTCGATTAGTGGTCTCTAAAAAAAGGCAGGTTTTCGGCTCTTGCTCATGAATATTCATACATGCATATCTCCTCTGATTGGCTAACAGGACTGCAGCAGAGGACATGACCTGCCTCCCCCACCCCAGGCGAGCATTGTAGTGCCTCCCCGAGGCTGAGTGGCTCTTCGGTCCCCCGCAATCCCTACCCCACTTGTGGCAGAGCGGCGCCGGTCACTGATATTGATAACGTTTACAGGCTTTAATAATGTTTCAGCTAAGCTAATGCTACTAAACTCTTACCTCAGACTTGGTAATTCGATGCTTGGGCAGTTTCACCACGTCAAAGCCCCAGAGTCAGCTTTTTATCATAAAATCCCATGTAAACGGTGCCCCCTTTGACCGGTGTTCTGTCGAGTTATCGGCAGTTATGCGTCTGATGGAGCCAACGCGTCCCATTGAAAACGAGTGGGATACATTGCTGTGCGTTAATGCGACAGAGCATTGTAAGTGCAGCGCAACAACTGACGTAGCCCAGGAGCTAGAAATACAATTTCTTAAATAATGAGGCTTAATATTAGGATGTCTATTAGGATGTTGGCACAACTTAATTCCCATTTGTTAACTGAACCACGTGTTGAACTGTTGTATGAAAGGGACAAAGCAAGAAATCGTGAAAGTAATGGTCTATTAAGCACTGTGGTAATGGAATCAGCAATGCTCTGATGACATCAAGGATGGTCAGACTGAAACATTAGTCTGGAGGAGTTTGAGCTGTAATAAAACCAACAATTCACTACTTATCACTTTTAACATTTAACAATTTCAAACAACAAACAATAAGCGCTGCTGCACTCACCTCCACCACACACGTGTAGTCCGAGCCGTCTAGGAGCGTGACTTTGCACTGCATGTTTTTGGGTTTCTTGGGCACCTTAACTGGAGACCTGGAGAGCTTGCTGGAGGAGGACCTGTGGGAGGTGAGGTCGTCCTCAGCCACCTGCTGATCCGGCTTCCCCTGTGGGACACCTCCCGCCTCTCTCTCCCCGTTCTAGCAAACAGAGAGAAAACAAAGAAAAACAGTTTAATCTTCCAAACATCACGAACCTTCCAACACACTCTCTAACAGACTGATGATGTGGTGCTGGTAATAAGTCACAGACCCTGCTTTACTAAGAATGTTAAACAGAATTCAGACAGTTAAATTCATATTTAGTTATAGTTAGCTTACTTATATTTACCTGTCTGAAATTGGCAATTTAAAACTACAATTATCTGACTTTTATAAACTGAATTTAAATGATTACACATCAAATCACAGGTACATTCATTTATGTTTTGTATTGACAGCTTAACATCAGCACTTTCACAAGCCTCATGGCAGCCGTATTTATCTGAATAAATTTGAATTGAACTTTTTCTGCGTGTGGACAGGAAGTGTGGACAGGAAGACAGTGGTCGAAAAGTGAAGCTACTACATCTATTATGTCCTCTGGTGGCTGGCTCCAGTACAACTCTTTACCCCGCCTATTTCTATTCAATTGATTGGAAGATGACAGTGACAATTTTTTAATCTAATCTATGTTAATAACCCTCAGTGTTTTTTTTTTTTTTTTTTTACAGTTAATGTGTTTTATAGGAGTTATTTTGTGATATTTAAAGGGGTGTGGTGATGTGGTGATTGACAGCTGTGGGCAAGTTGATTGACAGGTCGCATGACAGCTTGAACATGCATTGCTGTGTCTTATAGATTGGCCCGTCACGATAACAAAATTTTCAGAGCGATATATTGTCCCCAAATTTTTTCCGATAAACGATAATATTTTAAAGTGTCACTATAGAAAATGCTTTTTCCTGCTTCTGGGGTCCCAAAGGAGCTTTGAGACTGTGTGCCACAATAATAATATACTAGCATAATACTATTACACTATTTTACAGTTAAACTAACTTTATATTATTAAGAGCAGACATTGGGCTTTTAATATACAAATATTTTAATGTCCTAAGTAACTAAAACTAATAAAAGTATAACTACCTTGGGATTCTGTGGGTTCTGAGAAAACTGCACTAAATATTTAAGGCTTACATGGTAGTGGACACGTAGTGTTAATCTCAAAATTAGGTTGAACAAATTTGGCTGCACAAAGTTACGATTCACAATTTACTAGATAAGAAGTGTCTTTCAAGTAACATTGTATTTCATCATTTTAGTGTGTTGAAAAATGTGATTTTCTTAGTAAAAATTTCAGTAGTGGGATCTTGGTTGGCACTCCTTACCTTACTATAAAACACAATTGAAAATAATTGTGTGAAATATATTTCAGGCTGCGGTTTGAGCAGCCCCACTTCAAATGTAGACCGGGGGGTGTGAGTCAGTGTGCTTTTCTTTCTTCCAAATAATCACAATACTGCTGCAATGTAAACTAATCCAGGAATCAGACTAGTACCTGTTCTTTTCTAACCGGCGTGCTGTGGGCGGCGGCAGGAGGAAGCTGTTCTTCCAGGGGCGGGGCTGTGTGGGGCGGAGCCGCACCGGCCCCCGGCTGCTCCTGCTTGGCCTCTGGCTCTGAGCTCGGGTCTGTCGTCATGGTTATTCACACTAGGATAGAAAAAAATAATAAAATAATGTTTAAGCAACTGAGCATTACGCAAACATACTGTGAAAAGCCACAGGCTCCTTTTAAACATAGTAATCAAGCACAAAATCACACTCCTGCAGCCAGGATTTCAACTCCAGCTGCTGTTTTCCATATGTAAAAGAGAATGTGTGAAAAGAAGAGAGTGGAGGCGTATATCATCATCTGAACTCTGAATGAGATATATTACATAACAATCTTGCACTTACTCTATAGGAAATAGGGGTTACATAATACTATGTTTTATGTCTAATACCTGTACTGCAGCCTTATTATAACGATATTCTTCCTTGTCCTAAACTATGCTGTACAATAAGACTTGCCTAAATTCCCTTTTTTTAACATAACCATTTAAATACTAAATTACATCATACTCAAACATTTTTTATTTTTCTATGAACCCTAAAATGCTGAAATGTAGGCCAGAACACATTCTAGCATCTTTCAGAAGCCCTACACAAGGGGGTAGCAACTGTACATATGTGCATAAAAATGTAGACCCAACTATTCGTTTATTAAATTAGTTGCCAACTACTTTAATAATTGATTTTAATTGATTAGTTGTTGGAGCCATATTGTGCTGTACTTTATTTCTTCCACTATCAATCCAGGGTTTTTGGGTAGTAGCAGACCGATCCCCACTACACCACATTGGATCACCACACAGCATAATAATAATAGTAATACATTAAATATTTACTTTTACATTTCAAAATATAGTCAGACATTTACTCTAAACTACAGTTACACTCTCTATAATGTGAGTTACCATTAAGTTTATATCCTGTGACTTAAGTAATAATAAAACACTAGGGTGACACATTTTATCTTTATTAAAATAAAGCTGCAAAATGATTAACAGCTACACCACTGGAAAAAAAAAAAACACTTAACTACTAAAACAGGGTTCATACACTTTTTAACCAATACATTTCCACGATTTTTTCATGACTTTTTCATGCTTTCATGCTAATTTTCACGACCATAAGATTTTGAAAACATCAGTGCAGACATAGACAATAAAACCAAAAAATCAACCAAAACTGTTATTAAAATTTATTATAGTAGGTCTAAAATTAATCAGATAAAATATTGACACAATCTTTAATAATAAAATGTGTGTCAGTTCCTCATCCTGGCAAATTTACTGAATTAACTCTGAGAAGACGTATTTGTTAGCTTAAAATAGATTTTCCCTGTCGATAAATAGAAGGTTTGTAGACCAAACTTTCATGACTTTTCCAAAACTTTCTGGGTATTTTTACTATTTTTTAAATTCCATTACTTTTTCAGGTTTTTCATGACCGTACAAACCCTGCTAACACTACTCAACATTAAATTACTAAAAACTGTAAATGGTCAATTTAATTTTAAAAAATCTTCACATAATGCAGTACTAATTAACATCTTTATCATAGCAAATAATTAGCACATTTAACACACACAAGTGAAGAATTTGGTCTTGGAACAGATGCATTTAAAGTTAGTGACATGCTTGGAGGCTTGTATAGATCACCTGTTAATCATGATTGCATCTAAAGAATGACATGGGACAAACGGCTTCATAATATGTAAAAAAAAAAAAAAAAAAAAAGTATTGCAAATATTCTTTTACAAATGTACTTTCACAAAGGCTAATTATTGCTACTATGGTATTCTCATGGCTCAGTTTACAACCCACTTAACCATTTACATGTTTTACTGCACAAAATGTGGTGTGTTATTTAAAGTGTTCTTGTGAGATACTTTTGTTTTTATTTCCACAAACCTCAGAACACATGTACTTACATTCTGTGGTTCAAACCAAAAAAATGCAGACAGTAAAGTATTTTTTCCAGCTCTCTAAGAGTCAACATGTGTATATATGTATGTACAGAAAGAATGATGTAAACTTGTGTTTCAACTAAAAGTAACCACAAGCATTACACCCACTAAATTGAGGCTCATTATACATGAAGCAATTATTTTCCCAAAATATTACGCATCATCTAACACAGACACAGACCTAACATATTTCTTGATAAATGACTGTCGTCTTTCATCAATTTACTTCAGATGAGCATTTAAAAGCAGCAGATTTTTGCAGTTTTGTTGATACTAGTGTAATTCCAAAAACTATTAATATCAAGATGCTATCAATGTTTAAATATAACAGGGAAAAATGTGGTTAACACAGTCCATAGTGTGTTAATTAAGCAGTGAAGTGTAAATGTCAAATTGAACAATGTATTTCCACACTCCTCCAAACATACTGTCCAACTACAACAAAACACAGGCCTTGTCCACTAAGTAATATTAATGTATTGGAAGTATTGAAACATTTTGTAATAGTAGATTTTTATTTAGTTTTTATTAGTTTATATGTAAAGATTTTATAAGTGTTTATTTTGTTTTGTGTTTAAACTGCGACCACTAGAGGACAGTGTTGTACTCAATCATACTGTTATGATTGCATAAAAAGTCAAGTGTTGTCTATCTGATTTCTAACTCTAACTGCCGATTGTTACACACAGACAAGGACAAGCAGCAGAGCTCAAACTCAACTTTTTCACCAACAATAAACAGAATACTAAATAATAAAACATTTCTATTCCCAAAAATGATCTGCTTGCACACCTTCACAATGTCAGTTTCCTTTGCTGAGAATCACAAAACAGCTGCACCATTACAATAGCAATAAGCCAAAGTCATAAGAATTAGTACATACTTGTGTGCGTTTCGAGATGCACAAGATGTTTCCTGTCTTTACAATAGCAAACACCTACTGACGCCTTAAATCAAGCTGAGCCGTGCGCAGTTTTTTATACTAAGGGGGTAAATCTCCAGTACTGGCATTCCTGCACTACAGTTATCACAATACCATGCACATTTAACCAGCTCATGTTAACTTTATTCGTAGTAAGCTAACCTAGCTTGCACCGCTAGCTGCGTTAGCCTAAGCCAAGCCTATTATACCAGAAAAATCCCACTGCTCCAAAAACACACACCCTAGAGCTGGAGTTACTACTTTACAAGTCCTAGTAATTTACTGTTTAGTTTAGCAGATAAGATATCCATCTATAGTTCAGTAGCCTACTTATGACATGCCCTGACTGCTGTCAAGCAAAGCCAGTGATGACGGAGCAGGTGCTGCTGGTAGGAGAGGTAGAGAAACTTTCAAACTCACTGCCAATATTTACTCTTGTTTTATTCCTTCTTTGGTCACTGAGCTTTTTTGAGACATGCCGAGGATTTTTAGGCTGTGTAGCAGTTAAGGTTTCAGCTTAATCAGCCCGCTTACTAGCTTCCATGCTGCAGCATCACTTACTGTTGGGTATTTGCAGGCGTCAGAGTCAGAGGTCAAAACAAACACATACACAGTGACACACTGAACAGTCTAAATAGGAAAGTACTGGCTAGAGCGCTGATGACAAGAGCTGCCAGTGCTTTAACTTAGCATGTTTCCTAAAATCTGCTGATACATCCTGATCATTTTATCATTTACTACTGAAAATATAATCCTTAATGGTACTTTAAGGTTTCCAAGTGGAATGCAATTACAGTTCTTGCCCTAATAGCATGCACCATGAATTCTCTGTGTATTTGTGTGCACCATGACCCCCACACCACAACGGTGCAAATACACTGTATATACTGTTAAATCCCTAATAATTAAACAAACTAATCTCATCACACTATATATGCAGTTTCTTCAAAAACTCCCTCAAGTATGATAAGCTTCAGGAAGAAAAATGTGAGGTTGGGAGGTTAATCAGTAAGTAAGAAATTAAAAAGTGTCCTAATATACTTCCCCTACACTGTATTGGAATAATTTAGGATCTGTATGTTTATTTTCTAAAGAATATAAAACAATACCTTATAAAATACCAATTACCATACATTTACCCACACAATAACTGAATGAAAACAGTGCACAGACTAAATAACCACACACACCATAACCACACACTAGACACCTGATTTCACTAATTAGGTCCCTTTCTTTGTTAATGAAGTGAGCTCATTAGTGATATCAGATGGGGCTGTGTTAGCACTGCACTCTTTAATGGATCAGTGGAGCATCCTTGCTGTAAGAAGCAGTAAATAATGGATTGATCCCTGGTGAAGAGCTTGTGGCTGGGAAACAGCTTTGAGGCCAAACCAAAAATTATCTCCCCTCGCAACAAGAGGCTTTCAGTCTAAGACCACAGAACAATTCTGTCATTTACATAACATTACCATGAGTTAATGTCAACCTAATCCATATTAATTAAACAGTAAAAGTATATTGCTGCTGAGCATATAAATCACAGATGCCTGCAACTTGTCAAGCCATAGAAACCATAGAAACAGAGAAACTTGGATTATATTATATATATATATATATATATATATATATATTAGAGGCCGACCGATCGATCGGCCAGCCGATTTAATCGGCCGATTTTTGTTATTTTTTTATCAATCGGCATCGGCCGATTTTCTTATTTGGCCGTGCCGATTTTAATCCGGCACATCTGCGGGCAGCTACTTGGAACGCAGCGCAAGGTTTCAAGAGTGAGCAAGACTTTCAACGGGTAAGGCATCCATTTTTACAATCCAGTGTCCCAAAGTCTATATTTTCTCTCATGATTAGTAATCTGTGATGTTGCTTCATTTACTGAAAAAGAATAGAATTTCAACTGCATCGGTGTTGTAGCATTTCTCTCCAAACGAAACTATGCTTAGCGTTGATGGCAGGAGTGCATTTGGAATGCGCCCTGACTATGCAAGGCAAGCCCTATCTATAAGCTCTAGTATAAAATAACTGACGTCTCTTCTTCAGAAACGAAAATCTAAGTAAATAAAATCAAATTAACACTTGATATTTTCAGTATTTAAATTATTTTTAGACGAAATGAAAAAGGGCAGGACTAAAACTGTTTAAGGATATTCGCAGCATCAGCTGCGCTGAAATAATAATTACTGGTTAGTCAGGATTATTAGAGGACTGTATTCTCCTTATATATAAACAGTGTTGGGCACGTTACTTTGAAAAAGTAATTAGTTATAGTTACTCTTTACTTCTCCAAAAAAGTAACTGAGTTACTAACGGAGTTACTCCACTATAAAAGTAATTAGTTACCAGTAAAAGTAACTATCCCGTTACTTTTTATTATTCGCCCGTCAAAAAAAGGAAATCAATTATGCATTTACTATTATTATTAGAAAAATAACAAAAAATAACAAACGAAAATAAACCCAAAATGTTGACAAAAATATAATCTAACGAATTTCAAAAAAATAAAACGAAATTCTCCACACAACCAAAGAAAATTACTAAAACTTGTAATACTGAAAAAAGCGGAAAAAAGCGGAAAAACGCGTCTGGGGATGAAATTTAACAAACCAAGCCACACTCAAAAGAAATATGTATATATAAAACAAAATAATGGACAAAAACAACAATTTAATGCCCGTTAAAATGGTATTAATATAACAGCTTCACCAAAAGAGAATAGAGCTTAGATCATGCCCAAAAAATCCGACCCAGCCGGAGCCCGAACCATAAACTGTCATTATGAGCCTGACCCGATCCGCCCCATAAACTGTCTGTTTTCGGGCTGATTGAATGAGCGAAATATAATCAGAATTATGTTAATTAACACTGTAACATAGAAGCATAGAACTATTATTTAATTTAAATGATTTTTAAGAACAGCTACACACAATGCTGCAAGTCAAACGCGGAGGCGTTCACGTGCGCCCAGAGCTACGTGATTACAGTTTTCATTTTTATT